>NC_092050.1:147216698-147561698 GCF_003086295.3 Arachis hypogaea
CGTTTCCTCGGGGGGATCGCCTGTTACCTCCACTAGGAAATCTGCCATTGCCTGCGCCTTGATTGCATGCCGGGGCTCGTACTGCAAATCATATTGGGAGAGCTCGATGGCCCATGTCATCATCCTTCCTGCCAAATCAGGCTTTTGGAGTACTTGACGAATTGCTTGGTCCGTTTTCACGACAACACGATGGCTCTGGAAGTACTGCCTCAGCCTTCGGGAGGAGGTTAGGAGTGCCAACGCCAGTTTTTCCAATTTGCTATACCTCAGCTCTGCTCCTTGTAACGCCCTGCTTACAAAGTAGATTGGTTGTTGAGCTTTCCCTTCCTCTCGTATCAGCACTGCTGCAAGCGCTTCCTCTGTCACGGCCAGGTAGAGGTAGAGTGGTTCTCTGGCCATTGGCTTCCCGAGAACCGGAGGTGATGCTAGGATCTCTTTGAAGTGGTCGAACGCTTTCTCACATGCAGGAGTCCATTCGAACGCTATCCCCTTTTTCATCAGATTGAAAAAGGGCAGGGCTTTTACTGCCGATGCGCTGAGAAAGCGGGATAACACCGTCAGCCTTCCTGCCAATCGCTGTACGTCTTTGATACAAACCGGGCTCTTCATCTGGAGAATCGCTTAGCATTTCTCAGGATTGGCTTCTACCCCTCTTTAGGTTATCATGAACCCTAGGAACTTCCCGGCTTCCATGGCAAAGGCGCATTTGAGCGGGTTGAGCCTCATGCCGTTTTGTCGGAGGGACGCGAACACGCCCCCCAGGTCGCTTAGGAGATCGTCGGGTCATGTGGTTTTCGCAAGGATGTCATCCACGTAGACTTCTACTGTCTTGCCTATGAGCTCGCTGAATATCTTGTTCATCAGCCTCTGGTACGTGGCGCCAGCATTTTTCAAGCCAAACAGCATCACCTTGTAGCAATAGATCCCTCCAGGCCTTATGAACGCCGTTTTATCTTCGTCGGGCTGGTGCATCAGTATTTGATTGTACCCAGAGTAAGCGTCCATGAAGCTCAGATACCGGTACCCCACCGCCGCGTCGACGAGTGCGTTGATGTTGGGGAGGGGATAGCAGTCCTTGGGGCATGCCTTGTTGAGGTCGGAGTAGTCCACACACATTCTCCACCTCCCATTGTGCTTTTTCACCAAGACCACGTTCGATAGCCAAGTCGAGTAGTCCAGCTCTCGGATGAACCCCGCTTCGAGGAGGCTGGCTGTCTGCCTGGCCACCTCCTCCGCCCTTTCCTGCGACATCTTCCTCCTCCTTTGGGCCACTGGTTGGGCTTCCGACTTGACGGCCAGACAGTGCGACATGAGTTGGGGATCTATTCCTGGCATGTCGGCCGGTGTCCAAGCGAACAGGTTGGCATTGGCTCTGATCATCTCCATCAAAGGTCCCTTCAATCCATGGGGGAGATTTCTGTTTATGAACGTGAACTTCTCCTCCGTGTCCCCGACCTTAAATTTTTCCAGGTCTCCCTCTGGCTCGGGTCTGGGTTTGTCATTTATTCTGGCGTCCAGGTCGGCTAGAAAAACCCCTGATGCTTCTTTAGACTTTTTCCTCAAGGAGAGGCTGGCGTGGTCGCAGGCGACTGCCGTTTCTAGGTCTCATTTGATGGATCCGATAGATCCGTCATCAGTAACAAACTTCATTACAAGCAGTTTTGTGCTGATCGCCGCGCCAAGGTCGTTGATGGTTTTTCTCCCCAGAATGATGTTGTAAGCTGTGGAATCTCGCAAGACCACAAATTCTGCCATTACTGTCCTCCGCCCCTGTCCTTGTCCTGCTGAGGTCGGGAGGGAGATGATCACGTCCGGCTTGATGAAGTGGTCGCCTAACCCTACCACACCGTGCTGGTGGGTCGCTAGGTCGGTGTCACGCAGCCCCAGGGCGTCAAATACGTTGTGGAACATGATGTTCGAGTCCGCCCCCGTATCGACGAGGATCCGCTTGACGAGGCCGGTTCCGACTCTGGCCGTAATGACCATAGGGGGACTTTCCAGTATCTCGTCGAACCACTGGTCTTCGGGACCAAAGGAGATGGATGGGAGCCTCCGGGAATTTCTCGCAGATGAGGAGGAGACGGCCAGGACCTTGGCGTCTTTCTTCTGTGCCGCTTTTAACCTCGGGGCCGAATTCCTGGCAGTTACCACGTTCACCACCGTGAGGCCGTGGTCGTCTCAACCGGTTCTTGGCATCGCCTTATCGCCCGGGGCCTGTCTTCGCATTCGTGGTCGCGATTCCGTCTCCTTGGCTCTCTAATGAGGTGGGAGAATTCGGCGAGCTTCCCATCCCTGATTGCTTGCTCTAGCGCATCCTTCAGGTCGAAGCAGTCTTGGGTCTTGTGTCCATACCCCTTGTGATATTCGCAATAAAGGCTCTTGTTTCCTCCTGTTCGGTCCTTTAGAGGTCGGGGTTTCGACAGTATTCCTTTCTCGGTTATCTGTTGGTAAACTTCCACGATTGGTGCCACCAGGAGGGTGTAGTTGGTGAACTTCCTGACTCGGGGAAACGGCCTTGGTGTTTTGCTCGGACCGCCGTCCCTGGCGTGTTCCTTTCGCCTTTCTCCGCCCTCGTGGTGCCGGGTTTGGGTCTAGGGGGTTGCCGTTTATTGGCAGCCACGACCCGGCTGACTTCTTTGTCATTAATGTACTCCTTAGCCACACATTGGATCTCCTGCATTGTCCATACTGGCTTCGTAGTGAGGTGCTTTCTGAAGTCCTCGTTCAGGAGTCCGTTCGTCAAACACAGGCTTGCCACTGAGTCTGTCAGCCCGTCGATTTCCAGGCACTCGTCATTGAATCTGTCTAGGTATTTTCTGGTCGACTCGTCGGGTCGTTGGGTCACCCCAAGAAGGTTGATTGGGTGCTTCGCCTTTGCAATTCTGGTCGTGAATTGGGCTGAGAAGGCATGGCTGATGTCCGCGAAGCCGGTCACCGAGCCCTGCGGGAGGTTATTGAACCACCGTATTGCAGGTCCTGCCAGGGTGACTAGGAAAGCGCGGCATCTTACCTCGTCCCCCACTCCCTCCAGGTTCATCCTGGCCTCGAAGGCCGTGAGGTGCTCCAGAGGGTCTTGCGTTCCGTCATATCTCATGTCCGTGGGCTTGTCATAATGTTTTGGCAGCCGGACTTCGAGTATGGAACGATGAAATGGGGTCGCCCCCATTATCACGGGTCCTCGTGTTCTCGTCGTTCTCCCTTCGTCGTTCTCCCCACGGGCGTCTTCGGTTCTGCGATCTGTAGTGCGCCGCCTCTCATGCCTGGCATAAATGCCGGGGTTATGGCGTCTTCTCGCGCGTCCCCTTTCCCCAGCGCTCTCGGACTCAGCTTGGGGGCTGGGCGTGCGTCTGGAGTGGCTCCTTGAGTGGGAGCGGGAGTGGCTCTGTTCTGGGGTGTGCTAATCGTGTTCTCTTTCCGCCAGTCGACGTTCCAAGTCTTGCATTCTGTGGCGTAGCTCTTGCATTATTCTGGCGTGGTTGTTGCCAGTTCCTCCGAAGGGGCGTCTCTCGTGAGGTTATGTTGTGTGTCTCGGAGGGGATCCTGTGCGCTGCCGGGGAGCAGTCGCGGCGGGGTCCCCTACGGGCTCGGCCTCGCGGGCTGTCTCACCTTGGACCAGTACAAAGTCCATGGACGAGTCCCCACAGACGGCGCCAATGTTCAGTAGGTCGGGTACCGGACGGATCGGGTTGGTATACTGGTTGGTGATGAGGGGTCTCGCCTCGTCGTGAACTGCCGGTCTGGTGTAGGCGGGTCCCGAGCACTTCTTGTAGAGAGGGGGGTGTCACCTGCAAAGACACTCCGACGCTCTAGTCAGTAATGTGCAGGCGAAAAGGGGGGAGAGTGATGTGTGACGTACCTTGGGGGAAGGGTAAAACCTTCCCCTTATATACTGTGTCAGAGGTGAGCCCTACAAGGACAGGCCCACTTTTTCTGAGACGTTCTCCCACAGCTGTAAGTGAGCTGTCTGGGACGCGTGTCCGGATTGGTTGCGGGGCGCCTCACCCTTGACCGTCCGGGTCGAGTGGCGCTCGGGTCGGGCCGACCCATGGAGAGTTTGGGTCAGGTCGTAACAGTTCTCACACCACATGAAAATTTAGGTTGTTATCCAAATTTTTATCCATCCTAAGTGTAAAGGATGTCAAATTTCACATTATCTAAATTAAAAGTCTGATAACCTTAATAAGTGTAAGATAACTTTTATCTTTTGAATTAGCTAGCTTTTGAGATAAGTTCATTTTACTTAATCTTTTATATAGTATCAGAATTTTTATGACAGAAAAATTTAGAATCTTAGTTATCTTCCAAAAAAAATAATATAAGACAAATATAAAAAAAAAAAAAGAAAATCTGCAAAAATACAAGCAAATAAAAAAAATTCTTTTTTAAAAAGACGTATTAAGAATATAACTATTTGGATGTTTTTTCCATCGGCTTAAATTTTAAGAACTGGTATCATGATTTAATTTTCATCTGCGTTTTACTGAATTTAACTAAAACAATCTTAATTTGCAGATTTTCTTTCGCTTCCCACATATCATCATTTCACACTTAAAATAATTAAAACTACTAAGAATGTAATTGGTATGTAAATGATGATTAGAAAAAAGTAAAAAAACAAAAGAAACGCAGAAATTATATGTTATATATCAAAAAGACATTATGGTCCATCCCAACATTGATACAATTCCATGCATGTTATCATGTCGCATAGTTAATTAAGACTACTTGCCTTGCATGTCAGGCTACTTTTTTATTGGTGAGATAGAATTTGTGGCTAAAGATTGGATTTACCCGTTGAAGAAAAAATTGTCTAATATTATTCCAAATTCCATACTCTAGTAGTATATAGTGAATATTATTTTCATTATTGTTAATGTAATATGAAGGGTGTAAAAAGAATTTAAAGAGCAAAAGACGAAGACAATGCCAAAATTGGTGGCGGTCCCTGAATCCAAAGTGTTGTATATGTATGTGGGTACCATGTGCTTGTGGTTCTAATCTTATCATCATCAATTGAACGAACATGGTACCAAATATTGAAGATAAGGTGGTGGTAGCTATAGTGTGTGTAAAAAAGGTCTTATAACCATGTTTTGTGGCATTGGTCTCTCTCTTTTCTTAGCATCAACACCGCATTTATTATATCCTATATACTTATTTGCTTTGGAGGTTAGAAGATATGATAATGACATTCCACTCTTCCCTTATATTGGTGTCAAATGACTCACACCAAAGTCTCCAAATTTAGATCTTCTAAATTTTAGATTTTTACTTTAGAGAATAAAATAAAATTTTTTATTATTAAATATTTTTTCTCTCATGTATTTTTTTATTCCACTTATAAAATAAATAATAATAAATCATATTTTATCCTCTAAAATTAAATTCAAAATTTAGAGAATTTAAATCCAAAATCTCTAATTCTCCTTATAAAATACTCATATGCTAATATATACTCTTTTATCTAATCATACAAAGTGAGAACAGGGAAAAAAATAAATAACAAAAGATAACAAAAAGATACGTTAAACCAAAAAATAAATCATCTTATTTTATTTTAAGTGATATTGTCAAATAATATGATCTTATATCATTTAATATATTCGTTCACATGTTTATTTTTTGTCTTATTTAAAGAATATAAAAACCTAACTATAAATTTTAATTTAATATAAAAACTTAATTATAAATTTTAAAATTTTAATGATTTAATTAAAAATTTAATAAAATTATAAGAATTAATAGTATGAACGTTTTCAATGAGAGAAAAAAAGCTTGCACTATAAGAAAAATGCTGAATACCATCGAATTTAGCATCAGACGTTAGTAGAGGGTTTACCGGCAGATTTATCAACAGATTTGGCAATAAATAATTCGTCAAATAAAAAGGTTACGGTCGGATTTGATATTTCGATAGTAAATTCGCTAGTAATAATTAGAGAGAAAATAAAAAAAATTGGCACCGAGATTACCGTGGGATTTACTATCGAATTTATCCGCAGGTAATTCCTGATTAGTGAAATACTGTGTTTTGGTCACTTTCAAAGCGTTATCGTCAGATTTTTCTGCCAATAAATCCGACGGTAATCTTGCCCTAAATTCGAACCGTAAATCCTCTCCACCCTCTCTCTCCCTCCCTCCCAAACCACCTCCAACAACCCCTCCATCAGCGTAAACCGACTTAATTTATTGAAAGCAAAGGTAATATTAGATTAATAGAATAATTAAACCTATTTTTATTTAAACAATTTATTTTGGAAAAAAATATTATAAGAATAAAAAATAGATGCTAAAATATGTTTGTTCATATATATAGATAGGTGAATGCTATCCAATCCCCTCTAAAATAACATGTAAGTTATCTTTTATTATGTGTCACATTGTAATTGGTTCTTACTTAACCATAGTTGGGTTATTTTATAATTTATTATTTGAGATTTGAAATTATATAATTTCTTAAAATATCAAAACTTCACTCCCGTTAATTGAAGCACATTTCCACTCCTCCATTCTTTCTTATCACTTCATCACCTAGATTCGGTCCTTCCAAGCACAGTCGCGTTCGTGACAAGAAGCGCCGACGTCGTCGCCATCTACTGCCCTCCCACGCAATCTCTCTTTCTTTAGTGCATTATCCCTTAGTCACGTCGTTGAATTCCGTTGCCCGTAAGTTCACCATCTTTCCCGTATAGCCAGCGCTTCTTTTTGCCATAGATCACTGCTTACCCACATAATTAATGGTTAATTTGGTTATTAATTTTTTTTATTAAAAAATACATCTTTATTTAATTACGTGATAGAACATATATTTATATGTAAAATATAATAGAATAAAATAAATCTATTCAAAGTATTTAAAAGTATAATTAAAATCATGAACATACAAATATAATAATAAAATTTGTACTCCAATCAAATAAACATATTTTTTATCATACATATATTATTTAAAAAATAAATATATTATTAAAATTAATAACAGAAATTTAAAATGATAAAATTCAACTGTGTTACCGTATTTTTTATAGTATTTTTATTTTTTTAATTTTTAATTTATTAGTATTTTATTATTTAATTAATAATTAAATAAATTATTTTTATGAAAAATTATTTTTTGTATTATATTAAAGAAGAGACCAATATAGCAGTTTAAAAAATAAATTATATAAATATTTAAGAGATAAATATAAAATACATACCTAAAATAAATAAAACAGGAAAAATGGGAATACTCTTGAGAAATAAAAAATTATTTTTGTCTGTTTTATTTATTTTAGGCATGTATTTCATATTTATCTCTTAAATATCTATCTATATAATTTACTTTTGTATTTAAAAATTTTAATATTATCTATTTTTATTTAAAAATTATTTTTACATTATTTTTTAAACTGTTATATTGGTCTCTTCTTTAAGATAATACAAAAAAATAATTTCTCATAAAAATAATTTATTTAATCATTAATTAAATAATAAAATACGAATAAATTAAAAATTAAAAGAATAAAAATACTATAAAAAATACTTGTAAGAAAGTTAGATTTTATCATTTTAAACTTGTGTTATTAATTTTAATAATTTATTTTTTTTAAAATAATTTATGTACGATAAAAGATATATTTTTCCTGATTTTAATTATACTTTTAAGTACTCTAAATAGAGTTACTATATTATATTATATTTTACATTCATATGTTCTATCGTGTAATTAAATAAAGATTTGTTTTAGTGAAAAAATTTAATAAACAAACTAAACATTACTTATGTTAGTAAAGAGTGATCCACGACAGAAGGAGGGATCGAGTGAGAGGATAGGAGATAGCGAGGACGTCGGTGCTGGCTATATTAAATAGGACGGCAAAGTTACTGATGACGGGAATTCAACCACGTCGTTAAGGGATGAAGAAAGGGAGATTGCGTGAGAGTTCTCCCATTTTCTAACTTTATTTAAAATGATAATAAATTATAAAATAATTCAACTATGGTTAAGTAAGAACCAATTACAATGTGAAACATAATAAAAGGTAACTTACATGTTATTTTAGAGGGGTTAGATAGCATTCACCGTGTATATATATATATATATATATATATATATATACTTTTAACCCAAGCAAACATTTGACGTTTTACCTTTTTTCCCCATGCAGTAGACAATAGTCAACTTTTCAAAAAGAAAAAGTATTAATATACAAGGACCACGATGACTTATAATTTTTTATTTAATCACTGTTTTTCTCTACTCTATTCATTTATAAAAATGCTAGTCCATCTTTACAGAAAAGAAAAAATTGACAACTAACACACAAAACTATCCTAAAAGATGAGTAGCAAAAGAGAATATAATACATGTTTTATTTTGGTGAGGCAAAATATAATAATACACAAAGCTTTTGTTTTTATAAACAAACATTCAAGTATATATAAGTACTTTGTCATAAACTTTATTGATCCCAGATATATGAGTTTATTCGCAATTTACTAAAACTTGACCTAGTTTCTTGCATGTATTTATATGTCGCTGCTATTCGTGACATGGAACACTCACAAAATTCTCAACAAATCGAAGTTCAAAATTTCGTCAATCATGCATATAAAATTTTAGATATCCCTATCGGAACAAAAGCAATTTTAATGGGTGAACCACCAAATTAAATTGGCTAATAATTATAACAATAAAAATAAATTTGTGGTTATATAAGGAAATTAGAGTTTTTGTATATGTATATATTGCGTAACAATGTAAGTTACAAGTTTTTCCTGGTAATATATATAAATGCAAACATATATATATATAACATCATTGAGTAGTGATTAATTATTAGTGAACAATGTGTCAGTTATAAACCTAATTCAAAAGCTAATTCTATAATACTTAGAAAACATGAACTTGCTTAACAAAAAAAAAATACTCAACTAACAACAAAATTTATTATTTTTTTAATATTATTTTTAATTATTAACTCAATTTTTTAAAGTTAATAATCTAACAATATACTTTTAATTTATATTTTTAATTATTAATAACTAATTGAAAACAAAAAAAAAATTATTGATTCTCTAGCATTTTTTCTTCTTAATTAACTTGCATTGTTAGAAACTATGCATGAACTTGCATATATGTATATACAACTATACATACCACCAACCCATTACAAACTTATTAGATGTTAAATTAATATCTATGTGATCTTTAATTATTTCTTTCCGAATGAAGTGGAGAATCAGAAAGCAAGCAAGTTAAACAAACTGATCATCAAATAACAAACCGGGATATATAGTTGTTAATTATAGTTGAACATGAGAACCACCAACTCCTACTTAACTTTCCCACCATTTTAATTAAATGATTCGTTATCTCGTCATATCTGAATTTAAATATAGAAAGCAGATACATATGGATATGGATGAAATTAAATGAAACAACTGAAGTGGCGGCTACGAACCCAAAACTACTACTCTCCTTAACTTATGATGAACTTGTCGGTACGTTGGAACAAAAACTCTGAGTTACATGAATCCAAACCATTAAAATTGATATATATTAAGTAGTTACTTTTAAAGAAATTAAATTTTATTATCATTTTAACGGTTGAGATTCAAAAACCATGTAACTCACAAAATTACAAGCTTTAATGTATATACAATAATTAATTAAATATGGTTGGTTAATAAATTAATGATTTTAAATTTGAATTTATAATTTTAAAAAAATTGAGAAAGACCTATGCTATATTGCTATATAATTAATCTCTAATGCTCAAATAACTAAAGTGGTTACTTTTAGAGAAAATTCCTCTCCCCTCACTGCGAGATGCCAAAATGACACTCTCCTCTTCTCTATTTTATAAATGTACATTTTTCTCTCTTCTAATTTTTAAAAAACCTCCTCTTTAATCCATTTTAAATTTTTTGTGTTAACTAATATTAATTTTATCCATTTTTAAGAAAAATAAATTATTTTTTGAAAAAATACCCATTAACAAAAATTTTATTTTTTTTCATTAAATTTTGCTTACTAAAATATTCTTTAATAAATTATTTTTTATTGATTAAATTGTATTTTTACTAAAATACTTTTAAAAAAATTAATAATTAAATTATTTTTTTCTAAGATACCTACCCTTCAATAATTTTTTAATTATTAAATTGTGATTTTACTAAAATTTTTGTTAACAATTATTTTTATATTTTACTATTAATTTTTCGATATCAATATATATTATTTTAACATTAAATAAAAAATCTTACCACTATTAATATGTATAACAATTAATATATATTGATATTAAAAAATAATCTTACTAAAATTTTTTATTTAATATTAAAATAATATATATAGATATTAAAAAATTAATAGTAAAATATAAAAAAATTATTAACAAAAATTTTGGCAAAATTATAATTTAATAATTAAAAAATTATTGAAGGGTATTTTACAAAAAAATAATATAATTATTAATTTTTTTAAAAGTATTTTAGTAAAAATACAATTTAATCAATAAAAAAATAATTTATTAAATGATATTTTGGTAAGCAAAATTTAATGATAAAAAATAAATTTTTTGTTAATGGGTATTTTGTTAAAAAATAATTTATTTTTTCTTAAAAAATGGATAAAGTTAACATTAGTTAACATAAAAAGTTTAAAATAGATTAAAGAGGAGGTTTTTTAAAAGTTAGAAGGGAGAAAAATATACATTTATAACATAGAGGAGAGATGAGTGTCATTTTAGCATTTCTCATCAGAGGGAAGTGAAAATTTCTCTTACTTTTATATAAAAATATATTTATATTATTTTTATATGATGTTATAAAATATTAAATGAGTGATTAAATATTTAAATATATTTAGTCAAATATGTCTACTCATTTAATAATTAACAGTTCATAATATTATTTTTACATAAATTTTTTTATAAAAGTTATCGCGAATAATTAAATAATATTATTATTATGCACAAAAATACAAATAATTTGACAAAAAAAAAAGGAGAACAAAAACAAAACAACTTTGTATTGTTCAAACTAACCATGACAAATTAGATTCGTTAGAGACGCGTATAGAGAAGAGAAGTAGGGAACCCCAAAGCATCATCCTCCAACGCCAGCTCAGTTCGCATGCCATGTTAGAAACATTCAGGTAAGACTAAGATACATGCATATAAAGTACCAAAAAAAAAAAATTAAAATATTCTTATATAATTAATAATATTATTTTAAAAATTAACTAATGTGTTAGTTTATCAAAACAAAATTTCAGCTAACTTTTGTTTTAAATTTGAGATAATTAATTTTATTATTTAATATACATACTTTAGTAGTCCCCGACCAATTGGATGTATTATCCTAAGCAATGCTTATCAAAAAGTAACCAAATGATTGGGCATGATTGGGACATTGAAAAACATTAATCAGAAATTAAAATTAAGAAAAGGAAAAAGTGAAGGAAAAGAAGAAAAGCCAGAAAGGCATATGCATATGCTGATGAATTGGTGACTACAGATAAGGAAAAACCAATGAAGAAAAATATATATGGTGATTGCAACTAAGGATAAACAACTAATGGTGGCCAAGTCACAATTATTCTGCAGAATTTTATGTAGATATTCAATTGAATTCAATGTAACTAACATAAAAACAAATGAAAGCAATTTTGGATTTGGAGGAAACTTGCTTGGTCCCTGGCTGGCTGTGGATGTAATTTACCTGCTTCTTCATTCTGGCCCACTGACAACCTGCTACTAGTTGTAGAGCATTTCCCTAATCCTAATATATAATAATCTCATGTATATATAACTTGATAATGACACTCAGTTTTGTTTTTTATTTTTTTGCATGGTTCGTTTTGGGTAGTCTTCTAATTAATTATATGTTAGTAGTGACTTTCGAAAAAAAAAGGGAGTGATTTGATTTATGGTATAATTTTTAATTATATTTAAGATATATTTAAAATAATGAATAATAAATAAAATATTTTTAAAATATATCTGAAAAAATATATAATATAAATTTTTTTAGTAAAATTAAATAATCATATCTAAAATAATAAATTAAATATTTTGTAAACACATAAAATTATCAAAAATTATAAGAAGATGAATGTGAAGATATAGTCGTTATTATGTTTATTTAGTTATAATAGTTTTAAAGTCATGATTCTTTTCTCCTTCAAATACAAACAAAAACATATATTAGAAAGATATAATTTTTTACTAGAAGAGAAAAAAATAAAGAGCGTATTTTACATCCAAATTCTGACAGAAGATCGGAGTGTGGTGAAAATAAGAAGAGCACGGGACAGGAAAGAACACAGCGCGACGGAAGAGCAGGGAGGAGCACGGGGCGCGTGAGGAGCGCAGGGTGGGAAAGGAGCGCTACGTAGGGGAGGAGTGTGGCAACGAAGGAGGAGTTTGAGGCACTACAGATCTAAATTTTACAAGTAGGTAATAAAATGTTTAATGGAGTGAAATTTATGTTTTAAGATATTTAAGGAGTATTTTGGGATATGTTAGGATTTATAAAATTTAAAATTAAATTGTTAAATTTTAGTTTTACTTAAACTGTTTTTTTAAATTTGTATTTTAAATTAAAAAATATAAATCTTTTTGGAGGTGTTTGTTTTAATTTTTTTAAATTAGTATAATAAAAAGTTGTTTAAAGAATAAATTTAAAAGATAACTAGTGATATTGTTTATTTATTATTGTACACATAAAACTACTTGTTTAATTACCTTTAATATTATGTCAAGTAGACAAGGACCAACTCTTATATATGTATGAAAGCTAAAACAGTTAGGTGAAGCAATGTAAAATTGTAAATACAGTATAAAAGAGATGGATCACGTAATCACGTACATAAAAGAAGATAAAGGGACCAACTTGTCCTTCCCTCTCATTTATGGGACATCTTCTTGGATAGGAACATATATAATTGAGTAAAGTATTGTTTTTGTTTCCAACGTTTGGGGGTAAATTCTATTTGTGTCCCTAACATTTAAATCATCCTATTTGTATTTCTAACGTTTATAAAAGTGATTTAATGTTATCCTGCTGTCAATTACACATCATGAGTGTTTTAGTTTGAGTTTTAAAAATATCTTCTTGAAGTTAGAATACAAATGTCTGGGATAGAATCGATGATCTAGCTACTCTGAAAAATAGCTCATCAAATGTTGAAACTAATTCCTACAACATTTACATAATTTACTTTTCTAGGGACATAATTGAATCTAAACACAAATAGTGGGTATAATATTAAAATCGAACACATCCAAGTGAGACCTAATTGAGAATGAATACATCCAAGTGAGAATAATTGAAAATTATAATCAGATTTGTTAGTATAATTGATAGTAGGATAACATTGAATCACTTTTATAAACGTTATGGATACAAATAGGACGATTTAAACGTTAGGGACACAAATAGGACTTACTCCAAACGTTGGGGACAAAAACGATACTTTACTCTATATAATTTCAATAACAAGTTTCTAGTCGATAACGATTATTTCAGTTCATCTGAAAAAATGGGTTAATGTTAAAAATGGATTTTGAAATATCACACTGGAGTCTATTTAGTTTATAAAAAATATAAACGTAGTTCAAATTGGTTTTTCTATTAACGTTCTTTTGGTACAAATGGCTAATGTCACTATTAAGTATTATGTATGTGACATGTTAAGAGCATGAAATGTGACAAGTTTTTACTTCACAGGTTACCATCTAACTAACAACTAACATCAACTTGAAATTAACAAAAAGTTCATCAATATAACTTACGTTTGTGTAATTTAGAAATTAAATTGAGGTCTTGAATCTTTTAAAATATTAAATTGATATATGTATAATACTACAAAAAATTCACTTATTACCATCGAATTTACTTTTGGAAACTAATCCATAAAAAATTTTTCGACAAAAATTTATTACCGTCAGATTTATAACATTCAATGCCAACATTGTAAATATTACCATCGAAAAATTCTAATAGAAAAGAGCAAGATATTTGACGAAATTATGCTATCATTATCGTCAAATTTTTTTGACACAAAATACGACAGTAATGTTTCGACGATCATTCACATTTTAAAAAAATAAAAATAATTACTGTTGAATAAATTTCACGCAAAATTCAACAATAATAAATAATATTTTTTTAAATATAAATTATGTGTTTCGGTTTGCACCAGATCTCATCCAATGGTTATAATTTCGCAAAAATAATTTTTTGGTTGGCAATTTTCATGAAATTTTTTTACGATATAACCGATGGAATGATCATGAGTGCCATTTTAGATGCTTTTACACGCAAAACATAACAACAAATCTTGTGTTGGATTATGAATTTAACGATAATATTTGTAGATTTTCATATTACATACTATTGTCAAAAAATTCGACGAAATATAATAATAAGCTTGAATTTACATATTTGTATATGTTTCAAATGTTTATCACTTGGGTCACCGCTCTTTGGCTCTTTGGTCTTTATATTAGCTACTAGTGTTAAATCTGTGCAATGCACGAATTTATATTTAAATTTGACAAGTTAAATCGAAAATAATATTTTATAATCATAAATTTTTCGAGTTTAATATAACACTATCATCGTCATTATATAATAAACGTACTGAATATGCTGTTTTATCTTTATTCAAAGTAAAATGCAAATGGAAGAGGTTGAAGTCTTGAACCATAAGGAGGGAGACATGAAAAAAATAAGAACATATATAACTGTAATAATAGCACGTCAATTTTACACTAAACTTTATATCAAAAGGCTAATAAAAATTTATCGACAACCTAGTATCTTACTAACTTCATCAGAAAAGCAATTGGCATATGATGTTGTACTCCCTGTTACACATTTCATCTCAAATTTGAAAACAGAGTTATAGATAAATTAGTTATATCTACAGTAAATATTTGACACTTGTGTAAATCATAACATGCTATTAAAATGAAAATAATATTATTCTTACTTAAATATTATTAAAAACTTCTTTAAACACGACCTTTGTTGTTGATGACTTTGGATTGCCGTCTTCATTCAGAATTAAAACCTTGAAACCACTGCGACTCTTAACCCTTGACAAAGCAACATAAAGTTGTCCATGGGTGAACACTAATTTTGGCAAGTAAAATCTTACATGTGATAATAATGATTGACCCTGACTCTTGTTAACGGTCATTGATAAGCATATTGTTAATGAAAATTGTCTCCGTTGGAACTTAAATGGCAATCCTGAATCTGAAGGGATCAAGTTCATTCTTGGAATGTACACTTTATCTCCAATATTCTACCGGTCACTACCGTCACTCCAATTACGTTGTTGCCAAGTTCGTTAACTATTAATCTTGTCCTGTTGCATAAACCTGAAGTCTGGTCTATGTTTCACAGTAGCATTACAGCGACTCCTAACTTCAAAGTCAACTTGTAATTGGGTAGTCTCGAACATTTGATGTCATTTAGGAACTCTGGTGTGAACCACTCTTGTTGTACATCTTCATTCTCATCAGCTTGACATGTTGTGTCAGAACTCAAATACTCCTTTTCCATCCTGGAAAGATTATCAAGACGAAATCGTTTACCTTCTCGACACTCTCAAGCGTGGGTGCAAGAATTGTTCTACTCTGAAACCTGTAATCTGACATGTTTTGCAACAAATTTAGATATGCAAAGTCTACTAAATGAGAGAGATGATCATCAGTAGTTGTAATCAATAGATCATCTGGAATTTCAACTTCTGATTCATCACCAACAACAAAATCAATATTTCCATTTTCAACATCAAGTAACCAATTAGCAAATCTCTTCATTTCACCTTCATCTTAATCCGAAGAAGACATTAGAAGCCTCATGTTTGTATGCAATTTCAGAAGCTTACAAAACGACCACAGATGGGATGAGTTAATAGCTGATGACAATATATCGTATCTACTCCCTTTCGGAATCACCGGAAGTATCTGTCTAAAATCACCTCCTAGAATAACAACCTTACCATCAAATGGTTGATGTGTCTTATGTTGATCGGTAACTGACATAAGATCCCTGAGCGTCCGATCAAGTGCTTCAAAGCACATTTTATTGAGCATTGGAATTTCATCCCAAATTATTAAGCTACTTTGGATGAGTAGCTCAGTCTTCAAACTGCCATGCTTGATGTTGCAAGTAGATTCATCAGTAATTGTAATGGGTATTGAAAATCCAAAATGAGCTGTTCTGCCACCAGGTAGGAGTAAAGATGCAATTCCACTGGATGCGACATTTAAAACAATCTTTTCTCTAGACTGAATAGCAGAAGAAATTTCATTCCAAATAAATGTCTTACCACACCCACAATGCCCATAAACAAAGTAAAACCATCACAGTCTATAATAACAGCATTGAGTATCTCATCGAATACTAACCTTTGCTCATGAGTCATCTTTTGTTCCATATATAAATTTGTATGAGTCAACTCATTTGTGTCATATGCTAACTCCTCCTCTATTAGTTTATTCTAAAAAATGTGAACATCAGACATCTCAGGATATGACATTGATTGATAGTCTCTTAAGGATCTCGCATTGCTATTGAGTATCTTCTCAATCTCAATAAAGTGAAGGTTTTTCAATTCGTCATCAGTCATGTTTAGTCCTAACAAAAGCACATCAAAGCTTTTCTCCTCTCATATAGTATTCCATAAGCTAAAAATGTCCAAGTTGTATTCCTTAGTTTTTAGTTTCATCATAAATAGTATCATATTATTATTTGCCGATAAAAATAAATAAAATTAAATATAATTTAAAAATCAATAACCTTATAAATTACGTAAATTTAGAAAAAATATTTAATTTTTTTAAAATACTAAATTAATTCAATTTTGTCGGAACAACATTAGAAACAGAATTAAATATAGAGGATTGTCAAATTAAAATTTTCTTTTAAATAGTATAAATAACCTCACATTTTAATAAGATTGGTAATTTTATTTACTTTAACCTTTTATAATTAGCATATTTGCTTATAGATTATATAAATTTTTAAAAAATATTCTCAAACCCAATTGCTTACTTAATAATTAAAAAAAATTACATTTGAATTTAAATTTAAAATTTTAAACATAATACTTTAATTAAAAATTAGAATTAGATTTTTTTAAAATAAGTACACATTAAAAATTAATAACTAACTTAATTGTATCAACAATAATTCGAAAAATTTATAACTTTATGACATTAAATATTAAATCAGAAATTAACAAAATATCAATGATGTGAATCGAATTGGAAATAAAACCATAAGTAATAATCAAATAATTTCAATTTATATCTAAAAAAATTCTAAATTCTAAACATAAAGATTGAAAAGAACCAAAAGAGAAATAACAACTCAAGAAAAGATAATGTTTTCACCAAAACAAACATATGTTTGGTATTATTCTATTAGATAGACTCTAAAAAGGATTCCAAAACATGTGCATCTAAATTCTCAATTTTCATTCTCAATCTTGATCTTCTTGCAAATTGAGGTATCTCCTTCCACCTCCGAATCTTCCGACTCCGAGGATAGTTGCTTGGCTGGTGTAATAGTATTTTTCAACACTTCGAATTCATCATTGTCCGCAATTTCATTAGAGAATTCAAACAACAAATTCTGTACAAAATACTATGTTAAATTAAAGACTTCCTTCTCACCGTTGATTTTATCTCAATAATATTTTTTGAATAAAATTAAGCTCTAACTTTGAGAAAATAAACAAATAAAAAATTTATTTTGAGCAAATACTTTAGCACCTTTTACTTCTTTCCCTTCAATGATTGTGGATGCCTTTGAAATTGAAAGCAAACCATTGATGTAGTCAATATCCTAAAATTATAATTAGTTATTAAGTATTATTTATAAATTAGATACTACTAATGATCAAAGAAGAAAAAAATTGATTTTTAATAAAAAGTACACTTATAACTGTATTCACAATTTGAATAGGGTGAGCCTTTTTGAATTTATTTATGAAGTTCACATTATCAGTCATCTTAACTTTATAAGAAGGTGAAAAATATGGATTATCAAATATTTGAACTTCAACGATAAAGAGAGAGGTCTTATCAATTAGGTTGAGCAAAAGTGTAAGTGTATTTTTCCGCTCTGTTGTATCGTAATTATCCTCTTTCTAACTCTCTGCTATTTTTTCGCGTGTGCACAAAAAAAGCTTAATAAGTATGAATATTTAATAAGTAAGCTTAATGTTAGTTAAGATACATTTGTTACTTATTAATAATATTAATAAAATTATTCATAATAAAATAAGTTAAAATAACAATTTAAAAATATGAGAATATCAAAATTTTTATATTTATAAAAATAAATATATGATTACTCATCATCAATCTCTAATTCAATAATAGTGTATTTAGTAGATTTGTCATCTTTTTCAAGAGTACTCTCATTCCCAATTCCAGCAAGATATTCAATAATATCTAAAATGAATTAAAATAAAAAAAATTATTGTCAATAAATTTGTTAAGAAAAAAACACAGCCGAAATTATCAACAAAATAAATAAATTTATAAATAAATTATACTTTTTCTAAAACAATAAACTTACCAAATAAATAGGTATAATCGTACCCAGGAGTATTGAGAGTATCAAAACTAACAAAATTAAATCCATATCGTGGGATACTTGATGATTCTGGAAGTCTCTACACATCGGTATGTTAGCTTAAATTAACCATATACTCATGATGTGTAGTCTTGAAGTTACCCTCACTAATTTCAACACCAAAATATCTTATTTGGTAAGATATTTCTTCTCTTAACAAATTCATGAATCAAGACACAAGAGCCCTCTTAACTGAAGCGTGTATTTTTCCTCCCTAGAATTGATAAACAAAAATCAAAGAACAATTAAATGGGGATAAACAAACAAATTTAAAATATAAATAATATAAATTTAAAATAATATAAAAAATATTAGTAGAAAACTCATGTCTTCATCAAGTTAGACCATCTCAATTGAGTATGGCAATGGAGAATTTCTGTAACTTGGTAGTATCCATAATCGTATCTCTCGAACACGTACACACAAATTGTCAATGGTAGGATTGATTTCTGCAATTTTGTGAATAACAGCCATTGGAATAAGTAGAAAAATTTTAGATTTTGGATATATGTAGAGAAAATGATTGATGTACTTTGAATTGTGGTGCTATACATATCCCATAACTTATACTTTTATAGTTGGCTCATAGCTAAATTTTTTTAAATTTAATTGACTTTAATTTAAATTTGAATTGAGGCTTACAGATAAAGTAAATAAATATATTAATAATTTTTTAAATTCTAAATTAAGGTAAATATATGTAAAAGAATGTATGTAGCTGTAATTTAAAAAAAAAATTAATAAAATTTAAAAAAATAGTATTAAAAAAAATCAACAAATTTTTAAAAAATAGCGTTAAAATTTAAAAAATAACAACTTAAGTAAAATAATTTAAAATTAAAAAATAACAACTTAAGTAAAATAATCTAAAAGTTAAAAAACAACAATCTAAATAAAATAATTTGAAATTTTAAAAAATAACCACCCAAGTAAAACAACCCAGATATAGTAAATAAATATATTAATAATTTTTAAAATTCTAAATCAACGTAAATATATGTAAAAGGACGTATGTAGCTGCAATTTAAAAAAAAACAAAATTTTATAGAATAGTGTTAAAATTTAAAAAATAACAACCTAAATAAAATAATCTAAAATTTAAAAAATAACAATTTAAGTAAAATAATCTAAACAAACAATTTAAAATTTGAAAATAACAAACTAAGCAAATAATAATTTATAATTTATAAATATAATTCTAAAAATTTTTAGTGACGACACGTAAGCAAATAAACTTTCAGATTCAACGTATGAGTGCCGCGTCAGCATGTGAGCTCCTCATTTGTATTACTATAAAGATTTAAAATTCGTTGTTCTAACCCCAAATAATCTTACTACTACTTTTCATTTTTATATGCCTAATCTTTCTAATATATATCCATGCTATAATAAGTGGATCTTTCATGATCCAAATAATGACAACCCTCCAATATCAAATGCAAGGATCATTCATGATCCCTCACCTAATACTACTTCCCCAACATAGAAAGTGTAACAAGCACGATTGAGTGTGAAAGGATAAAAATTAAGGATTTTACTGTGGTAAATATGAATATAGGTTTAATTATGATTATAGATTTGATAAATGTAAATGAAGACTAGTCATGGTGTTCAACGAAAACACCATTGAAAAAACATAGATCTTAATCCCCTGTGTTAAGCATTGGAATTGTGATTTTTGTGTGTATATTGATAAATGTTGATGAGTTTGGAAAATTCCAAGTTAATTTTGATGATGAATAAACATTATTGAAATATTTAATCACAATATTATTAATTTGATTTTCATTTAACATATGTTAATTAATAATTTTGTGATGCAGATTTTAATTGGGCCGAAAATAAAATTTTGGTGCAAGCCCAATTATACTCAGTCTTGATTTAATGCAAGAATACATGATGAGTATGGCTGAATTTATTTTGGGTCGAAACAAAAGAAAATTAACAAGCCCAAGTGTTTTATTATTAACTTAGCTTTGAATGTCCAAATTAATTTGTGGCTGAAGCTAGTTGTTATAATGGGCCAAATTGATTTTATTATTACAAGCCCAATATCTATGTTAAGTGATCCAATGTTTGATCCAAAATCCATCATGAAAGCAAATGTTATCATTTGCCTTATGCTCTCCAACGGATTCCAACTTTCATTAAGGATGGATTTCAAATTTCATCTTGATAGCATTGGAAACATAAATGAGAGAAAGAAAATGAGTGACATGATTGATTTATTGTTGCAGCACGCCACTCAAGCAAGGGAAGTAAAAGCAACTTTTTCCACTCAAGTGTTTAACTTCATTTAATTACTTCTCATTCATTTGTGTCTTCTCTCTCATCTTTCCTTCTTCTCTTTCGGTCATTATCCAAGAAGCCATGGAAGCTACACCTACTCACCGAAAAGAAGATGGAGCACGTCTCAAGACCATCTCAATGATGGCAAGAAAACATAACAAAATAAAAGTATGCTGTGGCTGAGATATTCACCCAAAATAGTAAGATTTGGTGAGATAATCTCGAGCTCTTCATACTCAAAAAAGAAAGAAGAAGATTCGGCCAGCAAGGTAGAGATTCTTGGAGGCATGGCTTGTCTTTGATTCTGCTCAACCACCACAGGAAGTAGCTAGAGTGGCGAAGTGATGGAAGAGGCAGAGATTGAAGCAGATGAAGCCATCATCATCATGAAGCATCAAGGGCCAGAAATTCATCTTGGAGAGCAAGCCAAGGATGGAGCGCTCGGATTGATGAAGGGTGATGACCAAGGAAGGACTAAAGGTAATTGCATGTTGGGTTTTGCATGGTTATCTCTTCTCTCTCTGTGTGGCCGAACCGGATCTGTTTCTTGGAGAAGAAGTTGGCTTGATTTTTGGCTTCAAAAGTGGAGGCTTCCCTCTTCTATAAAAAGAGAGAACAGCCACTGTTTGGAGCAAGGAGTTAGAAGTAAGCAGTGAGAGTGCAAGGCACATGATTCTCAGAGCTACCTAAGCTTACAGATTTTCTTCTCCTTCAATATATTCTGTTTTGTATTTTTCTGTTTAATTTTGTCATGTCTTGAGTCTCATGGAAAAAGGCAAACAGTGAGGTTTGTATGAAAAAGCCATAGAGCGAAAAAAGGCAGAGAGTGCAAAATTAAAATAAAAAGCCATAGATGTCCTTAGAGTTCTTTTGTTCATCTATGTTGTGTTTCATGATTTTGTGGGAATCCCCTTGTAAGTTGGGTTAGCACTTTACAGATTGTAATCAGGAAGATTATAGTGAAATTTCATCATGTTTGTGATGGAGACTGGATGTAAGCTGCACTGCACTTAGCAGCTGAACCAGGATATATTTGGGTGTAATTTTCTCTCTTCTCTACTCCATTTCTGTTTTTACTGCACAGGAGTAAAAACAAAAAATATCTCGTGTAAAGTGACGAGACAAAAAGAAAAGTCTCGTGGCTAGGGACGAGACAAAAAAAAAAGTCTCGTGGCTAGTGACGAGATAAAAAGACAAAAGGTTTCCAAAGTTGGTTTCAAGAGTCAGCAAGTATTATCAAGCAAAAAGGGGCTAAGATTCAACCCCCTTCTCTTAGCCACTGATAACCATCAAATGTGATTGTGTTGATATATGAATAAAAGAGAATGAGGATGAATATTATAACATGAGTGTGTGATAAGGAAGAAGCATGGTTGATCAAGGAGAAAATTAGAGAGAAACCACCGAGAACAAAGAGTATTTATTAAAATTCAACATCTTATTATAAGTTCTATTCTTTTTTTTGGACATTAATGGTTATCTACGGTATTCAAAAACTAATCTGTTGCAGATTTAAATTCTATTTAAAGATTTGTCACTAGTTATTGAGTTACTATATGTACAAGACAGAATTCAACTCTTGACATTTATTTAAGTGGACGAGTAAATTGACTATTCGACCAATTCAATTATCAAACTTTATTTCTATTAATTGGGCTAAGCCCAATTATACTGCTCCCAGTCTATTTACCACTTTATATAGTATCTGCTTTTAAGAATGTAATCTAGTATTACCAAAAAAAAAAAGGATGTAATCTAGCGACATTTGTATATGCCTTGCTAGATAGTGCATCAGAGTTTAAATCATAGTTATAATTAGAAAGTGGTTATATGGAACCATGGAGAGAGAAGGGTATGTGTGTGTTAGGATGTATGACAAAAAAAAAAATTTATAACCAATTTGGATTGGTATAATGGTTAGCTCACTAGTTCGCTTAAATAAGTGTCAAGGATTGAATCTGTCTTTGTGCATGCAATAATCCGTTGGCCAGCAACAAACCCTTAAATAAGATTTTGATTTGCAACAAATTAGTAATTGACCTACCAAACTGAAATATCGTTGACAACAAAAACGAAAACTCATAATTTATAAATTTCAAATAAACCAAATCAATTAAAAAAAAAAACTCATATTAGGATTTTGGTATGGAATTTTTGTTTTCAAGAAAATGATACTGAAACTACAGTAGTGGGCTTCATGTTTTCCTGCTATAGGCCTTGTGGGCTCAAAGCTGAAAGGTAAGGATCGATTAATTGACTCTATGGGGATCTTGTTTGGACTAAGCCGTTGAACATATTATGGGCCTTTTGTTAGGCCTAATAAGAGAATAAATATTTATCCTTCAATAAAGTAGAAACAAATTCTGAAAAAAAATTGAAACAAATTGTGATTTCAACAAAAAGTCTAAAACCACTATAACGATCTTTAATGCCCAGAATTTTAATGCATCAACTACCAGGAAAAAAAAAAAAGCTTCAACGCCTGAAAATTTGAATTTGAAATTTAGTAATTTGCTGATTTTGATTGGTATCAATTCACTCGTCTAACTAAAAAACTATCATATTCGAATTATACTTTATGCATATAGTAATTTCAGATCCAAAACAAGTTGATTTTTGACTTGTAGAATAGGTTAGAGAGAGAAAAAAACATTGCTAACAAAATTATGTGACAATGTATGAATAAATTAAAGGTGGATATTTCACATTTCTTGACCCACAATATTGATACACCATTTGACAATCTAGACTACTCTAGTTATCAACTAGGTTGTTTTTCTCTAAAAATTTTTAATTGTACAAGCGATGAACATACACGAAGTTTGATCTCAACTACTTTAAACGAATTAAAACACATCATTATTTTATTTTCTATGCTCTAACCTCCTACTTAATTAATAACTTTTATTAGGCATGATGATCGGGTAATTGTTGATGAGTTGTGTCTTCATTAATATTATTGTTATTGGTCTTGAGTGAACGAAGTGAATATTGAGTTGCATTCACTGCATCATCCAAATTCAGATAGAATGAATCCTTCCCAACCTTGTCTACAAAATTGGATGCCACCAGCTTCTCCATAACCTCAAGTCTTGGGTTCACTATTAACATCTACAAAAAGAAAATAAATAAAAGTAAAAACATTATATATAGATATATATAATATGTTTTTTATTTTTTAATAAATCAAGTTGAAGGATCTAGCTATATAGATATATAGTCCAAGAAGTTTAATTCTATATTGTACCTGAATTCCATTCTTTTCCAATACTCTATAAGTCTCTAGCAATCCTTCGATACCAGTCATGTCAATTGATGTTACTCCTACATAAGCGTATAAAATCAGGAAATTAAGAATTATTACATGATATCTACGAGTATAATAATAATAACCATAAAAAAAGTATTTCTACAAAACATTGTTTTTTTATTTTTTACATATTTTAAAGATTCATTGTAAAAATCACTACGAGAGAGAAAGACACAAGATGATAAGTAATGAAATATAATAAAACTATAGGAAGAATTTTAAATATACTAAGAATACTAGTGTTTTAGTAATTTTAGTCGTTGATCTCAAGCATATTATTGAAATCAATAGCCAAAATTATTATAATAACATTATTCTTTGTATATTTGAAAATTTTTTAAAAGTATAATAGTGAATTCATTATCTTATATTTTTTTTGTATTATATGTGATTAGGTTAAAATTTATATGCTCTTATCTTTGTATAAATTAATAGTTAAAAATAATTAGATTATATTTAATTTAAAATATTATATTATTTAATAATTTTTAATTATTAATTTTATATAAAAATAGTTGTACGTGAATTTTTAATATATAATTACCATGGGTCAATAAAATAAGGATATATAAAAACTTAGGTCTTTTCATCAATCTTGTAAGGATAATAAATTTCCATATCTTAATTTACCTGAAAAATCAAGTATGATCTGCTCCACAACTCCATCAGAATCTTTTTCACTTCTAACGTACCTCATAATCCTAATGCAGATTTTAGAAATTTAGATTCAACATGGATGTATTATTGTAGGGGTGTGACAATTGATAAAAGTGTTGTGTTTGTAACACTCTTTTAGAACACTTTTCTATAAATATTTTTATTCTTGAATAATATAAAAGTAAACTTGATGAGAAAAAATAAATTTAATAAATATGCACCATTTCTTAAAAAAATGTATATTTTGAGCAATCATATATATTAAAATATAAATATATTAAAAATAATTTAAACAATATATATATTCATACACAAATATACAGTGATTGAGTTGGTGGATATTTTGGTGTGCATATAATATTTTTATATTTTACGATATTTAAAAAATAGTAAAACTATCATCTATTAATTAATAGTGTTACTGTTAATATAAAATTTACCTTTCTTTGACATAGAGAGCATTTGCAAAGTAAATGGGGGAACCAAGTTGAATAATCAAAACTCCTGGGTATGTTGTTGTAGGAGTGTATTGATCAACATCTCTATATGAACCTGAAGAGTCATCTAACTTTCCAAGCTTGCATGTGGCAGGCCTAGCCACATATAAGAGTGCTCTAAGAAGGCTCAGTACAATCTTCATTTCATATATGGAATAACAATAACTTAAGTTAGATAAAATAATTATAATTATGTCTAAGTAGAATCAATTATTCATAATTAAGAAAATGAGAAGATTGGTGTTTAACTTAATTGGTAGATACAAATTTATGCATATTTTATTTTACTTCATATAATTTTAAAATTAATTCTTTAGTTTCTAAAATTGCAAAGAACTCCATTTAAAGGGTTTGTTGTTGGTTTTTGAAATTATTTTGTTGTTATTTACACAAGACTATATTCAAACCCTAACATTTATTTAAGTGGAAACCACTTGATATCAATTCAAATTTATTATGATTTAACTACTATTATATTTAACTATCAATCTAATTGTATAATTGTCACTAAAATTTTTTAGTGACAAAGTATAAGACGACTAATGTCTAGTTACCAATAAAAGAAAAATAAATGGCCGCTAAAAGTGATTTTTTTTAGTGGTGACAATTATAGAATATTAGTCCATGCCATATGGATAATGACAAATTTACCATAGTAAACTAATAATGATTGACCAACAAAAAAATTAAAAATCTATTAAAATATAATTTTTTGAAATTATACAATTAGCTTTAATTAAAACTTAAATTTAGAGATTGAGATAATACATGGTTCAATAATTCTATATATGAAATTAAACGGTTACTCTAACAAGAATATAAAATTGAAGAAATTGAAGTACTCACAGAAATCATAAGGCCCTGATCCATTGTTAGAAAGATGACTCCTAAGAAGGCAGCCATGCAAATAAGAAAGTCAAACTTGTCAACTTTGAAGAGATGAAGAAAGACACCATATTTGATGAGTCCAAGCATGGCAGATGTAATAATAGATGAGAGAGCAACAATAGGAGTGTATCCAAATAGTGGTGCCAAAAACAAGAGTGTTAACGCCATTAAGACTCCCTGCACCACGTTTGTCATAGGTGTCTTACACCCTGCATTGTAATTCACCGCCGTTTTCGAAAATGGTCCTGTATACACAAAACACTTCAAATTCTTAAATATTCCATAGTGTATTTTTTATTTTATTTTATTATTATGGTTGATAATAACTATATAAAACATAAGAATAAGAAAGAAAAAATATAATAAAATACAGTAAAATATTTTTTTTTTTTGTTCTAAAATCAAAATTAATTGTAATGTATCATTAATTTTGACAGATTTTTTTTTGTTGCCCACGGTATCTCCCAACCCAATAGGTAAAGGACTAATCCGTCGCGAATCTGAACTCCATTTAAAGGTCTGTTGTTGGCCAATGAGTTGCTGCATGCACAAGGCGGGATTCGAACTCCCGACACTTGCTTAAGCGGACGAGTGAGCTGATTACTCGACTAACCCAAATTGGTTATAAATTTTGACAGATAATGACGGTTTTTTGGCTGCAGTTTCTAATAATTGTGGCTAATTTGACGGAAATTGGTCATATTACGCATAATTGTTTAGCAACAGTTTCGTGTTAAACACTATAAAAATCACCCTTATTTGTTGTGATCTTTATAATGTTTAAATTCTTTTTTGGATTTATTCTTTTAAATAATGATTTACCTTCAGTAAAAATAATATTTATATATTTTTATTCAAATTATTTAAAAAATTAATTATTTCAGATATTAAAAAAAAGGATAATAGTCAAAATTGACATAATAAAAATGTCATATATTTATTATTTATTATGTTACTTTATTTGTTTGAACAATAACCATCATGATTTAATTTCCATGAAATAATTTGTCAGTATTTCTTTTTAGTTGAAACACCTTTATATATACTATATATTATAGTTAAGAGAATATATTTGGGTTAGCATGCAAGCATGTGTGGAAAACAAAAACTTACCACTAGTCAAGTAACATGAGGTGAAAGAACCACATAAGTTCATAAGGCCAAAAGCTACCATCTCTTTGTTCCCATCATGAGGTGTATTAGCAGTTACAGCAAAGCTTCTTCCTATTGCTATTCCTTCCTATATATAGATATACAAATATATAATAATAAGATAAAATAAAATAAATAATTATTAATAATAAGAGTTTAATTTTAACGTATTGACAATATAAAATGTTTACAATCATTTAATCATATGTTTTTTTTTTCAAAAGACTATTTATGTTGTTAATTTAAAAAGTAATTATTTTTAGGTTTAATTAAATTGTTGGTGCTTATAGTTTTACTAAATTTTTAGTTAGATTTTTATATTTTTTTAATTAAAATTTTATATTATTTTTAATTTTATAATTACATCATTTCTAGTTTTAAAAAAATTAGAATTAATTGAATATTTTTCTACAAATTGAAAATATCTATAATTAAGAACCTAATTAAATCTTTGATCATATATTTTTTATACGAAAATGATCTATTAATTATAAAATTAAAAACAGTATAAAAATTTAATTAAAAAAATATAAAATTTATTTATAAATTTAATAAAATTATAAAAATTAATAAAATAATTAAATATTATTTTTATTAATATAATATTATGTAATTAAAAATACATATAAAATTATTTTATAGTACATTAAAATTAAATTCTAATAATAATATATGTAGTTATAATTTGCTTACCGCCAATGACAAAATGCCTGTGATAATGCCAGCTCGGAGCACAGCTGATAAATATTTGGAATCAAAGTTCAAATAGTGAATAGACAAAGGGTTTATTCCTTTATCTAAATGGCCCACCTATATTGATAATTAAAACTAAAATCAAGTAGTATTTAACAAGAAAAGAGAAGCAAATTAAACATGCACGTAACATAAGAAAAAGTGGGTACACAAATAAATATAGCTGATGAAAAAGACTTGACTTAAATATACAACTCACAATTTGTATTCCATGATTTTGGCCCTTAACCAGATACGTGAAAACTCCAGCAACTACTACCGTTGTCATTGGAGCTATAGCTGACACCCAAAATAGCTTTGGTTTTCTCTCTCTCTGAATATTCATTATATTAGATAAAATAACAAACAAAAAATCCTCATTAATTAGCTAACTAAGCATATATAGTAAGGGATTAAAAGTTAAAACAAAAAGTATCAATGACAACAGAGAGAGACAGCTTTGTAATTGAACTTTCTATATTTATTTGTTTTCGTCTTTATTAGTTTGAGTAAGAAAAAAATTGTTATACTTGCAAATAATAATAATAATAATTATTATTATTATTATTATTATTATAATAACCAAAAAGCATTTCCCCTTACATTATAGATTTAGCGTGTTTATGTATAATAATACACAAGTAATATACATAAGATGTACGAGGTAAATATGAATTTAATAAAATCATAATAAATAATATGTATAAATAATGAGAAGTATATATTTCCATTAAGTAATAATATGGAAATTAGCTTTTTTCTACTAACATCAGCTAATTTTTTTAAAATTATTTTTTTTATTTTAAATTTTACATTCTAAATCATAAATTTTTAATTCTAAACTCTAAATCTTAAAAAAATTAAAAATTAAAAAAAATTAACTAACTAAAAATTAATTTCCTATATTTTTTCATTTTCATTTTTACAGATACAAGAGCACTCACCACATGCGCAGTAAATTGGAGGAAAGAAACAAAGATCACGCCAAGAACAATGGTTTCCCACCTTATCTGTTAATAATTATAATAAATTAGAGACATGTAAGATATCATTAGAAATAAAATTATTTATATATCTTTTCATTTGAATTCTTGGGACTGGTTTTATGGCATCGTATTAAAGTTTATAACTAAAATATTTACCATTTGATCTTTGTTCATTTTAAAAAAAGAAATCCATCATAATAAAACAAACTAAAAAAAATACACATACATTTTAAGTATATAAGAGATTTTTATCTGAAAAAATACGCTCGAATGAAATATAATAATTTATATATATTTTTCTATTAATTTAAGTTTTTAAAACAAATAATTTCACCATGACATACATTATTATTGTTATTATATAGTTTTTTCCATCAAAATTTTGATACTTATTTATTTCATCCGATCCACACTCTCATATTAATTATATAATATACAACTATAATTTTCTTTTATAAAGTATTGCTTGAAAGGAAACATTTCCCAGTAAATAATATTATAGCAAAAGAAAATCAATATATTATTTAAAACTTGGTCAAAATGTTAATAAGTGCAGAAGAAGTCAAGTGATACTGTAGTACTACTATTATACTCTCACTTTTTGAAAATAATGCATGGTCTCTGAAAATCATTACACAAGAATTAAAATCACTATTTAATAATCTTGATCTTTGAGAAAAATAATTGTTAATATGATAGATAAATGTTAGCTAGATTTAATTATATAAATGCCCAATTTCCAACTCTTTTCAAAACAGTCGGTGGAATTTTCTTTTTCTTTTTCTTTTTTCTTCCTTATTTAAAATGACAACAAATGTAACCAACTAAAGTAACTGCTCAAGTAACGTGTGCCTTTGAGTGGGTGGGTGGATGCATGTATATATGTGAAGTGAAACTGTATCATGGTGCTTTAATTTTTCTATCCATTGAAAAATTAATGCAAACAGGCAATAAAAATGTTCAATATGGAGTTAAGATCTCATTATCACATCTAGAGCAACTATCCTTGTAAATAATAATAATAATAATAAAATTTCTCATGGCAATTAACTTCTTGTTAATGTTAATGTTGATAATTCAGGAAAATTATTGTAGAAAGGTACTGATTTTATTATGAGTTTAATTGTTATGAAAACTAAAAAATGTTACATGTTAATTCTGTTAGATATATAATTATTTATATTTTTTTATTAGTTTAAAATAAAAAAAAGTATTATGATATAGAGAATACTCACATGATGACATCTTTATATAAAGATAACATTGTGATCCCTTAGATAATTAATCAAACATATTTAGTCAACTTTATCAATTTATTTAATGATTCACAATGTTATCTTCATGTGAAGATGTCATCATGGGAATATCCACCTTATGATATATTAGAAATTTTATGATTGAAAAAAAATTTATACAAAAAATTTATCAAACCCCAAAAATAACTTTGTATCTAAATAAATATATTAAAAATATAACTATTTATGTTTATATTTTTTATCAGCTTAATCTTTTTTAAAAAAATAAAATCATGACAAATTCATCTGATTAATTAGATAAAGATATTCAAAATAAATATGAAAGAGTCACGCTCACATTTCTATTCTTAACCAATTTATCTTGGAAGGATTAAAAATTTATGTTTGTACGTATTATTAATTTAAGATTGTGATAGTTTAATCAAACATTTTTATTGATGTGTTAACATATAAATATTTATATAATCTTTTTCTTTTTATATTTACAACAATTCATACAATTTAAATTTTCAATTATATTTAGATATTAAAAATTTTTGATGTAAAAATAATATTATAAATTATTAAATAATTTAATATGTTTGATTGATCTATCTAATAGCTTATAATATTATTTTTATATAGAGATGTCTCTAGAAGTAGCTACCTTATATTTATTCCATAGAGTAGTTACCTCATGTCTATTGTCAATGATGCCCTTGATCACCGATACAACATTTGTTTTGGTAGAAAAATGCGTCATTCCAAAAATGCCCTTTAGTTGTTGGAGGATAAGTATCACTGCTGTCCCACCCATGAATCCAGTGATGGTAGAATGGGAAAAGAAATCAACCAATATCCCAAGTCTGAAATATCAATTAAGCTAAGGTGTGACTTACCTTTCTCAGCTAAGTATAATGAAAATATTTCTTCAATAACCCCCTATACACACACACTATACTATCTTGGTGTTATATGCATCCAAATCCAAACGGAACCACCATTGAGCACATGAGTGGGTAGTTTTAGGAAAATGACCTGTTAATTGTTATCTGTCTTTTTCTAATTGTTTAATTTTCGCCTAAATGTTTAATTTTCTTTTTGAAATTTTTTAAACATAATTCACTTTAATTTAGTTCTTAAGATCAATCATTTACTCTTGAAATTGAATTATAAAATGTAATTTCAAACTTCAAATTGAACTTTATTAAAAAAGAAAGTTAAGAAATAAATTAGATCTAAATATTTGATTTTACGATAAATTTAATTTTGATTTATTGTTAGTGTAAATTAGTTTTACTATACAATTACCTAATTGACATTAGCAGAAATAAATTTGTTTACATTTATCACGTAAATGGTCATCTAAAATAACTCATGTAATTCGACAATTATTTAAAATATTTTACACTATTAGTACATCAAATTATATTTTTTATGATATAATATCAAAATTTTTATAACAAAAAATTTTAAAATTCGGTCTTCACTAAAAATAAAATTAGCGTATGACAAATAAAAAAAAAAAACATATACAAAAATTTATACCCCATTATAGCTTTTGAAGATGTCTTAGATATAATTATTTATATAGGTTTTTTTATTTAAAAAAATCTGATAATATATAATTATATATTTACATTTTTAAATAGGAAATTGAAACTTATTTGACTCTGACACTATGGCTATGATATATTAATAATTGTGACCTGAAAATACCAAGAGAAGCTTGGAATAAACCAGTGACAAAGGTGGTTGTGAAGACCAAGTGAAGGAACAAGGTTGGTTCCTGAACAGGATCAGCCACGGTTTGAATAGTTTGACCAATAAGCAAAGATGCTGCCGCTATAGTCCCCACTGCCATGTGCCTTGAGCTTCCAAATATAGCATACACTAGAGGTGGGACAAAGCTTGAATCTGCATATATATAATTATTACATTACAATGACCAAACATCTTATCAATATCTTTATTCTTAAATTGAAAGCTATCTATATAATAACCTTAAACAAAACTTAAAAAAAGAATCAAGAAACATAAAGGATAGCATGTCTAGTCTTTATCATCAAAGTGTGTCCACCATATTAATAATCAGCATATTTGTGTTAGAACTAGTGTTAATTTGATTTCTGAAATTGATGGTATGAGTTAATTTGATCTCTAATTTTTTTAAAATGTCAATTAAATTTACTTATTTAATTGCCATTACTTGTATATATGAGATAAAAATAAAATATTTCTAATTATTTATATATATCTCTAATACTTTTTTTGTGCAAGATTTTTTTTTTGAATTTTTACATGAATTCTTACCCTTTTTTTTTTTTTGCTTTTTTTAGTTATTTTATGCTATTTTTTTTTTTTGTCTAACAAAGATCGAACTTTAGATTTTTAAGTAATAAAAGTTTTGATATTATATAATAATAATATTACTTCTCCAAAAAATTTAAATTGATAGAAAGATGTATATGAATGATGATATCTATATCTCTAATACTATTTGTAGTTTAGTAACTTAGTATTATTTCATTTGTCTTAAGATTGATAAAATAAAATGAGAAAATGAAGAGGCAAATTTTACTGAGGACAACTGATGAAGAATATAATATTCTTTCATTGGTCAAATTGGGATCAATAATAGTATATAGATTTCTTGAAATTTACTAATCACATTTTTTTCAAATTATTATATGATCCTAATCGGCTCTGCAAAATGACACGGATGCTCATCATAATTAGAATTAATAAGTTGTCCGAATTTTGTGATTAGCCGTTGATTCTTGAGATGAATTAGTCACATTCTGTGATTTCCATGACAATTTTTGCATGATAATGAAAAGTATGATAACACTAATAATTAACAAGAAAGACGAAGAAGAAGAAATTGAATTACGTTACGTGAAAGTGTTGTTGTTGAACTTACAAAGACCAATAACGGGAGGAAGGTTGGCGAGTTTGGCATAACTAATCCCCTGAGGGATGGCCAGGCTTGTTATGGTGAGTCCGGCAATCAAATCCGACCAAAAAAGCCGCATTGAGTAATTCGGAAGCCACTCGAATATCGGAACAAAGTATTGAACCCCTTTCGCCACCCTTCGCCACGGCCTCTCCTCGTTCTTGAACTGCCGGAAGGGATCATCGGGGAAGAACGTTTCTCTCAACCCGGATTTGAGTTTTGTCGCAAACTCTCTCCGGGTTGCGAAGTTCACCCCATGATCCTGGGGAACATCAACAACAAGAACACCCTCAGCCTTGTGATCCTTCGAATCCATGTATATGGTTATTAATAAAAAAGACACAACAAACTAAACCGCACTATGAAAATGAGGGACCAGGATATAGTGTATGTTGTGGTTATTTCACCCTTTCATGCACTTGAATTGTGTTGGGGTGTGTGTGTTAGAGGGATATATATAATGCCTTGAACAGTGGCTAGTGTTAATTTACAAAATTAATTAATTAAAAGTTAATTATTATACGTGGAAGAAAGAAAAATTTTTGGGATTAATAATTGGAAAAGTTTTGGCCAGCAACTTTGTTAAATTCTGGCCAGCATATAATCAGCAAAAAAAAGTGAGCCATTGGATGAAATCTCATACCAATCTCACACCATTAAAACTATTATCGATGGCTATTTGATGGTTACAAATCACAAAAGTTGTTGGCCCTAACATTCCTCTAAACTTTAAAAAATATGAATGTAAATTGTGATAATTTATTTATGTGAATTTTAATAAATATAAATATAAATTATATTTTTTATATATAAAATTTTTATAAATATAAATATAAATATAAATTATTTTTATATAAATATTGATGAAAAATAATAACATTTATTAATCATATATATATCATTGTTATGATGAAATTATGAATGAGTAAGATAACATAATATATAGCAGTGGATACGTACGTATGTCATTAGTTTTATATAGTTGGTTAATTAGACACTATATTCTGTGTCCTAATTAAGCTTGAAGTGGGAAACGTATCTTCGAAGATGTGGAATTTGAGATGAGTTTTGGATTTGACTTTTATTACTTCTAGTTTTATTTGGTTCTTGCATGGGAAAAGTAGATTGGATTTTTATTTTGGGGATGAAGAGATTTTTGTGTGGAGAAAATAGAAAATATAATTAATTTTAAGAAGTTAATAAAAAATATTTTTTATTTTTTTTCACCATAACATATATTTTCTATTTTCTTTTAGGAGTTCAGGTCAATAATATATATTAGATTTTCTTCTGACATAAATTATTCATCATAATTGAAACAGTTCTCTTTTTTATATAAATCTTTAGAAAATGAAAGAAGGTAAATATTTTTAAGACTCATTTATTAATTTTCAAACTTTTCTAATGTTCAATTGAACAATAAATTATTTGTCTTTATCAAAGATATCATCATTTATTATATTTCTTTTTATTAGTTTAAATTTTTTAAAAAAGTAATTTTATAACGGTCTTTTGTGTTTTTAAAGTTAATTAATAAATATAATAATTTGACTTTATTTTATCTTATTTAAATATTTGAAGATAATTGAAAGATTATATCATTAACTATTACTTATTATAGATGCACGCAGAAATTAAGGATCCTCATACAACTTCTATCCTTTGTTTTTTATTTTTCTCTATTTTTTTTAATTATTTTAAAAGTACGATAGAAGATATTGTCTAAATTTAGTGATAAGGTTAATTAATCGTAGTTAAAAATAAATAGAAAATTTTATTTTAGACGATCAATATATGAAGAATATTTTTAAGAAAGAAAAAAAATCAGATAACAATATCTGTAATACTAGAGAGATAATAATTTACAATTATTTTATTTAATTTAACATCTATAATTATATATATATATATAACATTTATAACTATATTTTTTACATATAATATTATATATGAATTATAGTAGCAATTGATAAATACAAAATAAAATTATTTTAAATTAATTTGGACTGATTTTTATTGTTTCTTAATATTTTTTAAAGAAAACTTCCTTTTATATGTATAGCATAGTATAGTAATAAGATGCATGCAGATAGAATAGTTAATTAAAAGAAAGAGAATATTAATATGATGAAGTATTAAAAGCAGAGAGAGACACGAAAAAATAATATTATTATGATTTACTTTGGTAAAATTTTTATTTTTAAGAGTAGTTTATTAAAATTATTTTTTAAAATTTTTTTTAATTATAACATTTAAAAAATAATTTAATAAATTAAATTAAAAATAATTTTTAATAAGTACAAACAGTAATAATTGTATTCAGGTAAAATAATTTTAAAAATTAAAAAAATCATTATAGACATGAATTTAAGAATAAATTTATAAATTTATTACTATATGAGTTTATATTAAATTTTTTAATTTTAATAAGTATAAGTCAATTTTAAAATTTTTTACCTTAAACGTTTTAAAAAATACGTATAACTTTAAGAATTATATGCACAAAGCATATAATCTTCTTTATTTACTAAACATAAAACAAAAAATTTGACACCTCTTAAAAAAAAAAAATCAAATCAAGATTAAATAATGAACGCTTTTTTTGTTGTCGACGGTATTTTTTAATCTGATAAATTAATAATTAATTTGTATGTTACATATCTAAATTTTATTTAAGAATCTATCATTAACCAATAAATTATTACATATACAAAATAGAATTCGAATCTCTAATATTTATTTAAGCAGATGATAAATGAATTGACCATAAGTTATGTTGGTTTAACTAAAAAAGTGTTTAGTATAGTACACATATATAGTAGATGAGAAAATGAATGAAACATCTTTATTTATTAACATAAATTAACTTGACTAAGCAACATTACCTTTATTAACTCTTTTACTCTTATCTTATATCTAGTGTGTCCATCTTTATCCACTTATTTGCTTTTATTTATTTAATTTAATTAGGTTATTGTCTTATAAAAAAATATAAGTTTATAAGAGAAGACATATAAATAATTATATTTTTAATATAATTTTTTAAATAAAATTCTTTTAGATTTGTGTGAATTTTTTATATAATTTTATTTATTTGTTTTATACTATTTTTTTCTTTTAAAAAATAATAAGGATTGAATTATAGACCTTTTAGTCAAAAAATTCTAATACCATTCATGTTATGAAATTATTTTTTTAAAATTTTAAATTGACAAAAGAAGCTAAGACAGATGCATAATTATATCTCTAACCGTTATTACTTATTACCGCAAAAAAACTAAAATAAATACATAATTTTTAGTTTGTGATTAGGCATTTATTTGTGATAAAATAAATTATATTTTTAAAAATTGAAACTTTTTTAAAATGAAAAATATAATACTAGCTAGTTGTTGTTCATAAAGGGATTTTATGAAATTGTCCAAAATTATTTTTTTCTGTTATATAATTAAGTCTCTCTATTTTCACATAATTTTATATTATGAATATATACATTTTCAATATATTAAAATTAAATTTATAATGTAGAGTTTAAAATCTTTTTTATATATAAAATCTCTATATGTGTATATATTTATTATTTAAATTTATAATTAAAAATTATTAATATTTGAATAAATAAATATATAAATTTATGTTTATTTTATTTTATACATATTAAAAACTTCATTAAAATACAATGATAATTTATTATTAAAAGAAAATATTGAAATTTCAGTTGAAAAATTGATAACTATACATTTTGAAGGATTATTTATGAGGCTTGCTAAATGATCAACAGATTTAGATTCTTTTTTTCTTTTTCCTCTCAATCTTTTTTTTTTTTTTGCAACATGTAGCTGATTAACACTCATATGCTTACTAAAATTAAATGTATAAGTGAAAAAAATTATAGCTAAAATAAGTTTGTTGCCTTGTTCGCTATACGTTAACTAAATGATATTAATAACCTAAAGTTGCTCTTTGTAGTTTGTGTATATACAAAATGGAAAAATATAAGTAGACAATGAGAATACTAAATAATGTGAACAATGAATATGTGGGATGTTCAATTTGATAGATATGCAAATGATTATGTTCATTATTTTTAATTAGATAGTTATTTCTTTTGATTCGATTTACTCATGCACAGTTAATAATGACTGAATGTTCAATTCATTAGGTGTGCAGATAGTTATTCTAATGTTGAGGTTTAAGAGGTAATTTGGAGGTGGAGTATTTTTTTTATTTTATTAGACCAATTCTTAAACTCATTGTTCACATTATTTACAAAAATTATTGTCTATCTAGCAAAACTCGTACAAAATATATTATTTCATATATACATTGACTTAAATATCTGCATGTAAAAAAACTTGACAAACATAAATTCAGTAGTTAAAAAAAACCATTTTGGGTAAAGAAAAATAACGAACCCCTAAAATTAATGTTATTTTTATATTATTACTCTTAATTTGAGTCTCTTTAATACTTGTTTATTTAGTCTAAGTGATAGAATATGTGTGACGGATGTAATATATGACATTGAAATTATATTACAGATTTGACCCTTGATAATATATATGTCATGCTATGACTCGATTTGAATCTTTTTCAAAGTTTGAGAAAGCATAAGTGTAGTAAAGGAAATATAGGGCAGGAATAATTGACTCATGGGCATGGCTACTTGTACTACCTCTGTCTCCTTTGCCTACAGACTTCGGCTAATTTTGTTACCTATCGAAAAAATTTTGATGAAACATTAATTATTAGATTTTATAGTATTTTTTAAAATTTTAAATATGAAATATATAATACGTGAAAGCTTATTATTCTATCTCCAAAATTAAAAAATATAAAAATTAATAATTAAATATTTTATTAATATCTAAAAAAATATATGATAGACTTCATCATATATATATACGTATATAATTAGCATTAGTTACTATATACGTATATAATGCCTTCCCTAGGCACACACACATACATTGATACATTAGCTTTAGTTATTAGTTGGGTGAGAAAATAATAATAATAATAATGTTATAGCTAGGCATTTAGGTGGGACTCCGCGACCGAAGGCCCAAATTGACCTTAGTATATATATGGCACAACATTACATGCATCATTGCATACCTTATTGAATATCTAACTTAGATAAGGAATGCGGGTTCTTATGATTGATAATAAAATAAGAAACACACATACACATGTAATAGTGCCTAAGTGAACTGAAAGGGAAACCCAAAATGAGCAAAACCAATTTGAATTGATGTTGCCTAGTATATATTTATTATTTATTGTTAGACTCTATAATTGGGTAAATGTAGATTCCACAAAGCTTCCAAAATAGTGGTAATACATGCAGCTTTAGGGTGCAAGAGTAAGAACCTCCCTCAGTTGGCGAAAATACATTGAATGGAGATAGATGGAGTGTTCAATAACTCGTATATATATCTATATTCTATACGCGGAGGGTGGGTCTGTGTGTAACACACATCCACACATCAAAAGTGAAATCAAAGTGTCTTTCATTATTTATGTTTGGAACATAGTTGAATCTTTATTAGTGGGTGATCAACATCAGTAAGACTATATATTATCATATAGTTTTTTTCCCCCCAAATCGGTTCCAACTTCAATTATTGCATCGAGATTCATCTAAAACCAAGGGAGAAAACACGTTTGTCGGAATTAATTCATAATCTTAAAACATTAAAAATAATTGAACTTGATCCATACGTTATAATTCGACTGAATAATGAACTCAGATTCTAAACGAATAAAAGTCTAATGTTATAACTCGGTTATGATAACAATGGGTTTTTCTCATAATTATAATCAACACTGAAACGATAACCGAGTTATTACGGCATGATAACCTTACAAAAACAACTATGAAAAAAGAGAGACCTAGGTTCTAAGTTTCTAAAAAGAGTATTTACATAAAAATTCATATATATTGATTTAAGTGTGGAGTATCTTTTATAGTTTTTGGAATTTCGACGCATATCTTGGATTTGTTAGCTACTAGGGGTGGCAGTGGGGTAGGTAAGGGCGAATTTTTGCCCTATCCGATCCCGTTTCGCCTTTCTTTCATTTTACTACTATCTGCCTCACTCCTACTCATGGATAGTAAGACTGCTTTACCTTAATTCGCTCTCACGGCACTACAACATTTTTAGTCTAAGGTAATCCTTATTCGAAACAATATTTAATAAAAGTTGCCTTAGATAGAAAAATACAACATTTTTTAAGAGTTGCCTTTGAATAAGGCAAAGATAACAAATTTTTAGACCACTCACAAAAATTGTTGTCTTTGATATCTAAAGCAACACTTAAAAAATATTACAATATAAAACATTTAAGACACATTTTTAAATAAAAATACAATATTTTATAAGGGTTATCAAAAAAATTAAATAAATAACTTTTATAAAAAGTTGCCTAAAATCATTCATAGCTAAAAATTTTAGAAGAATACTTTTCATCATATTCCCCCAAATAATTATTTCCCAACCAAATAACTTAGAAAAAAAAGAAAAAAGAAAAGCCAGGTCATTTCCATTGCTTCAGTTCATCACTACCACCCACTGTTCGAAAAAAAAAAAGAAAAGCCCTAACTTTCGAAATCAACCTAGACGGTGACACAAACGGCACCAGGTCTCGTTCGCGTACGATAGCAGGTCTCGTTCGCAGTGCTGTCCACCCCAACCGGCGATGGCGCGGTGCTCCCTTTCATAGGCGTCGACGCGTTGCTCCGATCCCTCCAAAGGCGTCGGTGCAGTGCTCTCCTTCGCGGTCATCTTCTCCATGCACGCTGCTCCACGGCTTCTCCTCCTCCTGTCTCAGCTCCACGTATGCGGTCACCTTCAAGAAATCCCTCTCCTTCTTCCTCCTCTTCCACTGTCTCGCCTCCTCCTCTTCGCAAGCTCAGACAACACTACATGCGTATTGCTTGGTAAGAAGCTTCTGATTTTTACTATGGAATGGAATTTCTGAATTCTTTGATTCTGAATGAAGATTGGAAATGTTCTGAATTTTAGTATGAAAATGAAATTTTTGAATGCATTTATTCTAAATTTTCGTCATGAGAATGTTCTAAATGTACTGAATTTTAGTAATACATAAAGCTGCTATATCATAGGTTTCATGTTGATGCTGATTTTACATTGATTTTTGCAGATAAACCACTAATTCAAGAGCTTCACCAGTTTTGGAATTTCAGTTGCCAAGGCAGTGGGCTTCTGTATTCAGCGAACTTCCTCTTGATCCACAATGTAAACAACGTAGTTTTTCTTCTTTAATTTACAGTTTAGCTTCATGGGTCCAAAGTTATATGTGAACACATCATAGGTAAATATTTTCCTTCTTAGCCCTGGACATCTAGCTATTTCTTGGTTGTGCTTCTGATCTTAAAAAATTCACGTTCATACCATTTGGATGGTGTTATTTAGCAATTAGCAGGGAAACAAAATAAAAAGTGTCATAGAAAAATCTGTGTGAAATGACTTTTAGGATGTGTAGTAGTTTTATGTCTTTAATAGCATGGAGTGATATTGTGTTTGGTTAGTTTTGATAAACAAGATATGCATCCTTTCTTGTTCATGTTTTAAGATTATGCTATTAAATTATTCAATTATTACCATTCATTAACACAGCATTTTCTAATTTGGACATTCTGAAGTTTGTGCTCGATACTCTTTTGTTTTATTTTGTCTTAAGTGGAAACTGGATGTTTATTATACCAAGATAGTTCCTTTAAATGCATCCTCAATTCGAAATTAAAGTTGATGGGGATGGTGAATATAGTGGAAACCTGAAATTAAATAGAAGTGAAAACCTAAAATTCCTTTAAAAGCATGAGTTAAGCTGGGTGTATTTAATGTTATTGGTATCTTTGTGTAGTATGTTTATACTTCTTTAATCTTGCAAATACATCTATATGTTCTGAATTTTTAATCAGAGGCCAATAAATGTATTAAATGAAAAGTAAACTTTTACTTCTATTTAATTTGTTGACTTTGTTTTGAATAATCTCTTAGCCAAATAAATGTCTTAATTGAAAGTTATGCCATGATGCACGTGCCAGAGGCTTAGCTAGCACAGTAGAACTACATCTTGGTTGTTGGAGAGCAGAAAGCAAAGACTGGACACTGGACAGGTGCTTCTTATTTTCGCTTTGAATGCTACATTAACAGTTCTCACTTTCAAGTACAGTTGTTTAGTTAAGTTATATTGAATCCATTTGATGATATTTTGATTGTTGTTATCTGCTTAATCCATGCTAGGATTTTCAATAAGAATTGAATTCATACACTTTAGCTTGTCTATACTTTATAGTAGCATTTAGTGATGCATTATTAAGCAAAGTTGCTCTTATAATCTCTATGAATTTGATTGTTTTCCTCCACCTTAAATTGAGAAAGGAGAAAACACAGAATAATAATATTTTTTTTATCATGCTGAAAGTTAAAACATATTGCCTTTTTAATATCTATATTCATGGTGTTCCTTTTCGAACTAATATTTCTGCGAACCTGCAATTTTTTTGCGAGCCTGCAATTTATCATGGTCAGGGATTTAATATTTTTAGAATATACACACCTAAAAGGCATTAGAATTTAGGTGTATAACTTTTGAGTTAAAATTCTCTACTCATTACTTTCCCCTAATTTTAGTATGTTATAACTTTATGATTGGTATCTTGGTATGTAGCGTGAGAAAAAAGAGAACAAAGAGGAACCAAATCAAGCTGAAATATTTGTTGCAACTCGAAATGGACTAAAAGGGAAATCACTTGATGTAGAAACACAAGCTGTTATTGTAAGTTACTCTATAATTTTTTTGTTTTAGTTGCTATTTTATGGCTGTCATGGATGATGTTTTAGTTGCTATTTTATGGCTGTTTTATTGCTATCATGGATGCTGTTTTAGTTGCTGTTTTATGGCTGTCATGGTTGCTGTTTTACAACCTTAAAAACTGAATTAGACGAGTATAAGCAACGGCTACAAGGTATATGTGTGCAAATAGTGCACAAGATCCAAATTTGATTCCTCGGCATTCTCCTCCATCGACTCATATGCTAAATCATGATTAGGTATATGTGTGCTAAATTGTTGTAATACTTGAATATAAATGTTATTGTTAAGCTGATGTTTTGACTATATTTTTTGTCCATTTAAATTTGACTGCAGCTTTTTTATGGTTGGATGAAGTTTTCTGAAGAGATAAAGGCAATTCTTGGCACAATAGTGAAGCACAAAGTCTTTTTGGTTTCAAATAAAAAAATTAGTTTCTTTTTTGTTTAAGTTCATCATAAAAAAAACATGTGTTTTGCTTACTTATGTTTATTAACTTGGTAACTTAGCAAGAATGTTAATTGGCACTTGGAAGACCTTTCTATATATATGCAATATATATTATTAGCTTATTCTCCTTATATTGATTAAATATTTAAATATTGTTAGTGTGTGCTATATAACCTTCAAATGTCATATAAAGATAACAAAGGTAAAAAGTATATTGCTTTAGATATAAAAAAAGAACCTAAGAAAAACTCAATAAGGTGTTGCTTTAGCTAGGTATTAGAAAAGGCAAATAAACTTAGATAAGTGTTGCTTTAGGTCTATAAAAAAGGCAACTTAAAAAAATTTGGACAAGTGTTGTTTTAGGTATATAAAAAAGGCAACTTAAAAAAACCTGGCCAAGGGTTGTTTTAGGTATATGAAAAAAACTAGAAAAAACATATATAAGTGTTGCTTTAGGTATATGGAGAGGCAACTTAAAAAAAATCTAGATAAGTGTTGCTTTATGTATTAGAAAATAGAACTCGTAAAGAGTATTGCTATAAAGTCTTATCTAAAGCGTTGTGTTTGGGTCCTCTAAGGCAACCCTTTCGTGGAGTTGCTTTTTTTGTAGAAAAGATAACGTTTTTTGAAGGTTACCATAAAAAGGGTTCCCTTTGATACACAAAAGCGTTACCTTAGAATAAAAATGCACGAATCATATCTTTTAAAAATAGTGCAAATTATTTTCTCCCCTAATTAAGAATGCAAGCTCCAATACACGTTTGGTCACATAATGCCTAATCTAATAATAACTAATCTTATTTAATATCTAATATAATTGAGAAAGAGAACATTCCAACTTACAGAAATCACCCTCAACTTTAATATAAGATACAAAGCTATGAAGATCAACATAAACATTATTATCACCAAATGTAACATATAAATCCTCACGTTGAAAAAAATATGCCTAGCAATAGAGATGTATCAATGTTCTCATATAAGAACAGAGAAAAAAAATATACATATAATAGCACATATATAAACAAAAATATAAATTCAAACATTCAGGTTCACAAATTCATAAATACACAGATTCTGATTTAAACATTCAAATTTTCATATTCACTATAAATTACAGATTTTTTCACATATTTATATTGTGAGAGAGACGGGGATGAAGAAGAACTTACTAGTTACCACAGCAACGGGCTTAGCAACGGAGAAACTTGGCGACGGGCTCGCCGGCAACGCAACGACGACGACTCGACGAGGAACTCAACAGCACAGCGACAATGATGGGCTTAGCGACATAGCAACAGCGATAAACTGTGATGGCGACGAGTGACGCAACTAAGCTTGGCTGTGATTTTTGGAGAAAAAGTGACTTTGATTCTCTAGGGTTGGTAATTGAAGGTGAGTATGAAACGTGAGAGTCTAAGGGATTAATGAATTCTAATTCTTAAAATTATATATATATATATATATGCATTTTGGGGCGGGTAGAGGCGGGTTCACACTGAACCTGATCCCGTCCCATCTCGCTCAACCATCCGTCCCGACCGAAACCCGTTTTATTTAGGGTCGAGTTTAAATTTGTCTCGCCAAGTAGAGGTGGATCGGATATCCGCAGATTCAAATATTCTTGCTACCCGTATTAATTACGAAGAATTGGACACTATATGCTATTGGGGACGAGCTATACATCAAAAAATCAGGCATTCAAAAATATTTAGCGTCTACTGGTAGATCCTAACCAACAATATATCATAAGGTTAAGAGCCTTGTGGTCGTGGGTTTAGGTTTTAAATGCCTAGCTATTAATCAAAACTATTATGTAGAGTTAGTAATCAAGATTGAAGATAGCGACTCTAAGCTATAATTTTATTGAAGAGTTTTATCAAAAAAAATCTATATACTCATAATTATTAGAAATAGATATATATTCAAAAAATACTTTGACATTTAAGTGATACGAAATAAAGATAGACAAAAAGATGTGAATTGAAATTTAATAAAAAAGATATATTAAAATTTAAATAGAAATAAAAGGAATAGATTAAAATTGAGTGTAAAGAGAATCATTCAATTTTTTATCAAATTTTTTAATATAATAAAAAAGGACTCCTTAACTTGATTTACCTACACTATATTTTGGAAGTTGAATTAAAGGGACTAGTTTAATTTTCTATTAAATTTTTCGATACAACAAGAAAAAATTTATTCAACATTTTAACCTCACTTGTCAACACCATAATTTTATCACAAAATTAAAAAGTGCTTTAACACTTCTCTAATCTCTTTATACGATGACTATAATAATTTAAAAAATATTTATAATTTTTATTAGATTAAAATAAAAAATTTTAAATCTACAAACATAAAGTTCGAACTAATTGAATAACTAAATAAATAAAATTAAAATATATTAAATTAAATTAATATTTTAAAATATAAATTAATAATTTTTAAATAATATTTAAATTTTTTATATCACAAATGTTTAAAATATATATGATCAAGTTAATAAATGTTACGTATGTATATAATATATATTTCTGTAAGACTTAGTAAGAGAATAGTGTCTACGGAGAAACATATGGTTATAGGTCCATAAAATAGTTTTTTGATTCATTCACTTTAATATAAACAAGAATGTTAGTAGAAGGGGCTGTGTGTACTAACTTCGGCTCTAAATATGATTTAATAGGAAATGGCAATGAGATAGATAGGAGTGAGTCTTGACTTTACACAATTCTGTCCGTCTTAATCTATTCCACTCAAAATTTGTCTCACTTATATATATATATATATATATATATATATATATATATATATATATATATATATATCTATTTGTCGGGTACTCGTTCTACTCTATTAACTTTTTCCAAATGTACTTTGGTCACTATTTATTTTAGATTAATAAAATTTAGTATGCAACATCAAAATATTTAAATGAGTAAATCACAAAATGTGTAGATTTTGATTAAAACCTTAATTTATAATCTTATATATTTCTATTTTTATTTATATTATATATGTATTAAGACGAGTAGGGACAGAGCTACATACTGCGAAAGGGGGACAACGGCCCCCTAATTTTAATTTTTTACATGTAAATTATATGTAAATTTCAGTTTAGTCCTCCTCAAAAATTTATTAATATTATTTTATTGTGCAAATATTTTTAGCCCCCTCTAATGTTTCTTCTAGCTTCGCTCCTGAAGACGAGTATATACTAACCTTAACCTTGTTCCATTGTGTAATAAAATTTGCCACAAAGACAATCCACTCAGGCACCTGTCAGCTAATTATCCACTTCGATTATGTTGGGATGGATGCCCACTTTTAGGGATTGAGCTTCCCTTCGCTTGAGACGGATGAGGTATATGTCGGCTTTAAGAAAAATGGTGGTGATGGACATCTACAAAGGCACTTTGACATTTAAGTTAGTAAAAATAAAAGATCAGTATAATATTACTCAGAGGAGCGTACTTTTCACATAGCTAAGTTTGGTATTTATAGAATAAAATTTTTTTTAAAGAAGTTGAGATATTAGTCTTATCTTTCGACCATTATTTAAATTTGTTGTTGAATGGATTATTATCAGCAAAATTTTCTCTAACGAAAGATTAGTCACGTTTATTATTGAATTTGGATTTCGATTTATATGCATAGTTGGACTGGATTCACGGATCAGTTGCTATTCCTATAATTTTTCAAGAGAAAAGATTTGTTAGTTATCAATAGCTAGTTGTGTGATAGCTACTCTTGTAATGATTATATTTTGCATTTGCTATCAATTCATTGTTCCATAATTCCAATTTCATTTATTTTCAACATCACGGAGCTCAACTCAATTCAATTTAATTTACTAAGAAGACAAGTGCAAGTGTGTGTTGGGGAGGGCAGATCAGAAAGACAAATTGTATCGAGAGGCAATGCTGGCCCGCTCTACTAGTTGCCACTAAATAACAAAATCAAGAACAGAAGATCTCAATTTGTATTGACTTGAATGATGCTGCATTATACATCTGATATGACTACGCATCACATGACTTTTAGGTCAAGACTCAATTTCTTCATCCCTAACATTTAAAATCCAATTTTTATTTCAAAAAGTTTTAAAAAGACGGATTTAATATCCTCTCACCATTAAATATAGATGAAATAGTTATATAGAGATTTAAGTTGTAATAGCTCTGCATGCATACATTATTTTTTTTAGAACGTTCATGACATACACTCGACCCAAAATAGCAAGGTTGCGAAAACCGGACCGGTTAATGAACCGGTAAAGCGATTGGTTTACTAGTTCAGTAGTTCGACCGGAGTTTAACCGGGGTTCAACCGGTTTAATTAAATATTAAATAAAATTATTACAAATTTAATATATAATTTTACATATTTAAATTCATTAATTTTTTAAGTAAAAAAATTTTAATATGAAAATAATTTTAAAGTTATACTTCAAAATGAGACTGAGGTAGGCTAAAAGAGATCAGTAAACCAACGCTTTTCCCTCTCTAGACTCAAAGCAATGATCCAGTTCCAGACAACAACCCTGAGGTAGGCTATTATTCCTATCGTTCTGCTCCAAGCTTTGCTCAAGAATAAATATTGGATAGATTTGGAGGAAACCTTAACTTCAGTTTGTGAAGATTAGGACTTTACTGGCTATTACTGCATCAAAGAAGTGATCTTACAGGCAACATTGTCAAGCCAAGACTAATTATTCTCTTATACAATTCAATTATCCCTTTTTGGACTGCCAATATACAATTCAATTGAATATCACATTGATGAAATCTCTTATTGTGCAACAAGCCTCTTATAACTAACCAAACCCTAACTAGGTTCAACAAATTCAATGCTTTTCAACAAAAACTCAGAAGACAGACAACTCAATCTCCAAATCCAGAAACAGAAAAACCAAGTGAAACCATCCAAATTAAATTCAGAATCACATTAAGCAACAACCCAACTCAGAACACAATCCCAACTCAGAATCTAGTACAAAAAATCAAACTCAGAAGCCAAAATCTTAGAAATCGAAACTAAAGAAGCAGCGGCTTACTGGAGACACGGTGAGGGAGGAAGACGGTGACAGTGAGCTCCGAAGAGGATCAGTTTGCGACGGCGAGGAACCGAGCAGAGATTCCACGGCGAGGCTCCGGGGCAGAGATTCACGGAGGAGAGGACGCGCTTGAAGATGATTGAGCAACCGTTCTCGTGACGTAGAGGAGAAGAGGATCGAGGAGGATGACGACGACGGCACCCTCTGTCACTGTCAATGACGACGATCACAGAAGCGGGCTTCACGACCAGCACAAAGACGGTGAGGAGGAGAACAATGGTAGCGACTGGGGGTGACGGTGGCTGGTGGGGCTTCGCGACGAGCACAGAGACGATGAGGAAGAGAAGAGTGGCGGCGGCTGGGGGCTGACGGTAGCGGCGGCTGGGGGCTGACGGTAGCGGCGGCTGGGGGCTCTGATAGGGTTAGTTGGTTAAATTAGGGATTATGGTGAATGTGAGAGTGAGAGAGAAGAGAGAGGGGTAGGGACGTGGGGTGTGTGGTTTTATTTTATTTTTTTCCTTTTTTTTTTTTTTAAAGATACAAAACGACGCCGTTTAGGTTTATATTTTTAAACCAGAAACCCGTTAAAAAATCGGACGGTTCTACCGGTTCATCGGTTAACCGCCGGTTCGACCGATTTTTTCACCGATTTTTTACCAAGCGGTTTCTGACCTTATCCGAACCGGCTAGGTGACTGGTTCCCGATTAATCCGGTTGAACCGGCCGGTCCGGTTCGATTTTCAGAACCATGCAAAATAGAGAGAACGCACAAAAATAAGAGTTATTCAAGAATTAATTTCCTTCAACATGACCATTCTTACCAAGAACTACAACAAAACCTGAACCAATCTCAAAAAGCCATAAATAAAACTTAACTATCAAACACATGATGTGATTGGGGAAAAATTCCTTTTATTCTACAAATTAAACTTGGACATAGAAGAATCTCTCAGGTGATATATGCACAATGATTACCAATGCAAAATATAATGCCTTCCCTGGTAACTCATCATTAATTAGTTTTTTATTTGTTTTTTTACAGTATTTTTTAGTCTGATATGATAGATTAAAGATTAATTCGCTATAAATTTGAACTTTATTTAAGAGTTTATTATTGACCAATAAATTATTGTATACACAAAATGAGATTCGAATTCTTGATATCTGCTTAAACGAACAATTAATAAGCTGATCACTTCACTAACTCAAATTAATTTCATAATTAACTAGTTTAGTTGGGCCATAGATGATATAATATATTGATATATGTGGATGTAGGTGGGACTCTATATAAGCTATCTAATCTTGGTCTTTGATTTAATGCACATTACATCTTATTGAACATATGGTACATAAAGACAAAGTTAAGTGATTAACTAAGGTATGGAATTGATTTGATTTGATGATCATATTTTATATAGAAGAAAATCATATTGATGCAAGAATAATGTCAAAGGGATACCCAAATTAATGAATTAAAAATATCAATGGGAATTGTTGCCAAAGAGAAGTGTGCAATCTAATTTCTTCCACAAAGTTTCCATAAAAGCGACAAATATGTTTTTAAATTTTAAACTACGCATAATAAGCCTCCCTCAGATACAGAAACAATATGCAATAGTAACGATGGGGGTGTCAACTCACCTAACTACTAATCACTTGACGATTGAAGAGGGTGTAAAAAGATAGGAGGAATTTTAAATATATCTATAGAATATCGATGTTTCAGTAATTTTAACTATTAATTTTAATTACAGAAAATATATATAATATATATTAATTAAAATTAATAATTAAAATTATTAGAACACTATTAAAATGTCAGTATTTTAGGTATATTTAAAAATTTTCTAATAAAATATATCTAAGTATATATTTTACCCAACAAAAGTGAAAATTACTACCACCAGGCAAAATTTGAAAGGCAATTAGTCTTTGGTGGTTGATCCTCAATAATGATATATATTATTTAGATTTTTAAAATGTCTTCCACAACTTCAATCATTGCCTTACTTTCCAATTAAACAAAGTGACCAAGAAGAAGTAGCATAAATATTAGAGACCACAAATCATATATTGATAAGTACAAACAGAAATTAAATTAATTTACACTTTCCGTGCTATCCAGCTAGCTAGCTCAGTGATCACAAGAACTCGTAGATCGGTATATAATGCTTGCAATTTCCGAGATCATTCCAAGTTTATGGAGTATGTCCCAACTAGGAGGGTTAGCAACCCAAAATTGAATAATTATTCATGGAATTATTAGATAATAAGTCGGTAAGCTAAGTAATAAGAATGACATTTAAAAAATAGAAAAGGTTGCATCCGATCTTTTAACAACTTAACATTTTTTTTTGTTTTAGTTTATGTCATGGTTACTTGCTATATATTAAATACAATAACGGAAATATTTGGTAATAAAAAAATATTAACCAAAAACAGCCAAACTTATTTTATTTAGTATTCATTAATTGTCGCGACAATTAATGAATACTAAATAAAACAAATTTCGGCTGTTTTTTTTTTTTGTTTCCCTAGCATTACCATATAATAATTATTGTTGCTTTTACTTATAAACACTTTGATAGATAAAATACCTAGTGAAAATGAACGAAAACTTAGTCATTGAGTTTGGCACAGGATACCATAAGACCGGAAAAACATGCATATAAAATCTAATTTAAATCACTATTTTCATATATATATATATATATATATATATATATATATATATAATTTTTTATACAAATAATTTATAAATATACATACATACAAAATTATTATAATTCTTATCTCTCTTATAAATATAATAATAAAGCCAAGAGAAAAACTATAATTGTATATACAATAATATAGAATACAATAATATAGAATACAATCAGATACTCGAAAGAAATTCCTTAACTCTTCGTCCGTCCTGAAAAAAGAAATTTATAGGGGTGAGAACATCGTTCTCGCTAATTCTCAGTAGATAATTTTTAAAAATTGTCATAAGAGGATATTTAAAAGAAAACTGTTTTTCGATCGTAGCGATCATTGCTCGTCTTATAAATCTTTTTGACAACCAACTGTTAATCATCCAAAAATCCAATCCTTTTTGAAAAAACATTAATTAACTACCCAAAATATGAATTCATATTTTGAATGTATAAAACTCCAATTAAAGACAATATCTCGTAACCTTTCAATATAACTACGTGTACCAAGGAAGTAATTTCATCAAACTTACCACTGGTTCATCTAATTACGGCCTCCGGCCCAAACATAACCAACGGCCTTCGACCCAATACAATATCAAATCACACTTTAACCACCATAATTCGAACCAACAGCCACAAACACAAGTAATGCAGTTCAAACACAATTAAGAGCAATTACATCAAGTTTGGTAATTAGCAATTAAACAGAATTATTCACATAGGCAAACCAACTACAATATACACACCCAAACAATATCACATAGATGCAAATGATGTATGCCTGTCCTACTGGCTGTGATATAACTTGTCGGTTCAACTGCCAACCCGACACATCTTTTCGGATGTAGCCTTTCTGCCACGCCCAGAGATATAGTGCCCTGCTCACTTTTGTGCACCCAGGGATATAGTGCCCTGCATACTATCATTCCAAAGATATAGTGTCTGGCACACTTCTTTCGAGTTATAGTGCCCGAGTTCACTCTTGCGGCAGAGAAGGTTATGTGAAAGGGAGACTGCCATAACCCTCACATCTGAACGTAGGCGAGAGGTTGCTACGACCCCTACGCCGGTGCCACTACCTCGACAAGAAGAATTCACCACCGTCCTTTCCCGAGGCGCATGGCGACTTACCAAAATAATATATCATCATAATTCATCACAGGGATATAGTTCCCTGCACACTATCGTTCTCGGGATATAGTGCCCGGTGGTGCGAATTTCAAAATCACAAATTAACTGACAAGTGCACCGGATCGTACCAAGTAATACCTCAGGTGAGTGAGGGTCGATCCCACGAGGATTGATGGACCAAGCAACAAAAATTGAATGATTCACTTAGTTAGACAAGTAGAAATTGGTATTTTGGGGTTCAGAAACTTTAAATAGTAATTCAGTGATTAAGAAAGCAAACAGTGAACTTGGTTTGAGAAAATGTGTGAGAGATTAGTTAAGGTTTCAAATATGTTTATTTTTCGAATTAAGGTTTTTTACCAGCTGTTTTAATCATGCAAGATTCAATTCATGGCAAACTGTAATTGACTAGACCATAATTCTTTAGTGATTTAGTCTCCTCTAACCTAATCAACTGTCATTTCCTTCGTCACTTAATATAGATCAGAGGGTTAGGTTCAATTCTAGTTTATTAGTCATAAAAATCCTAATTACCCAAATATAAGAGGATTATATATTACGTATCCCGTTAAATCCAGGCAATTAGCAGTTTTGGAGGAAATTACTTTCAAGTTAGTATTCAATTGAGGTATCTTTTCTAAGAATCGACAAGAATTTATTTAAAACAAGAGTTATTTTCCAATACACTCAAATTCATAAGATGAAGAATAAAAGTAATCCTTGAATTTAAATCAATACATTAATCAAAATAGATTGACAATAGTTTTAATCCATAGAATAAACAGAGCTCCTAACCTTAACCATGGAGGTTTAGTTGCTCATGACTCAGAGAAAAGTTGGGGTTCAAAAATGTGTGAAAAACTAGAATGAGGTCGAAGAGAAGAGAGACCAAAGGGCTAAATATTTTTTCTTTTATATCTAACCTAATTTTATTTGAAAATAAAATAGAATAATCACTACTAAAGCCCAAAAGATTGTGTTTGGAAATAAAAATAACTAAAATAAAATAAAATAAGATAAATATGACCCAAATCTAACTAATGAAACCCTTTCCTTAAAGTTGGATCCGTGCTATTGGCGCTAAACGCCAGAATCAGCGTTTAGCTCCCCTGGAAGCAGTAAGCTTCTAGTTGTTGCTGCCTTCCTAGCGCTAAATGCCAGAGTCAGTGTTTTGCGCACCACGAGGCAGTGGCTTGGGTGCTGGTTATGAGGCACCTGGCGCCAAACACTGAGTCGTAGCATTTAGCGCCGTGATGCCAAAAGAAAAGTATAGACTATTATATATCGTTGGAAAGTTCTAGAAGTTGATTTTTTAATGCCACTGAAACTGCATCAATTGGACCTCTATAGCTCAAATTATGTTCATTGGAGTGTGATAAACCCCAATTTTGTGGTTTATCTTGTGCTTAATTTAGGAGATTTTATCAACTTATCTCACATTTATTCAATGAAATAGCATGGTTTTATAATTCTCCCTGAATTTGTACTTAAGAGTGAAAACATGCTTTTTACGCCTTAAATTTGCCAATTTTAATTCACTTTAATTCCATTCGATGCCTTGATATGTTTGTTAAGTGATTTCAGATTCATAAGGCAAGTATTGGATGGAAGAAGTGAAGAGAAAAGCATGCAAAGTGGAGAATTCTTGAAGAAATGAGCATTTGGAGAATTGAAGGCTACGCGTATGCGTCACCCACGTGTACGCGTGAGAAGAACACTCATGGCCACGCGCACGAGTCACCCACGCGTACGCGTGAGGAGGAACTTTGGCCAGCGACGCGCACGCGTTACCCATGCGTACGCGTGACACTGATCACGTGACCTCATTAAAGTGAATTCACTGGGGGCGATTTCTGAACTTTCCAGACCCAAATCCAACTCATTTGTGAGGTTATTTGATGCAGAACTCATGATGGGTCAAGGGGGAAGCAATTAGATTATCTTAGGATCATGTAGGTTAGTTTTCTAGAGAGAGAAGTGATAAACCACTATTTTATGGTTTATATTGTGTTTAATTGTGTGGTTTTATCATGATCTTTACCCACTTATTCATTAAATAAGCATGCATTTATAATTCCTTCCTAAAGTTATTGCATGATTGAAAACTTGCTTCCTAGAGACTTTTAATTATGTATTTTATTTCTCTTTTATTCCATTTGATGCCGTGATCTGTGTGTTAAGTGTTTCAGGCTTTATAGGGCACGAAGGAGTTGGAGATTGGAGAGGAAGCTTGCAAAAATGGAAGGAACACAAGGAATTGAGGAGATGACCAGCGAGAAGTGACGCGGCCGCATGGCTCACGCGACCGCGCGAAAGAGAAGAAATCGCAGTGACGCGGCCGCATGGATGACGCGATCGCGTGGCAAAGCAAAACGCCGAATGACACGTCCGCCTGAATGACGCGTCCGCGTGACATGCGCGATCTGCATAATCTGCAGAATCGCTGGGGGCGATTTCAGGCCTTATTTTGACCCAGTTTTCGGCCCAAAAAAGCAGACTAGAGTCAGAGAACATGCAGAAATCAACAACAACATTCATTCTGCGTAGTTTTAGTTTTTGAGATCTAGTTTTCCTCTCCTCTAGGTTTTCTCTCTACACATTCATAGTTTTTAGGATTTATTATTTTTCATTGTTTTTGCATTGGGATATTGAGAAGAGTTATTGCCTCATCAAGACTTCGACATTCTAGTTCGTTCTCTTTACTTGTCTCTTACTCTTCCATGTTCCTTAATTACTTACTTTTACTATTGGATTATTTTAGCATTTATTAATACAAGAATCACTTTTATTTTTAATTAATCTTTTGATCATTATTTATCATGTCTTTCTTTAATTCCCTTTCTTATGTTATGAATTTTACATTTACAATGAGTGAGTAGTTCCCTAACTTGATGGAGAGTTGACTGAAAGGAACCCTTGAGTTGGGATGCTCAAGAGAAAGATTGTAATTGGGTTTATTGTTGGATTGCTCTCTAGTCACTAACACCAATCCTCCCAAGAGCGGATTGGAACTTGTGGATAGAAACAGCATTCCAACTTGTTTAACTTTCCCTTACTTAGTAAGGGACAACTAAACATAATAACCCCCAATTGTCAATTAATCTTGAGAGTACTCCAACAAGAATAGGGCTTCCAGCTAATCAACTCCCAGTCAAGGCCTTTATTTAAATTTATATAAATTCTCTAATTTAATTTTCTGTCATTCAACTCAAACCTTTTTGAAAACATCTTATTAATAAAATAGCACACTTTTCTGCAACTCGTTGGGAGACGACCTGGGATTCATACTCCCAGTATTTTAATTTTAATTTCTGTGACACCCTTCTAAATTGATGAGCGAATTTCTGGTTGGTTGAGAACTATACTTGCAACGCATATTTTATAATCATTCTTAACTCGCCAATTTTCGCTCGCATCAATTTTTTGCGCCGTTGCTGGGGAGTTGCAATAGAGTGCTAAAGTTATTAATTGGATTTTATTTATTTGCATTTTATTTTATTTTGCTACTATGAGCTGCTTGTTTCTTTCGTTAGATGTCATGTTCGCTTCTTGACCCAAGCTTGCTAGTATTCGATCCTGAGATTGAAAGAACTATTTCACGAATAAGGCAAGCTCGGCGTCGGTTAGTCCTCTCTGAGGGCAGATCTGAAACGTCACTTGAGAAAGAAACCAGCCCACGTTCTACTGATTTGGTTGTTTTACGTACAGGTAACCTGGCAGCAGCCAGGAGAGTTACTATCCAGGAGGCTGGAGCCCCTGATTTTACAATGCAACCATTTCAAGCGCATCACCCAGCGGTAGCTACATATTTTGAAATAAAGACTACACTGCTCAATTTGATGCCCAAGTTTCATGGCTTACCTGCTCAAGAGCCTATCAAGCACCTGAGAGATTTTCAAGCAGCCTGTTCTACTGTCAGGCGTGATGGTGCAGATGAAACTTCAATTTTACTGAAAGCTTTCCTGTTTTCTCTTGAAGGGAAAGCAAGAGAGTGGTACTACACTCAACCAGCAACAACTGTATCCAACTGGGATACACTGAGAAGAGAATTCTTTGAAAAGTTCTTTCCAGCTAAAGTTACTGATAAACTGAGGAAAGATATTTCCATGATTGTTCAGGATGAATCCGAAACGCTCTATGAGTACTGGGAGCGCTTCAATAATCTTCTGGAAGCTTGCCCCCACCATATGATTGACAAGATAGTATTACTCGGTTATGTCACACAGGGCATGAGGCCCCAAGATAAGACCACATTGGAAAGTGCTAGCAATGGGTCTATGAAAAAGTACAAGACCACTGATGAGGCATGGCAATTAATCAGCGACTTAGCTGAATCTACTAGGAATCACAGGCAGAAACAAGGCCGTTCAAAAGCCATGGCAGAAGTATCCTCTAGCAGAGAGACTGCTGCTTTAACTCAGAGTATCTGTGAAATGACCAACTTGCTGAAGCAAATGCAATTGAATCAACAACAAGTTCAGCAAGCTCAACCTTCTCCAGCACAGCAAAACCAACAGTTAGTCCCACAAAGAGTTTGTGAAATCTGTACTGATTATAGCCATTACACTGACGAATGTCCGTAGCTCCAGCAGGAAGACAACACCGTGGCAGCCACTCATAACTTCTATGACCGCCCCAACCAAGGGTACAATCAAAGTGGCAATTACAACCATGGATGGCAGGACAATTCTAACCAGAATTGGAGGGACAACAACAACAATAGAGGAGGCAGAGATAATCAGAGAAATCAGAGGTGGAATAACAACAACAACAGGCAGCAGAATCAGAATCAGCCTTACAGAGCACCTCACCTAAGGCAATCCCAAGGACCACAGAATACCCTACAGCAGACCTCTCAATTTACCCATCCTTCTTCATCTGCTAATGATGACTTACTACAATCTATTGACCGGAGACAGCAGACCATGGAAAATAACATTAATGCCACTCTAAATGGTCTGATCGCTACTTTGCAGGCTCTTGTCTCCCAGATTGGATCAATGAACAACTCCAATAATCAACCTTCAAACTCCAGTGGAATCCCCTCTCAACCATTACCCAATCCAAAAGGTGGCATCAATGCCATCACCCTGAGGTCCGGAACCACACTGCAGGAGAGAAATTGAGAGGAGCCAAACCAATCAGAACACGCCTCAGCTGAAGAGGTAGTAGAAATAGAAGATGTTGAAGAGGAAGAAGACATACAGGACATAGCTGAAGAAGACAAAGTGCAACCACGAGAGGAAGCACTAAAAGGCGCAGACACTGCAGAAGACACCACTCCTATTCCATTTTCACAACTTGCAAGGAAGCCCAGGAAGCAGTTGGAACCTGATCCCAAAATGGTAGAGATATTCAAAAAGGTTGAGGTAACTGTTCCTCTATTTGATGTTATTCAACAGGTACCTAAGTATGCAAAGTTTCTAAAAGATTTATGTATACATAAAGACAAAATTAATGAATTAGAAACTATTCCTTTAGGAAGTTCCATATCTGCTTTAATGGGAGGTTTACCTGAAAAGTGTAGTGACCCAGGTCCTTGTATAGTTAATTGTACTATTGGTGGTGTGATAATTTCTGATTGCATGTGTGATTTAGGAGCATGTGTAAGTATAATACCTTTGTCTATATATGATATTTTGAGGCTCCCTCCCTTAAAAGGGTCGGCAGCTCGTTTTGTGTTAGCAGATAAAAGTATTATTACAGTGGTTGGAGTTGCTGAAGATGTATTAGTGGGCATTAAGGGACTCATGTTTCCCACTGATTTTTATATCCTGGAAATGCCCCAAAATGACTCAGACAAGCCATCATCAATCCTACTCGGAAGGCCATTCCTGAAGACCTCAAAGTTTAAATTAGATGCTTTTTTAGGAACATACTCTTTTGAAATAGATGGCCGAGTAGTGATTTTCAATCTGAACGGAGTTATGAAGCACCCACCGGAGGATCATTCTATCCTCAAGTGTGACATTATAGATGAAACCGTGGCTGAAGTCCATCAGGAGAAATTTGAAGAGAAGCACACAAGACAAGGTCCAAGTGTGGGGACATTCTCAGAGGACAATGACAGTGCCTTACCACTGTTACCAGCTCCAGACAACCCAGAGCCTGAACATGATCAGAAGTTAGAATTAAAACCCCTTCCTCCACACCTCAAATATGTTTACCTTGAAGACGGACAAAAGTTTCCAGTTATCATTGCAAGGGAACTCACTTCTCAACAGGAAGAGCAGCTACTTGGTGTGCTGAGGAGGCACAAAAAGGCAATTGGTTGGAGTTTGGCAGACATAGTAGGCATCAACCCTCAAATCTGTGAGCATAGAATATTTTTAGAAGAGGAAGCAAGACCTGTCCGTCAACCCCAAAGAAGACTGAACCCCACTATCCTAGAGGTTGTCAAAAAGGAAATGACCAGACTACTAGAGGCAGATATCATCTATCCCATCTCAGACAGTGAATGGGTAAGCCCAGTACAAGTGGTGCCAAAGAAGTCTGGAGTCACTGCAGTGAAGAATGAGCATGGAGAGCTCCTGACAACCAGAGTTCAGAACGCCTGGAGGGTCTGCATTGACTACAGACGCCTCAACTAAGCAACCCGTAAGGATCACTATCCTCTTCCATTCATTGATCAAATGCTGGATCGCCTGTCAGGTAAATCGCATTATTGTTTTCTAGATGGTTACACAGGTTATTTCCAGATTCATATAGCTCCTGAGGATCAGGAAAAGACCACTTTTACATGTCCTTTTGGGACTTATGCTTACAAGCGAATGCCCTTTAGCTTGTGCAATGCACCAGCTACTTTCCAAAGGTGCATGATGAGTCTTTTCTCTAATATTATTGAGGACTGTATGGAAGTTTTTATGGATGATTTTAGTGTATACGGCGATTCCTTTAGCCTTTGCTTAGATGAATTATCTAGAGTATTAGATAGATGTGTCAGTACAAACCTGGTATTAAATTTTGAAAAATGCCACTTTATGGTTAAACAAGGGATTGTACTAGGACATGTTGTGTCTAATACTGGCATTTCTGTAGATCCAGCAAAGGTGGATGTTATTTCTAGTTTACCTTACCCCTCTTCTATGAGGGAGGTCCGTTCTTTCCTTGGACATGCAGGTTTTTACAGGAGGTTCATTAAGGACTTCAGTAAGGTAGCACTTCCCTTATCCAGGCTACTGCAGAAAGATATAGAGTTCGAGTTCAGTGAAAATTGCAAACAAGCGTTTGATAAGCTAAAGACCGCACTGACTCAAGCTCCAATTGTGAGAGGACCAGACTGGAGCCAACCATTTGAAATAATGTGCGATGCTTCCAACCATGCCATAGGAGCAGCACTGGCTCAGCGTGAAGGTAAGGATTCTTTTGTTATTGCTTATGCGTCTAAAACTTTGGATGCCGCTCAGTCGAATTACACTACTACTGAGAAAGAGCTTCTTGCTATTATTTTTGCTCTGGATAAATTTCGAGCCTATTTACTTGGTACTAAAGTAGTAGTGTATTCAGACCACGCAGCTTTAAAGTATTTGTTATCTAAAAAGGAGTCCAAACCAAGGCTTATACGTTGGATACTGCTATTACAAGAATTTGATTTGGAAATTAAGGACAGGAGTGGTAACCAGAATTTAGTGGCAGACCACTTGAGTCGCCTTGAACATATTACAGATGACTCCACTCCTATAGCTGATAATTTCCCATTTGATAACCTGCAAGCAGTATCTGAGATAGTCCCTTGGTATGCACCTATAGCTAATTATCTAGTTAGCCGCACTTTTCCTCCAAACTTTTCTAAGCATCAAAGAGACAAGCTGAAAAGCGAGTCTAAATATTATATATGGGATGACCCATATTTATGGAGATGTGGCGCCGACCAGCTAATTAGACGGTGTGTGCCTCAATCAGAATTTCAGTCCATCTTAGAGGCCTGTCACTCATCTGAGAGTGGAGGACATTTTGGCCCTCAAAGAACTACTAGAAAAATCTTAGACTGTGGATTCTGGTGGCCTACTCTTTTTAGGGATGCGGCTGAATTTTGTAAATCTTGTTTCCCATGCCAAAAATTTGGTAACATATCCAGAAGGGATGAGATGTCTCAACAAATTATGCTTTTCTATGAAATTTTTGATGTTTGAGGCATTGACTTCATGGGTCCATTTCCAAATTCTAATGATTATTTTTATATATTGTTAGCTGTAGATTACATTTCCAAATGGGTGGAAGTAATTCCTACCCGCAATGATGATGCTAACACTGTTGTTTCCTTTGTGAGAAACCATATTATCTGTCGCTTTGGATCACCACGAGCAATCGTGAGCGATCAATGCACTCATTTTTGTAACAGGAGACTAACAGGACTAATGAAGAAGCATGGGATAATTCATAAAGTTGCAACAGCCTACCATCCTCAGACTAATGGGCAAGCCGAGGTGTCAAATAGAGAGATAAAGCGTATCTTGCAGAAGATAGTCAAACCTCATAGAAGAGACTGGAGCACCAGGCTACAAGATGCACTCTGGGCATACAGAACAGCATACAAAACACCCATTGGGATGAGTCCTTTCCGCTTAGTTTATGGAAAAGCTTGTCATCTCCTTGTTGAAATAGAGCACAAAGCCTTCTGGGCAGTAAAGGAATGCAACATGGGAATTGGAAAAGCTGGAGCTGAAAGAAAGTTGCAACTGCAGGAACTGGAGAGCCTTCGCCTAGAAGCTTATGAGAACTCAAGACTATACAAGGAGAAGATGAAGGCTGTACATGATCAGCACATCAAGAGGAAAGAGTTCCAACCTGGGGACTTAGTCCTCCTTTATAAATCTTGACTGAGGCTCATGCTAGGCAAGTTGAGATCAAGATAGGAAGGTCCATACAGAGTAGAGAAGGCCGAACCGTACGGAGTTTATCACCTAAGCCATCCTTCAAGCTCTGAACTTATCAAAGTTAATGGACATCGTTTGAAGCTGTACCATGGCGAGAAGCTGAAGAAAAACAAGGAGCTTGAGATCTTCCTCTTGGAAGATCCCCACATAGCCGAAGACTGAGCTAGTGGAGCGTCCAACTTACGGACATTAAAGCAAAGTACTAGGTGGGAGACAACCCACCATGGTATGATCGTTCTTTTCTTTATTTTTAGTTTTCTTATTCAATAACTTTTCTCTTCATTCGTACATTTTGTGCATCTGCATTTCCATACTTTTATTTTTTTTAAAATATATATATATATATATATATATATATATATATATATATATCACGCGACGCGACCGCCTCATTGACGCGTCCGCATCGCAAGGAGATGGGAGACAATAATAATATGAACAGAGAGTTACGCAGGAGCAGGGCTGGAGGCGTGCCAATGGCACAAATCATCCCACTCGACCGCGTGCCCCATGCAGCCGCGTGACCAGGATTTCGACGTCAAAGTGGTGCACACCCGAAAGTTGTGCTAGAGTGGTGCTGGACTGGTGCTGGACGCGCAGTCCCTCTCACGCGATCGCGTGCCCCACGCGACCGTGTCATATCCCAATAATTGCCCACTCACGCGATCGCATGCCCCACGCGATCGTGTCACCCGAAATTTGGCACTAATATAATTTTGAACAGAGAGTTGTGCGAGTGCGAGGCTGCCCTCGCGCCAATGGCATAAAACGGGTCATGCGACCGCGTGACCGACGCGACCGCGTCAATCAGTTTAAGCGCAAGTCGCGCGATCGCGTGCCCCACGCGACCGCGTCGCTTGCGCCACACAGTTTTCCTAATTTGCTAATTATCATATCTTTTTCTCCCCAAATCCTATTTTCTCTTTTCCCTCCTTATTTCTTCTCCCTCCCTTCCTCCCTTCTTCCTTCTTTTTCACTTTTTACTCTCTCTCACTCCCATTAACAAGGTTTTTCTCTTTCTTTTCTCCTTCCCTCCTTACTTTTCTATTATTCTTCTTATTTTTATATGCCATCTTCTTTTCTTTTATTTTTGCCTTCATTATTCATATTTTCTTTTTCTTTCTTTCTCCTTTTTACTTGGTGTTATCAATTTATGTGAGTCATTATCTATTATTATATGCTTGTGAATTGTTGTACATTTGTTTGACAATTATATATTGCTTTTTAAGGGATTACTTGCATGTTCAAATTCTTATTTTCAAAAGCTTCTTCTACATGCATGCTATGTGTTTGTGAAAAAGCCCATATGGCATTATGAACTTCTCTACATTTTTCTACTCTAATATTCAATGCGTGCTTTTCACAAATTCTCTTTACTATTTTATTCATTAAATTTAATTATCAATACAAACGTGATAGTTAGTTACGAGTGATAACATATTTAAATTGGACATTGAATGCTTGATATATGCTACTCATGCCTTTGCCTGCATGCCAATAAACCTCTTGCATTTCATTGCCCTACATGCACTTGCTATATTTCCATTGCTGAACTTTTCACATGTAATCCGGACCATGTGTTAACGTCATTCTTCTTTATTGTGCATTGATTATCACTCACATCACCCTCTTCCTTGCTTTACCCCTTTAAATTTAATTTACTTTCTCTTCCTTTTTCAGGATGGCCACCAAGAAAGGAAAGGAGAAAGCTACTCCCAAACAACCAGCAAGAAGAGGTACAAAGATAGCATTAGTGGCAGAACCCTCTTCAACTGTGGTAAAGCCCTCAACAAAGAAGATTAAGAGGATCATAAAGGTTGATGATAAAGAAAAAGCCTTCCCAGCAAAGGACACTGCGCGATTTCCCAATCGCTACTGTGAGCAGATGTTCCCCATCCTGGCTGAAAGAAGTTACAACAACGAATACCTTCTTCTCCTCCCGCCCAATATTGCTACCTTTGTTGAGCCGCAAATTGCCTGAAGACAATGGGGTTTCCTACAGAGACAGCCAAGGCAGGTCAATCTTTCTTGGGTAGTCGAGTTCTACTCCAACTTCCACCTGCCAACCCTGCAGTCTGTCTTTGTCCGTCAGAAGCAAGTCTCCATTACAGAAGAGGCCATTCAAAAAGTTCTCAGTCTTCCCCCTATTCCAGAAGGATTGGATGCCTTTCAAGAAGCCACCCTCAAGCGCCAGCTGTACCAATTTAACTGGGACGCCGTTCTCAGAGTCAGCACACTACCTGGCAGCCAATAGATCTACGGATACCATCGTACCCGCCCTAAGGGAATTTCGGCTTCAGCACTTACCTTGGAGGCTCGCGTATGGGCACAGATCATGTCCCATTACGTCTTTCCGAGCACTCACGAATCCTCCTTCATTGCAAACATGGCCGTTCTACTATGGTGCATCCTTACAGACCAACCTCTGAATCTACCAAGACATATCCAGAATGCCATGGGACACGTACAAATTGCGGGTAACTTACCTTTTCCCGCCCTGATCTCATATCTTGTCTCAGCAGCCAGAGTCTCCTACAGAGCTGGGGACACTAAAGCCATGCTTCCCCGGGATGATCAGTATGTCCCTAACGGGAAGTACCTTAGACTTCCAGCAGCCACTATCAGGCAGCCTACTGAACCAGTTGAATATATTCCTTCTTCAACAACACAAGCACCCACGACAGCCCAACTGCTCCATCAGATACTTGAAAAGTTGGATCGGCATAAATAGAAAACTAAGATGCGAGAGCGCCGTAACAAGCACCGATTCACATACCTCAAGGAGCTGATCATGGGAAAATTCAAGGACTCAGACACCCCGGACTCCACTTCCTTTACCAGCACAGGGAGCCATGATTGTCCCAACTGTGGAGATACTGCTACCAACCCACCTTTGTTCCTGACAGATGGCACCGAGGACGGTGCATAGGTTTAAGTGTGGGGAGGTCGGTCAGTACCTGACTTCCGAAAGTAATTTCTCTTCCCTAATCACCAATAAATTAGGATATTTAGTTAGATTTTTTCTTTTGTAGAATAAGATAAATTGCATAGTAATAGATTAGTTGCATGCATGTTCTGCTTGATTGAAAAGACAATAAGTTTCTTCTAAGACCCTATCTTTGGAACAAAATTTCACTAATTTTAATTAAAACTTTTATGTTAAATTTGCTTGAAGTTGTATTTGGAACATGATTTTTGAGCTAAAGAACACACAACCTGTGAAATTTGAGCCTTTATGAATGGTTACATTATTTAACCATAATTATTTTATTCTTGTGTGTTTACTTCTCTATGATTGTAATCTATATTTTGTTTCATCCTATATGTCCAATGTTTATTATATTTATATGTTTGCATATGATTGAGGCCATTATTTGCTTAGCTTACTTATCCAAATTAAGCCTACCCTTTCAATTACCTTTGTTAGCCACTTTGAGCCTTTAAATCCAATTTGTTCTATATTTTACCACATTACTAGCCTTAAGCGAAAAAATAATTATATATCCCAAATTGAATCTTTGATTAGTTTAAGATAGAATTATGTGTGTTATTTAAGTATGGAAAATTGTGGGAATAAAGGATAATAAGGGAATGAATCATGATAATATAATGGGAATTTGGATACCTACTCATGTGAAACTGTAAGAATTAAAAATCTATGTGCATTGATAAGCTATGTTATTTTTATGAAATTATGCTAAAAAAAATAATAAGGGGACGAAATTCCCCAATGCTAAGTCAAGCATTCAAAGATCAATGCATGTATGATAGAATTAAAATAAAAGGTTGAAACATGAGTATGGAATGTGAAAGGAATTTCTGGGTAGCTAGGTATGCATTCTAAAATTATATAGAATATATATAGGTTATGTTAAAGTTTGGGTTAATTAAAGATTCAATTTATAAGCTTACTTAGCCATATATATCCTTACCCTTACTTTGGCCCCATTACAACCTTGAAAAGACCTCATGATGTTTGCATTGGTGTATTAAATGTTGTTGATTGGTTAGGAGAAGAACAAAAACTAGAGAGCATGATTAGAGAAGAATAGAGTGATAACCCTATACACTAGAGAGACTAGAGTGTACATACACGTCAGTGAGGGTTCAATGCTTGAAATATTATGTTCCCTGCTTTCATGAGCTATCTTCTTGCATGTTTATCTGCTCTTGCTTTATAAGAATTGGATTAGTGGAATTTGATTTGTAATTGTTTTGAAGAGCTTATTTACTTTAGATCAAGTGGACAAGAATCATATAGTTGCATTTACATATATAGGTTGCACTGCATTGCATTGCATGGGTTTTACATGTTCTTACTCATTTATTTTATCTCCTTCAACTAAGCATGAGGACATGCTAATGTTTAAGTGTGGGGAGGTTGATAAACCACTATTTTATGGTTTATATTGTGCTTAATTGTGTGGTTTTATCATGATCTTTACCCACTTATTCATTAAATAAGCATGCATTTATAATTCCTTCCTAAAGTTATTGCATGATTGAAAACTTGCTTCCTAGAGACTTTTAATTATGTATTTTATTTCTCTTTTATTCCATTTGATGCCGTGATCTGTGTGTTAAGTGTTTCAGGCTTTATAGGGCACGAAGGAGTTGGAGATTGGAGAAGAAGCTTGCAAAAATGGAAGAAACACAAGGAATTGAGGAGATGACCAGCGAGAAGTGACGCAGCCGCATGGCTCACGCGACCGCGCGAAAGAGAAGAAATCGCAGTAACGCGGCCGCATGGATGACGCGACCGCGTGGCAAAGCGAAACGCCGAATGACGCGTCCGCCTGAATGACACGTCCGCGTGACATGCGCGATCTGCATAATCTGCAGAATCGCTGGGGGCGATTTCAGGCCTTATTTTGACCCAGTTTTTGGCCCAGAAAAGCAAACTAGAGCCAGAGAACATGCAGAAACCAACAACAACATTCATTCTGCGTAGTTTTAGTTTTTGAGATCTAGTTTTCCTCTCCTCTTGGTTTTCTCTCTACACATTCATAGTTTTTAGGATTTATTATTTTTCATTGTTTTTGCATTGGGATATTGAGAAGAGTTATTGCCTCATCAAGACTTCGACATTCTAGTTCGTTCTTTTTACTTGTCTCTTACTCTTCCATGTTCCTTAATTACTTACTTTTACTATTGGATTATTTTAGCATTTATTAATACAAGAATCACTTTTATTTTTAATTAATCTTTTGATCATTATTTATCATGTCTTTCTTTAATTCCCTTTCTTATGTTATGAATTTTACATTTACAATGAGTGAGTAGTTCCCTAACTTGATGGGGAGTTGACTGAAAGGAACCCTTGAGTTGAGATGCTCAAGAGAAAGATTGTAATTGGGTTTATTGTTGGATTGCTCTCTAGTCACCAACACCAATCCTCCCAAGAGCGGATTGGAACTTGTGGATAGAAACAGCATTCCAACTTGTTTAACTTTCCCTTACTTAGTAAGGGACAACTAAACATAATAACCCCCAATTGTCAATTAATCTTGAGAGTACTCCAACAAGAATAGGGCTTCCAGCTAATCAACTCCCAGTCAAGGCCTTTATTTAAATTTATATAAATTCTCTAATTTAATTTTCTGTCATTCAACTCAAACCTTTTTGAAAACATCTGATTAATAAAATAGCACACTTTTCTGCAACTCGTTGGGAGACGACCTGGGATTCATACTCCCAGTATTTTAATTTTAATTTCTGTGACACCTTTCTAAATTGATGAGCGGATTTCTGGTTGGTTGAGAACTATACTTGCAACGTATATTTTATAATCATTCTTAACTCGCCAATTTCCGCCCGCATCAAGAAGCTCCCTCTTCTCTCTAGAATTAGGGTTTTAGGTTAATTGCATTTTAGATCTAGGATTTAATTCTTACTTTCATCTACTTTTTCTTACAATTTATTGTTCTTTCATCCTAGATTTTCTAGTTTTACTTGTCATTTCCTTTATTTTGTTTCTTTTATGTTGATGAACTCTTGTTATTTTGATTTTCCTTTAATGCAATTTGATTTTTTATGTTTCTTTTATGTTCTTATGGTCAATTGCTTTGTTTATTGTTGATTCCTTGCATTGGGTAGTTGTAGATTTTATTATTCTTGCAATTTTACCATGCTTTCCTTGTATGCCCTCCAAGTGTTTGACAAAATGCTTGGTTGGATGTTAGAGTTGATTTTTTAGCATTCTTGGCTTGGAAAGAGAAATTAGACAATCTTGAGTCATTAATACCCAACTTGTATTGGTGATCTAGAGTTGTTAGTTAATATTATTTCTATTGACTCTAATCTCTTGCTAATTCGATTAGCAAGTTGATTAGGACTTTTTGATTGAGATTAACTAGTCTTATTTGACTTTCTCTCGTGAGAAGATAACATTATACCTTCTTCCATTGTTGGGGTTGACTAAATAGGATAAATTCTTGATAATTATTGTGTTATGATTAATGATTAGGATAGAAAGCCTATATTCTCAATCCTTGCCATGAATGCCTCTTTTTATTATTTGTTTGTTTGCTTTATTTTTTTGCCATTTACTTTCTTGCCTTTTTACCAACCCAACCCCTTGGATACCATAACCAATAATATGCATACCTCACTACAATTCCTTGAGAAGACGACCCAGGACTAATACTCTCGGTTACCTTTATTGGATTAGACTTATGATAACCAAAACTCTAAACTTTGATTGAGTATTATTTGTTGGTTGGGAACTATACTAGCAACGGAATTATTTTGTGTGAAATTCCTAGCCGACGATAATATTCTTTCAAGTTTTTGGCGCCGTTGCCGGGGAGGTTTGATAAACCCCAATTTTGTGGTTTATCTTGTGTTGAATTTAGGAGATTTTATCAACATTTCTCATATTTATTCCATGAAATAGCATGGTTTTGTGAATTTCTCCTAATTTATACTTAAGAGTAAAAACATACTTTTTAGGCCTTTAAATTGATAAATTTAATTCACTTTAATTCCATTCGATGTCTTGATCTGTTTGTAAGTGATTTCAGGAATAGAAGGCAAATGGTGGGTTGAAGGAATGAAAAAAGCATGCAAAAATGGAGAATTCATGAAGAAATGGGGATTTGCTGAACTCAAGGCCATGCGCACGTGTCACCCACGCGTACGCGTGAGAAGAAGATTCGCCAGCGACGCGCACGCGTCACCCACACGCACGCGTGAAGAGGAATGTTGCAATGCGATCCGTACGCGTGACAAGCAGCACGTGACTTCACTAAAGGCAAAACGCTGGGGGCGATTTCTGAGCTCAAGGAGGCGCAAATCCAACTCATTTCTGATGCTTTTGAACCCAAGGATTGTAAAGGAATGAAGGGGGAGTCATAGTAGAGTTTTCATCGTGTTGTATGTTAGAATTCTAGAGAGAGAAGCTCTCCATTCTCTCTAGAATTTAGGGCAGTTTAGGTTAAATTTCCTTAGATCAAACTTTTAATTCTTGTTTTTATTTCAATTCTCTTTATATTTTATTGTTCTAATGTCTTAATCTTCTTAGTTTTTCTTGTTAATTTCTTATTTGCTCTCTTTCATGTTTATGAACTCTTGTTAGATTTTAATTTTCTTTTAATGCAATTTTATATTTCCATATCTTTTTATGTTTTTCTTAATTGCTATTGTTGATTTCTTGCTCGTCTTAGTTATAACTTTTATTAATTCTTGCATTTTGTGATGTTTACTTTTAATACACTCTAGGTGTTTGATAAAATATTTTCACTAGTTTTTTAGTATTTTTCTTTACTCTTGGCCTAGGCTAAGGGAATTGAGTGACCTTGAGTCATTGGGTCTCATTGAATTGGTGATTTGAGAACCCTATGTGGTCAATTTGATAACCATTGACACTAGCCTACTACTAAGTCAATTAGTAGCTAGGTTAGGACTTATGGATTGATGTTGATCAAGCCTATTTGACTTACGTACTTCAAGCATAGAAGTAGACTTGATGGGTTGGTCCCTCATAATTGTCAATACATAGTTTGTAGACAAGGATGGGTGATCTCAATTCCTATGCCTAGCCAAGAGTTCTTTCTCTTTCTTTATTAGTTCTTGTCATTTACTTTCTTGTTATTTACTTTTCTTGTCAATTACCAAATCAAACCCCCTTTGCCCCTTTATAACCAATAATTGATCACTTCATTGCAATTCCTTGTGAGACGACCCGAGATTTGAATACTTCGGTTAATTTTCATTGGGGTTTGTACATGTGACAACCAATATTAAAATTTGATGTGAGAGTTATTAGTTGGTTTGGAACTATGCTTACAACGAAGAAATTCTATTTCTATTGATGAATTTCTAGACCAACGATAATTCTCACTTATCAGAGTGCGAGGAGGTCAGGGCTGACAACATCCACTTTCTTCTTTTTCTTCTGCACGAACTCTATCAAACTTGCCCGAATCTTTTCTGAAATTAATAAAACCACAATGCGCCTCAAAGTAGCATCCAAATAGGCTTCGAACATTAAAATATAAATAAAACTCAATAAATTCATATCTAAAATAATAAAAAATATAGAAAAGATGCTCACACATCACAACACCGAATTTGAACTGTTGCTTGTCCTCAAGCAATTAGAAACAATATAAAACTGAGAAGTGGATTAGCCTAAGAATTGAGTTTTTCAATTAAACTCCTGTCTTTTCTCTGAGTGGGGTTAATGACACTGTAACCCTGAATAGTTTCGTCATCTCACTATCCTTTGAAACTCAGAAATATTAATGTCCTTCAAAACTAGAACCCAAATAATATTATGAATTCTTTTCTTTTTGACCTCAGACTAATCCTTGAACACATCATTTTCCTTTTCTTTTCTTAGTGCTTTGCACCTTGAGCCTAGCCGTGACTCTAAATATTTTGTCTCAAGGTTTACTTGAAACAAAAACACCACAAGCACTTAACTGGGGAACTCTTTGAGCTCTGATTTTTTTTTCTTTTAAAATTTTTTTCAGCCAGTGGTGCTCAAAGCCTTTGGCATACTCTTTACTTGCACTTGACTTTGACTCTAAGTGCTCAGTCTCAATCTTTACTTGACACATTCACACCACAAGCATATGGCTAGGAAAATAACTCTTTTGAGCTTTTCATCACACTTAACCTTCCTAATCATTGATGCTCAGAGTCTTGGACCTTGTTTATTTTATTTTCTTATTTTTTTTGCTGTTTCTTTTGTTTTAAGGATCAATTTCTTATTTAATTTAGAGAATTCATAATACTTCTCTAAATTCCTGTACCTCAAGAATTAACAACCTTAACTCCAAGATCAATTATGCACTATTCTTTTCATGCATTCAGAATCACAGACAAATACCACCACATCAATTTAAATAAGACAAATCTATATATAACTCAACCACTCATGTATTACACCACTTTTCTCTTCTTTTTCTTTTTAAATTCAAGCTCAATGAGCGGTACAAAAGATACTTTTTTTTATAAAAATAGAAATAAAAATAATTAAACAAACTGACTAAAGCTAAAAAACTAAAAATATTGAAAATCATGCAAAGGACAGAAAGTAAGCAACAGAAAATAAAAAATAATAAAATACGAACAAGAAAGGGGGGTAAGAACGAAAAGAAACTCAACCACCTCAGTTATTCTGGTGGCCATCTCACTCCTCGGGCTGTGCTCCTCCGTGAAGATGATTCACCTCCCTTTGGTGTCATTGATGATAATATAAACAGATGAAAAGATAAAAAAGGGAGTGATATAAGAGCAAGAAAAAGTAAAAATATATTTTTTTGTGCGTACACACACAGGTCCGTGCATACGCATACTGGGTAATAAAGTCCTTGGCGCTAAACACCGTATAGCTGCGTTTAGCACCACCATCATAGTGGCAAATTCTTGAAATACATGCACCTTGGCACTAAACGCCAGGCTCGGCATTTAGCGCCCCTCTACAGTGGGCTATCCTTGAAATGCATGCCTCCTGGTGCCAAACGCCAACTCGCGGTGTTTAGCGCCGAGGCATCCGAACTAAATTCCCTCTAGAGTATTCTGAATACTCTTCTGATTGCATATGTTCCTGTTATAAACACTTTGCATGACCAAAACACATGTAAAACAAAGAAAAACTATAAAGAACCCTAATAACCTAAATACAACCAAAATGAATATAAAATCAAAGGATACTAAAGATTAGGTTGCCTCCCAACAAGTACTTCTTTAACGTCACTAGCTTGACAGTTGATTTCTTGTTAAGATGGCAGTTGATCATAATGCTTCAACTCCTCACCTCTCACTGTGAATTGTCTCCTTGTGTCCTCATGGATTAGCTCAATATGCTCAAGAGAGAGGATCTTATTTACTGTATAGGGAAACACTGGATTACAAGTCAACACCACCTTCAACCCTGGGGAAAAACCTTCAGTGGGGATCTTTTTGTTTCTTCATTCCCTTGGCACTTTCTTTTTGGGAACTTTCTTCTTGGTGAATGACGCATACCCAACACCAAACTTAGGTTTGATGTCAGAAAAAATTGTATTGATTCCCACTAAATAAGACATAAGCTGCAAACTTTGTTTTGCTTCATCAGGGGATTCTTGGAGATTTGTATCAGTGAACTCAGTCTTCATGCAATTTCCTTTTACATCTAAGTGATGTATGGGTTTAAAAACATTGAAGATCAAATGCTCATCATGCATCCTTAGCATCAATTTACCTTCTTCCACATCAATCAAAGCTCTCCCAATGGCTAGGAATGGTCTTCCTAGGATGATAGAAGTGTTTTCATCCTCTCCCAATGTCAAGAATTACAAAGTCTATTGGAAGGAAGAACTTACCCACTTTGACCAAGATATTCTCTACCATTCCATGTGCATGCTTCAAGGATTTATTTGCCATTTGTAATGCTATCCTTGTTGGTTGTTCCTCTTTGATTTGCAACTTTTTCATCAAAGACAAGGGCAATAAATTGATACATGCTCCTAGATCACACAAAGCTTTCTTAAAGGTATGCTCCCAATAGTGCATAAAATTTGAAAGCTCCCTGAATGAGGTATCTTCCTTGGTAAATTACTCTGAATTATGGCACAACATTTCTTAATCAGGACTACCGTCTCATCTCCCTTTAAAGGCCCTTTCTTGGATAGCAACTCTTTTATGAACTTGACATAGAGAGGCATTTGCTCCAAAATCTTAGCAAAAGGAATATTGATTTGTAACTTTCTGAAGACTTCCACAAACTTTGAGAACTGGTCCACTTACCAAGGTGATAACCTTGCACTCCTCTCTTGAATTTGAAATTGGGTTACTAGGAAGGGTATTGGTGGACCTCTGATCAATTTCAGAAACTCTTATGGCTAGTTGACCCATCTGAACCTCCAAGTTCCTAAGTGAAACTCTGGTTTTCTGCATGAAATTAAGAATACTCTTGGAGAGCTCTGCAACTATAGATTCCAAGTCAGGGGACTTCTAATAACTGAATGGTGGATTGTTGTTGTTAAAATTACTTTGATTGAAATTATTCTGATGGCCCTGATTATTATTGTTGCCAAAATTTTGTTGCCTCTGTGATTGATTTTTCCAACCAAAATTAGGATGATTCCTCCATCCCAGATTATAAGTTTTTGAGAATGGATCATTGTTGGGGGTCTAGAGGAGTTGCCCATGTAATTAACCTGTTCAGAAAAAAATTGACCAAAATCATTACTCTAACCTTGAGGGATGCCACCACTCATGTCATAGGATGTATCTTGAGTATTGACGGCTGAGACTTGCATTCCACTCAAGTGTTGAGTAATAGCATTAATTTGTTGAGACATGGCCTTGTTCTGAGCAAGAATTACATCCAAAGCATCTAATTACATGACTCATTTTCTCAGAGAGGTCCTCTCAGAAGAATATAGATATTAGTTATTAGCAACCATCTCAATCAAATCAAGAGCTTCCCCAGGAGTCTTTTTCATGTGAAGAGATCTGCCTGTAGAATTATCCAGAGACATTTTGGTGGCCTCAGTAACTCCATCATAGAAAATTTGTAACTGAATCCAGTTTGAAAATATGTCAGGAGGATACTTCCTGAGCATCATCTTGTACCTCTCCCAAGCTTCATAAAGAGACTCACCTTCTCTCTTCTTGAAAGTCTGAACGTCTGTCCTCAACTTAGTTAGCTTCTGAGGTGGAAAGAACTTGGTTAAGAATCTATTAACCAATTTATCCCAAGTATTAAAGCACTCCTTGGGATGTGTATCAAGCCATTGCTTGACTTTGTCCTGTACAACAATCGAAAAGAGAAGCAACCTATAGACATCTGGATGAACTCCATTTGTCTTTACATTGGCACAAATCTGCAGAAAATTAGAGATAAACGAGTTTGGGTCTTTCTGTGAGAGTCCATGAAACTGGCAATTCTTTTGCATCAAAGTAATGAGCTAAGACTTCAGCTCAAACTTGTTAGGAGCCACAGGAGGTACAACAATACTATTCCCATAGAAATTGGGACTAGGAGCAGTGTATGACCCAAGAGTCCTTCTAGGTTGCTCAGGAATATTAGGACCATTAAGAACATGAGGATTAACAACATTATTGTTGTTGGGTTTCATAGTGAACTCTTCAACTTCTATTTCAAAATTGTTCCTGAGATTCTCACCGGCTTTGTAAGCTCTAGCCTGCTGTAAATGTCTTCTCAAGGTTCTTTCAATTTCAAAATCAAAGTCTAGAAGAGGTTTTTGATTCCTGTTTCTGCTCATAAACAAACAGAAAACAAAAAGAAGTGGGAATCTCTACGTCAGAGTGAAGAGAATTTTCAGTGAGATAACTTGAGTAAAAGAAATAAAATAAGATAAAAGTAATAATTGGTACTAGAAATTTGAAAATCACTAAAGAAATCAATCCAACAAATTCGAAAATAGTAAAGAGAAATAAGCAAGAAAAAACTCGAAAATAATGGAGGAAAAATAGCTAGGAAAAATAAAATAGAAACGACTAAGGGACACCAAGCTTAATTTGAAAAATTAAGGGAATTTTTTTTAATAAGTGAAAGCTTAAATTTCGAAAATCAAGAACAAAATTAAATAAGATTTTAAAGTAAAAATGTCTAATCTAAGCAATCAAATAACAGGTAGTTGTCAATCACAGTCAATCCCCTGCAGCGGCGCCAAAAATTTGGTGCAGATTTCAAAACCACAAACTAACCGGCAAGTACACTGGGTCATTCCAAGTAATACTTCAAGAGAGTAAGGATCAATCCCATGAGGATTGATGGACTAAGAAACAACAATTGAATGATTCACTTAGTCAGACAAGCAGAAATTGGTGTTTTGGAGTTCAAAAACATTAAACTGTAATTTAGTGATTAAGAAAGTAAATAGTGAACTTGGTGTGAAAAAATGTGTGAGAGAACAGTTAAGGTTTCAAAGATGTTTATTTTTCAGATTAAAATTTCTTACCAACTATTTTAATCATGCAAGATTCAATTCATGGCAAATTGTAATTGACTAGACCCTAATTCCTTAGTGATTTAGTCTCCTCTAACCTAATCAACCGCCAATTCCTTGGTCACTTAATATAGATCAGAGGGTTAGGTTCAATTTTAGTTTATTAGCCACAAAAACCCTAATTATCCAAATATAAGAGGATTATATGTCACGTATCCTGTTAAGTCCAGGCAATTAGCAGTTTAGGAGGAAATTACTTTAAGCTAGTATTCAAGTGAGGTATCTTTTTCAAGAATCAACAAGAATTCATGTAGAACAAGTGTTATTTTGCAATACACTCAAATTTATAAAATGAAGAACGAAAGTAATCCATGAATTTAAATCAATACATTAATAAAAATAGATTGACAATAGTTTTAATCCATATAATAAACAGAGCTCTTAACCTTAACCAGGGAGGTTTAGCTGCTCATAATTCAGAGAAAAGCTAGAGTTCAAAAGTGTGTGAAAAACTAAAATGAGGTCGAAGAGAAGAGAGCCCGAAGAGCTAAATCTTTTTCCTTTTATATCTAACCTAACTTGATTTGAAAATAAAATAGAATAATTACTAGTAAAGCCCAAAAGATTGTGTTTGGGAATAAAAATAACTAAAACGAAATAAAATAAGATAAATATGACCCAAATCTAACTATTGAAGCCCTTTCCTTAAAGTTGGATCCGCGCTACTGGTGCTTGCACCCCTAGAGGCAGTAAGCTTCTAGTTGTTGCTGTCTTCCTGGCACTAAACGCCAGGCTCGGTGTTTAGCATCCCACGAGGCAATTGCTTGGCGCTGGTTACGAGGCACCTAGCGCTAAACGCCGAATCATGGCATTTAGTGCCGTGATGCCAAAAGAAAAGTATAGACTATTATATATCGTTGGAAAGCTTTGAAAGTTGACTTTCTAATGCCACTAAAACTGCATCAATTGGACCTCTTTAGCTCAAGTTATGCTCGTTAGAGTGCGAGAAGGTCAGGGTTGACAGCGTCCACTTTCTTCCTTTTTCTTCTGCACAAACTCTGTCAAACTCGCCCGAATCTTTCCTGAAATTAATAAAACCACAATGTGCCTCAAAGTAGCATCTCAATAAATTCATATCTAAAATAATAAGAAAATATAGAAATGATGCTCACGCATCACCCGGCACACTATCAACTCATCATAGTCATCTTCATATGTCAAGTTCTTTCAAGCTCATAAACCATTTTCCAGTTTAAATCTCTTTCAAAATACTCAAGAAAATCATTTATTTTAAATTCACTAAATACTTTTCAAAACAAAACCTTTTCATATTGAATCGGACTCAAAATATAATTTCTTTTTTAGATAATTCAAACTCCAAATATAAACCTTTCTTTGGTAAATCAAATTCAAAATAGTGTAATTCTTTTCTTAACTAAATAAAACTCAAAACATAATTTATTGCTTTTCTTAATAAATCAAAATCAAATAATATAATTCTTAAATCCAAACTTTTCTAAATAACATTCCAAACCAAATTTTCAATTTTTATAGAAATTTTGGCAGCATCTCCTCTAAAACTTGGACTATTGTCACCCTTCAAAGATCCCAACCAAACCATTTCTCAACCTTTTTCCAATGGGTTCAAAACCCAACCATTCCCAAATCTTAAATCATTTTTCCAAAACCAATTCTAATACCAAATCATTTCTAAAATTAAACTAATTCTAACATCAATTCATTTCCATATCTCAATTCATTTCCGAAACCAAATCATTTTCCAAACCTCAAATCATTCTTTAATAAAACATACGAATCATTTCCAAATCAATCTTTCATTCACTACTACAACGCCAACTTAATAATCAGAAATAGTCACAATCCAATCATCATCATAACAACCTTAAATCAATCCCAAAATCCAACTAAACATCTTTAATCTATCAATAAACCAATCAAGCAAGCAATCACATTCATTCAAGGCAACTCAGTTCAATCCATAAGACTCACATAATCACCAAAAATATATTTTTTGTATCAATACCGATTTATAATAATTTTTGGGAATAAAATGAGTTTAATGAAAGCTCCTACCTTGTTTACAACTTAACTATGCAACAAAACACTTAAAACTCTGATTTCGCAGCAACGGCATCAAATCCGGCCATCTCTGCAGTCAGCGACAGTCATCAAACGCGTCATGCAAGATCCGAAACTCAACCCTATGACATCAACGTTGCAAAATCCTTAATAACTTATAACAGAACGACAATGATAAGGATTTTCGGAGCAGAGACATTTACTATACCAAAGAAGAACCAAGAATAGAGCTGCGCCAGCTCTGGTGACAACTCCCGGAGAGCAAAACGGTGACAGAGCTCCGACAAACTCCATCAGCAACGGCATGTGACCACCGCAACCCCGAATAGCGGTGATAGCGGCCTCTGGCAACGATGGTTCCTCCTCCTCCATGACCTTCTCCCCTCATGCCACTGCCTCCTCTGCAACGGCGAGTTCGGTGGCGACCAAGAACGCGACAACAACCACTGCAACAGCTCCTTCCTTCCTCTCCTCGGCAACGGCAATGCGATGGTAGCGTGGGCAATGACGGTGTGACGGTGCAGGTGACGTGAGCTTGCAGCAGCAGCTCCCCCGATGGCCAGCCCGCGACGGCGCTCTCCCTCTCCATTCTCGCACAACACTCTTCCTCAAAGCCCGTTTCGGTCTCTCTCTCCCTCAGATCAGTTCGGCGGCTTCATGGTGGAAGTGGTGGCAGGACGCGACAGCGACGGTGGTACCAGGCCGGCGATGCTCTTCCTCCCTTCCGTCGGCGCTATCTCTTCCTCAGATTTCCTCTCCGTGCGCGTGTGAGTGTGTTTGTTTATTGTGTGTTTCCGCTGAGAGTGAGGAAAAGGGGGTTGGGGGTGACGACTAGGGTTTGGGTAAAGGGGAAAAGTGTGTGTTTTGAGTGTAGTGAAAATTAGAATTTTGGTAAAAATTAAGTATAAGGGTAGTTTTAAGAAAATTAGGAATAATAGAGTAATTGAAAACTAATTTTAATCCAATAATAATTAAATATAAAATTACTATCTGTTCATCAATTTACAGATTATTTTTAAATAAATACTCTAATCCAAGAATTAGAGATAATATAATTAATTTTATTTATTCATAAAAATAAAAGTATTAAACTCCAAATCTCAATTATTTAAATCAAAACATATAAAATTCTTATTATTTACGATTACTAAACTTTATAATTTAAATATAAAAATTATCCAATAACTATAAAATTAGATAAAAATTTTAATTTAATTATCAAAACTTGATTTAATTAGTTTTAATAAAATATTTTTTTATATTAAAATTTTTAATAAATAAATAAATTAAAATTGACTCATAATAAGATTTTTCAAAAATTTTAAATTTTACACCATGGTTCAAATGCAATTAGTTAACAAAAAAAAACAATTGCAATTATTTAACAAATACTCAAGTGCATTTATAATACAATGGTTTAAATGCAATTAGTTAACAAAAAAATCAAATGCAATTAGTTAACAAAAACTCATTAGTTATAAAAAAGATAGATGCAACTAATGAACAATAAGACAAATGCAATAGGTGAACAATAAGACAAATGTAATTTGAAGTGTATGCATTACTTTTTGCTGATCAGATTTTATTTGTCAACTAAATAACATAGATACTTGTAGATCATCAGCTAGGTAATTCAGAAATCACCTCCAATTATTTATGTTCTCGGCTCTAGTCACATCGTAGGTAATCATAAACATATGATTGTTTGCGTCTTGTGTAACCACAGATAACAGTTAACTTCCATAATGACCTTTCAAAAAGTACTTTGATATGAGAGTTTGTTCTTTCTGATCCAACCAGTTTTTGTGCTTCATTTTGGATTGGAGACAGAAGTTTTTACGACGGCGGGGATATAGATGGAGGGAGAGAGAGTTTTAGAGGGAGAGGGAGGAAGCAGCGGCAAAGAGGGAGTGAAAGAAGCGGTGGAGGAATCACGTTGGAAGTTGAAAAATTAAGGGACTTAGGAGGCAATTTGTCCGTATTACGAAGGAGACAAAGACACGTAGACACGTTACCTGACACGTTAGCATGTGACCTGCTGTCAATTGGTTGCAGGAACTAAATTAAACAAATACAAAAGTGGATGAGGATTGATTTATATTTTTATAAGAGGGTGCATAACTAGTTATGAGGGCGCAATATTTTGATATTCTACTTCAGTATTCGTCAAGATTTTATAGTTTTATTTTGATGTTACGAGAGCGCAATATTTTGTTAGAAATATTAAATATTATTTTTCTATTTTTTTATTGGTAATATTTGATATCTAATGCGATTCGCAAATATCTAATATGATCAAATGAGTTATATGCAGATCAAATTGAAGTTTTGTCGATATTCAATCCGATCCAGTTCAATTGTGTACACCCTTATTCTTCTTTTTTTCTACTCTATTTTAGTTAAAAACTTGAAAAATTTTATTTGTATTTATTTTTGTAATTCACTTATAAATATATAATGAGAAAAAAAATAAACGAAATGTAGAATTTTAATTTTTTTTCTCTATATAATTAACAACATATAAGATATTTGACTCTAAACTCGTTGTATAAAATGAAAATTTAATAATGATATTCTAACATCATGATAAATAAACGAAATATATATATTTGATAATAATTTTTTAATATATATATATATATATATATATATATTAAAACAAATATTTTTAGTTAATTCGATTGAATCACAATTCAATTACAGTTAAACCATTAAATTTTTAAATCAGTTATTTAATTAGTTTATTAACCAATATGGTTTTCACAACTTTAATTATTCTAACATCATGATAAATAAGAAAAAAAGATATATTTTATTATAATTGTATAATTTACATATATATAATATTTTTTTATATTATTTAGTTAAATTCAACTACAGTTAAACTATTAAATTTTTAAATCAATTATTTAGCTGGTTATTAACTGATGCGGTTTTCACAACCTTGATTATTGATGAAATCTCCTAACTGACGTCTTTAAGAATCTTATTGATTGATAAACTGGTAACAAGATAAAACTAACACGACTAGTTTACTTAGGATAGAAATTAAAAGTCCAAAACGCTATATACCTTTGACTTTACTTGCCAAAACATTAACCACTACTCAAAAAGACAGTATCATAATCTGCATTCACAAGGAATAAAAATGGAAAATAATGGATTTTCAATCCCCGTTTAGGCAAGAACTTCAAAGAGGCGTCTTCAAGTTTATTTTGTTCTAGTTATTTGGCTGGGAATGACACGTCAATTAGCAGTGATTTTTCAACAAAGTTATTCAAATCACACGTATTATAATCAGTGGGAGATGTGTTATGTAGGGAAAAAATAATGCAACAAACAATCTTGCCACTTAAAATTATTACATACTTCTTGACTTATTAATTTTTTTGTAGGGTATTTGAAGATATTATCATGTTGTAACGCGTGAAAGTTGGAACCTTTTAGGCAAGTAATTTAGTCCCAATTATGCTGCTTTTGATTTGTTAATTTCTTCAGACGCCAAAACAGTAAGGCCACTTGAGAAGCATCTCTAAATAAATCTAAGCCAAATGTTATATCTCTGACCTTTTGTCGTCAAGACACTAAAATTGGATTATTTATTATTACACGCTCCTTATTACATTTTCTCTTGTATTTGTCTCTCTTTTTCATTCAAATAATATATACACCGACATGACGACTTGTGAAAAAGGTCAATCATGAATGCTAGAGCTGGATGAGAATGTATGAAGATCAGAATAAATTTATGTATATTGTTGTGGGAGTAGATGACTCTACTATAATTTAAAATTCTTTTGATTATGATAATAATATTTATTTATTTTTATTAAATTATTAAGTTTGATCTTATAATAATTTTTATTCAACTTTTAGTAATTAATAATCAATTTAAAAATTTTATATCAAATATTTATTAAAACGATCAATTCTCAATTTAAATAAAATTAATTTTTTTTTAGAAATTGACTCGAAAGAGTATTATTATTTTCTTTTAAAATTAGTTTTAGTTTTTTTATAGCAACTTCATTAATTAAAAGAATTTTTCTAATTATGAATATTAGTAATATATATATATATATATAGAAAGAGAAGCATTTTGATTGTATTTATAAGAAAAAGATTACTCAATTTTTTTAAATATAAAATCTAAAAAATAAAATTCTAAAATATTTGTTATTATTTAAATTATTATTTTAATATTTTAATTTGTAAATTAAATATTTTAAAGATTAATTATATTTAACAATAACAAATATCATTATAGCAATAATCAAGTTATATATATATATAGAAAATAATTACCTTAAAATATAAAATATACCTTAAAAATAAGTTAAACAAAATATATATATATATATATATATATATATATATATATATATATATATATATATAGTGATTAATGAATAATTTAATAGCTGATTTAATTTTTATATATGTATAATATTTTTATTATAAAAATTATTATTATTATGTTATACATATTTTACTTTCAATGTCAAAATTTTCTGGATTTATTACCGGTGAAGATAATGTGATTAGAAAAGAAAAAAAAATAAAAGAAAGACAATGAAAGAAGGAGGACATGAGCTGTACAGTAATAAATCTCACCACAATCAATATATCAAAAAAGTTTGTATACAAATAAAAGAATGAGTTAAAAAATGATGACTAATTTAGTTGGTTAACTCTAGTAAATATATATACCTAAGGCTAATTAACATGTATTGTAAAATTAACTTGTTATGTGAAAAATAATATGACTGCACACTAATTACACTGTCACAATTACAAATGAACAACACAATTTGAGTTGGTGACAACACTAACAAGCACCAACAAAAAGAGTCAAAGAGAGTTAGTTAGAGTTAGATATTTATTGAGAGATTTAGTTATGCTTGTGTATATACTTAGTGAGAAGTAGCTCAGCTTGTATATATGAGGATCCTGTGTCTCTAAAGTCAATTTGAATTTATACAAATGAGTGAGCTAATTAACTATATGACGAATCCAACAAGATTTGATTAGATGTCGTTGATACTAACGTTATTTTTCACCATATGTATTATGTTAAATTGTTGAGTAGAGCAAGGTAATTTAAATTCAGTTAGTTATCTTTTAAAGTCACGCACTTGCGATGATGTGTTTCAAAAGCTAAAATATCAAAACCTAGCTAGATATGCATGCTACAAAGTTAAATCCCCACACACAATTCTCACTTCCATTAATGTAATATAAATTATACATGTACTCCATGATCACAAGATCGATCTCACAAAATATATATTACTCATTACTCATACATATAGCTACATGAATTATTATTGGGTACATTAACAACATCATTGAAAAGAAAATATAGATTAATTAAGCAAGCACTTTTATGAAGTAAAACCAACAACACATACATGAAATTAATTAAAATACTAACAATAATAATAATTATTATTATTCCTATCATATGACAAAATCTATGAAAATTGGAAGTTCCTATTAGCTAAATAGTTTTGATAATCATGGCTTATTATTTGTTTCAACTTGTTTCTTGGTGGCTCCAATAAAACCACCAACACCACCAATGGCACCGGCACCACCACCAATCCCTCCAATGCCACCACCAATTCCTTTGTAAATCCCTCCGTATGCACCAACTCCACCAACTATCCCTTTTCCTATTCCGCCTCCGCCTCCATATCCACCCCCTAAACCACCACCGCCACCGCTACCTCCTCCAAAACCACCCCCTAGACCACTACCACCGTCTTCGCCACCGAATCCTCCACCAAGGCCTCCTACTCCTCCTCCTACGCCACCAATTGAGCCTACTCCAGCACTAGAAGGTACACTATCAAAGAACCATTGAGGCTTCTTCACATCCTCATTATTTGATTTCTTCATCATGCTCCTTCCATCCACATTTTGTAACATCATTCCCATCACGGACAAACAAAGAACAAGCACCGAAATCAACTTCATCATCTCCATCATAATAATAATATGACTATATGATAAGTAGCTATACATACATGCATTTATATAGTTGTAGAATGCATGGGAAATTAAGACGTAGGAATAATATATTATTAGAAAGATATAAAAAAATATGAATAGTATTTAATGTGTAGTAGGAGGGTTAGGAGAGTGTGGTTTAATTGCAACCTCACAAGTTACCTTCTTCATTCTCTTGAGAGAGTAATTGTAATATTCGTCTAGCCACATGGCTAGTAATAAGGTTTAGTTATTACATTGGCATTCATGATTATTGGCCACTATTTTCTTAGCTCCTTCCTTATTCAACCACATACCATGCATACTACTAAAGAATAATCATTACTAGCTCTGCCAAATGCTGAAGCCTTAGTGGTCCATGCTGATGACCATGCATCATGACAACTTTATTATTATACGCATGCAAGTGGAATACATGCGGTAACAATTACTACTAATTAAGGTATATTAACTTCTCTTCACACATGGCCCAACTAACCTAACATTCTCTCTTCACAAGCCTTGCATATATAAGAGGTCGTCATGAAAATGCAAGCATGCAAGATCATAATTAAAATATAAATACTTATTATATAAAAAATTATTACGTAGATACTAAAATCAGTCACTTAATAAATTATTGTATATTTATATATAAATATATTATTTAATTTATTTTTAATATATATTTTATATTTTATTTTGTATTTTATATTTTATATTAATAACTGATTTTGTAGTTAATTTTTTATATACACTTAATATAATTGATAAATAATTATATTTTTATTATGAAATTATTTTTTTTAAATTTAAATTAATAGAAAGAAACATATAAATAATTATATTTTTAACTCATATCTTTAACTAAGAATCTCTTCTTAAATTTACTTACATTTTTATATAAATTTTTTTTTATTTATTTTATGTTAATTTTTTTTTAAATTTATCGAGGATCAAACTCTAACTTTTTCAATTATAAAAGTTTTGATACTATATGATAAATTTTTTTTAATTTAAATTAATAAGAGGACGCCCATAATTATATCTCTAACCGATTCATTCATACACCACTTATCTAATGTTGAGCGGGATGTAAATCCTAATAATTGAGAAATAATAAATCAGCATACAATACATTTATTACTATGTTTAAGTATTATCCATAGCAGAAACATATATTTTTACTGTGATAATTTTGCCGTGTGGTGGAACCATTTACAGGTGGCAGACAGTGATGGGGCAATAAATGACTATTGTGGATCAAGTTTAAACTTTTGGCAAGTCAAACAAAGTATGATATGGGCATGCACTACTTCAATGACATTCTTAATTTTGAGTGCATATATATATATTCTAAGAAATGAGTAGTTGGAGTTGCAAAACTGAAGAAGGTGACCCTCGCATGATGTGATTGAAAGCTAAGCAATACCCATTAGTATTAGTATCGAAAATTGTTTTATAATTTATATATGAAATGATTGATTTGGAATTTATAGTTATTGAGAGGAACCGTGAATTATATTGTTATAGCATTATCATAGTGCTTAGCTATATATGGCGATGATTTATAGCTGAGGTATATATGTGTAGTTGAGTTTGCATCTAATTTAAAGCAACCCGTAATAAATGTGAGAAGTGATCAATTCCATGAAGACATTTATGCATTGAGGCGCTGTCGCGTGATTTAATTAATTTGTTACACAATCAAGCTTGCCAGGGCACTTGCCTTGTGCATACCTTGCACTCGAATTAAACATTATTTTATAGTGATTGCTCTTGTATGTACCCTAATATTTGAGAAAGTATTCGTACTCATATTACATGGATCACTAATAATACACCAAGTAGCAAATTAATATTAATTTATATGTTCACTATTCTTCTTGCTTCTTTGATTAACAAAGAACCTCATCAGTCATCACCCATTCCTTCCCCATCGCTGCAAAACTCCCAAATTTTTAAGTGTTAATGGCGTCTATTTCTACAAAAGTCTAATTTCGCTCCTTTATGAGTTCCTTTACCAAGTGATAACATTGTCATATTCTGCCACCATTGGAGATGAAATTTAAGTTTTGAAATCGGGGATCTTTTTTTTTTTAATTTCTGGTATGTTGTCTGAACAACAAAAAAAAAAGGACAAAGAAAAACGAGACTTTTTCCGTTCGACAAATGATAACATTAGGTTTGGTTTTAATTTTAACTTCTTTAGGCTTATTTTTAAATTAGCTTTTAATGGGGGTGCAATTGCAAAAAAAATGTCTAGACAACTAGGCATATAAATTAATGTTAATTTGCCACTTGGTGTATTATTAATGATCCATATAATATGAGTATGCATACATTTTCAAATATTAGAGTATGGGAGCAATCGCCATATATATATGTCTTATTTTTTGAAAAGCATAAGATTTAGAGTTAAGATTTAGGCCGTATAAAAAGCTTCAAAAGTTTTTGTTTTTTAACTTTTGACTTATGAAAGATAGTAGTATTGATATTTGGTATAATTTTTAAATTAAATTGTAATTTTTTAAAAAGCTATTTAAGTGCTTATGAAGAAGTTAAAAAAATGACTTCTCTCATGATAAAAAAATTTTTATTATATTTTTTTTAAAATAAACACTTTTAGAACTAAAAAACCAAATACAAAATAACTTATTTATAAGTTACTTTTAATATAAGTGTGAGAATATAGGAAGGCTAAGAGCAAACTTAACGAGTAAAATAAGGTTTACAAGGAGTTTTTAATAGGAGAGAACTTGTAGGGAGTTTTCATAAGAGGATTTTATTCTTGATTATTGAAATTATAGCATAGATGATACTATATATATTTCTGTAGCATTGTAATTGAAATATCATCAAAAATAAGAAAGAAAATTAATTCACATCATATTTTCTCATATTGTCTTTGTTATAGTTAGTGCATTATTGTGGGTAGTGTTCAATTTCATATTACTTTGTATCTATTAGAAAGTCTAAATTCTGCTGCAGATTCTACAATTGGTATCAAGAGCCAACGTTATATTATTCATTATTTGCGTGGTAAAATTCAATTTTGAATATAATGGCTTCTACTAGTGGTAATGTCAAAGTAGGCAAATATGAAATCGAGAAATTTAATGGGAAAATGATTTTTCCTATTAGAGGATGCAGATGAAAAATCTGCTTATATCACAAAAATTACACAAGGTACTGGCAGGAAAAGAGAAAAAGCCGGAGAAAATGAAAGATGAGAATTGGGAAGAATTAGATCTTGAGGCGCGGGCTGCAATAATCTTATGCCTTGAGAGGGATGTTGCTTTTTTGGTAAATGAAGAAGCAACTGTAGCAGGCGTTTGGGCAAAGTTAGAGAGTAACTTTATGACGAAGACTCTAACTAATAGGATCTACTTAAAATCCAAATTGTATACACGCAAGATGGAAGAAGGTACCTCAATTCAAGAATATATCAATAAGTTTGATAGGATTATATCAAACTTAAAGGATATAGATGTAAAGATTGATGATGAGGATCAGGCACTCATATTGTTACTTTCATTACTGAAGTCCTATGAAAATTTGGTGCAGACATTGATGCTGGTGGGTGACACTCTGACCATGGATGAGACGAGAGCATCACTTTTAGCGGATGATCTACGTAAGGTTGCTACAAGTGTAATGTCATCTCCAAATGGAAGAGAGTATAATGATCAAGCACAAGGATTGTTCGCAGCTAGAGGAAGGACTAATGAAAGAGGAAAATGTAATAAGCGTGGAAAGTCTAGGCCAAAATCTAGACTACATGCTTTAAATGTGGGGAGCCTGGACATTTTAAAGTAAATTATCCAAATAAGAAGATAACTTTCAAGAAACAAAACAATGACAACCCCCAAAAGAAAAGCAAGAAGCAAGCTACGTCTCAAATGATGAGGAGGACTGTTACTCTGTGACAGAACAATCTTATGAAATCTTCAATAAGTGGATTCTTCATTCAGGAGCATCTCACCATATGTGTCCAAATAGAAAGTGGTTTACTACCTATCAAAGCATAAATGGTGTCACAGTTTTAATGGGCAATGATCATGCTTGTAAAACTGTGGGATTGGGTACTATAAGAATCAAGATGCATGATGGAATAGTAAGAACCTTAAAGGATGTGAGACATATTCCAGACTTGCGAAAAAATCTTATTTCCATAGGTTTGTTGGAGAAAAATAGTTGCAAAATAGTTGCAGAAAATGGGGTACTAAAAGTTGTTCGTGATTCTTTGGTAGTGATGAAGGGAGTTCGTCACGGTAATCTTTATTCTCTTTTGGGGACAACAGTCATAGGTGAGTTAGCAGTTGGAATCGGTGGAAGTAGAGATCAAACAAATTGCACAAGAATATGGCACATGCGGCTTGGACATATGTCAGAGAAAGGTCTATCATTACTTTGTGGACAAGGTTTGCTGAAGAATATGAAGAAACCACAAATAAAATTTTGTGAGCATTGCGTGTATGGAAAGGCACACAAGGTAAAATTTTCTACAAGCAAGCACAAAAGCAGAGGGTTGTTAGACTACGTGCATACTAATGTTTGGGGCCCGTCTAAAGTTACTTCTAATGGTGGTTCCAAGTATTTTATTACTTTTGTTGATGATTACTCCAGGTATGTTTGGGTTTACTTCCTCAAGCATAAGAATGAGGTATTCGACACTTTTAAGCGATGGAGAGCAATGGTTGAAAACCGAATAGGTAAGAAGCTGAAAACTCTACGATTAGATAATGGCACAGAGTACACGGATGGGGCTTTCAAGGAGTTCTGTGATCGAGAAGGCATTATGAGACACTGGACAGTTAAAGAAATACCACAACAGAATGGAGTCGCTGAACGACTGAATCGTACGCTACTTGAGAAGGCACGGTGTATGCACTCTAATTCTGGGTTAGGCAGAGAGTGGTGGGCGGAGTCGGTTGCTACAGCTTGCTACATAGTGAACCGATCCCCACATTCTTCTCTAGATGAAGACACGCCTTATAAGGTGTGGTCATGGAAACATGCAGATTACGAGAAACTCAGGGTTTTTGGATGCACAGCATATTATCATGTCAAAGATAATAAGCTTGATGATAGAGCTAAAAAGGCAATCTTTTTGGGGTATCTAAGAGGAGTTCAAGGGTATCATCTTTGGAGCGTAAATGATTCTAAGTTTGTAATTAGCAGGGATGTTACCTTTGATGAATGATCTATGGTAGCTCTGTCTAAAGATACGATGCCAGATGATGGTGATGTTGGAAAAATTTCAAATACTCAAGTGGTGGAGATAGAGTCTAAATACCAACAAACAGATTCTAATAATGTTCAGGTGGAGCATCCTAATGCTACTCGAGATGATGCAGAAGATGGACTTGATCATGAGGAGATTTAACAAGAAAATGCACATGCATTACAACAGCAGCAGCATGATTCTTTGGCATCCACTAGGCCAAAGAAAAATTATAAATTCGTTCAGAAGTTTGGGTCAAACAAGCCTTTGAGACATTATGGGCAGGTAAACTTAGTAGATTATGCACTCTCGGTGGAGGATGATAAGCCGATCACCTTCAAACTTGCTATCAAAGATAAAGATAGAGAAAGTTGGTTGGTCGCCATGGAAGAAGAGATGCAATCTCTCCATAAGAACAAGACATGGGAGGTGGTCCCGTTGCCTGTGGAAAAGACTGCAATTGGTTGTAAATTGGTGTATAAAAGAAAAGAAGATCCTACTAAGTCAGATGGTATAAGATTCAAAGCTAGATTAGTAGCAAAGGAATTTGCACAAAAAGAAGGTGTTGATTACAACGAGATATTTTCTCCTGTGGTGAAACACACTTCCATAAGGGTGCTTTTGAGTCTTGTTGCTCAAGGTGATCTTGAGTTAGAACAGCTAGATGTAAAGACAGATTTCTTGCATGGTGACTTAGAGGAAGAAATTTACATGTATCAACCTGAGGGTTTCAAGGTTGAGGGTAAAGAAAATCAGGTATGTCGCTTAAAGAAATCGCTATATGGATTGAAACAATCTCCTCGACAGTGGTATAAGCGATTTGACTCCTTTATGTTAAAACAAGGTTGTTCCAGAAGTAATTATGATTGTTATGTGTACATTAATAAGCTTTCTGGAAGTGATTATATCTATCTTCTATTGTATGTGGATGACATGTTTATTGCTTCTAAGAGCAAGGCGGAGATAGATAGGTTAAAGGTTCAACTTGGTAAAGAATTTGAAACAAAAGATTTGGATGTTGCACGAAAAATATTAGGCATGGAAATTAAAAGAGAGAGATCAAGCCGAAAATTGTTCTTGAGCCAGAAAGGGTACATTAAGCGCGTTATTGAAAGGTTCGAAATGAAAAATGCTAAACCAGTAGTAACACCATTGGCTCCACATTTCAAGTTCTCTGGTAAAAAATCTCCCACAACAACAAAAGATAAAGCTTACATGGAAAATGTACCTTATGCTAGTGTAGTTGGTAGCCTGATGTATGCTATGATGTGTACACATCCAGATATTTCATAGACAGTCAGTATTGTTAGCAGGTTCATGGCAAATCCAGGTAAGGCACACTGGGAAGCAGTCAAGTGGATATTAAAGTACTTGAAAGGTACCATTGACAAAGGTTTATGCTTTAGTGGAAAATCATGTCAAATCAGCGGTTTTGTTGATTTTGATTATGCTGGTGATCTAGACAGAAGACGTTCTATGACCGGTTATGTATATAAAATACAAGGTGCTCCAGTTAGTTGGCGATCGATGTTACAAGCTACAGTGGCACTATCTACTACAGAGGCTGAGTACATGGCAGTAGCAGAAGGGGTGAAAGAAGCATTGTGGCTAAGGGGTCTTCTAGATGATTTGGGATTTCAGCAAGATTGTGTGAATTTGAGTTGTGATAGTCAAAGTGCAATTCATTTGGCAAAAAATCAAATTCATCATGCTCGTACCAAGCATATTGATGTAAGATATCACTTCGTGCGTGATGTTATAGAGAAAGGCAATATTTCTCTTATAAAAGTACACATATGAAAATTCCGCAGACATGTTGACTAAAGTAGTGTCGAAAAACAAATTCCAGCATTGCTTGGATTTGCTCAACATTATTCCATGTTAAGTATTACATGGCGAATAAAGGAACTACGTTTCGTTTGATCTTGGTAAATGGTACATAGGCAGTCGTTGTCAAGATGATGCAACCAGATACGAGTACTACAATTTTGTTCGTTCAAAATTTGAGTCAGTTTTTCAAATTGTGACCGAAGTGGAGAATTGTGAGAATATAGGAAGGCTAAGAGCAAACTTAGGGAGTAAAATAAGGTTTGCAAGGAGTTTTTAATAGGACAGAACTTGTAGGGAGTTTTCATAGGAGGATTTTATTCTTGATCATTGAAATTATAGCATAGATGATACTATATATATTTCTGTAGCATTGTAATTGAAATATCATAAAAAATAAGAAAGAAAATTAATTCACATCATATTTTCTCATATTGTGTTTGTTATAGTTAGTGTATTATTGTGGGTAGTGTTCAATTTCATATTACTTTGTATCTATTAGAAGTCCAAATTTCACTGCAGACTCTACAATAAGCATTTATTGTTTAAGTTATTTTTTTAAGAAGTGTTTATAATTTAAGATTTAAAATTTATAATTTAAAATTTAAGATGACTGAGAGTAGTAGTTGGCCGATGACAGTGGTTGGCCATAATGACAAAGTGTCAAAAACGAGAAATAATGTTGTAGTGTTCGAAAAAAAAAGGGTTAACTACCAAAAACGTTTTCGAATTTTTCAAACGCTCACAAAAATGCACCTAAATCTTATTACCGAAAAAAATGACTTCAAATAATTTAAAAATACGACAAAAATGTCCAATAGTAAATATATATTTTCAAAAAATACCTTAGAGATTGAACTTTGATATGATTTTTTGCAAGCATGATTATGAAAATGAGATATTATTATCCTTAAAATTTGGTGACTTTTGTTAAGTATATATGATTTTTGTAATTTTTTTGTTAACAACCAATAATATTTTTAAAAAATTACAAAAAATATATACTTAGCAAAAAAATCACAAAATTTTAAGAATAATAATATCTAATTTTTTTAAACATGCCTGCAAAAAATCGCATCAAAATTCAATCTCTAATGTATTTTTTGAGAAAATTTTTAAAAAATTACAAAAAATATATACTTAGCAAAAAAAATCATCAAATTTTAAGAATAATAATATCTAATTTTTTTCAATCATGCCTGCAAAAAATCGCATCAAAATTCAATCTCTAATGTATTTTTTGAGAAATACATATTTAATGTTAGATTTTTTGTAAAATTATCTAACATTAAATATGTATTTCTTAAAAAATACATTAGAGATTGAATTTTGATGCAATTTTTTACAAGTATGATTAGAAAAATAAGATATTATTATTCTTAAAATTTGGTAATTTTTTATTAAGTATATATTATTTTTATATTTTTTTGTTAACAACCAATAATACTTTTAAAAAATCACAAAAAAATATATACTTAGAAAAAAGTCACCAAATTTTAAGAATAATAATATCTCATTTTTTTAATTATGTTTGAAAAAAATTACATCAAAATTCAATTTCTAAGATATTTTTTGAAAATACATATTTACTATTGGATATTTTTGTCATATTTTTAAATTATTTGAATGTATTTTTATCGATAATAAAATTTAAATGTATTTTTGTCGTTGAATAATTCAGGAACGTTTTTTGTGGTTAAAAAAAAAGAAAAGAGGAAGATGTTGAATGTTATAGTAGAAAAAATTTGTCGCCATATTTAATAGTGCATACTTTTTTTTTTGTCATGACCCGAACCGCCAATTCGGCCCAGATCCAAATACGAACGAAGCTCCAACTCCAATCCGATCCGGATTTTAAAACACACGGATGCAATTCAAATTGTAATCTTTATCTTCTTTGTGATGCGCTACTACCAGGTCTCCACCCATCACGTCGCAGTCGTCTATTTCATTGCCATTGCTTGCCACATTGCCGTCGCCTATATTATTCTCGTTGACCGCAACCTCGCCTGTGCATGTGTCATGATACTTGCCATCCTTGCCTCTGTCGCTTCCGCTTCCGTTTCCGCCCGCCACGCCGTCGTAGCCCGCATCACCGTGGTCGCTTGAAGCCCGAACATGCCGACATTGAAAAAGTCTTCGCCGGTTGGTATCTGTCGCCACCAGTTCTTCTGAAATGATTGCTGCGATACCCATTGCATTTTCTTCCATTGTCGTCTCTGTTGAAGACGTTTCGCCGTCGAGTTTCAATGAGGCTTCTCGCTTATCTCCCGGCCTGAAAGAAGTGGTTTGCTCTCTCTCTTCCTGTGCCGCCAGACATTGCATCACTTGTGGGCTTCTTCCGTTTTCGAAATTCACCTGCCCTGCTAAATCCGATCAGGTCCACTGTCTTCTTCTTCCATCTTCAACGGGTAGATTTTCTGTCTCTTGTTGTATTTCTTGGCCCTCGGTTCGACCCCAGCGGATACAACTACTCAAGCCCCGAGTCTCTAAAAATGCAATTTGTTTTAGATCTCCCTTCAAATTCCATGTCCAATCTGCCGATAATTCATCCGCCAAGCACTTTTTCGCCACTTGATGCGCCAAAAAGTTCCCTTCCCTTGGAATCCATGTGAAACCACTTTTGGGGATCTTTGCAGTGAGCCATTGAATATCTTTAAGAATTGGTTCTATCTCCCCAATCCTGGCCTTCGACTTCACAGCTTGGACTAAGGTGAGACTATCGGATTTTATTATTATTTGCTCTATTTGAAGATTTTTTGCTAAAATTAGTGCTCTTCTAACTGCATGTGCCTCTGCTACTAGACTAGATGAGACCTTGATCTTCTCTGTTGTTTCGGTGATGATTCTTCCTGTCCGATCTCTGACTACTACCGCTAAGGCACCCTCCCCTGTTTGCTTTTGGTATACTGCATCAACATTTGCTTTTATTCACTCTCCTTGAGGCAGTCTCCATGTAGCTTTTCTGTTCTTTCTTCTTGACTGAACTGTTGTTGTGGCTTGAGTTGTTTTTTCTATTTTGTTGGCTGCTGTGAATTCTGATTTGTTTTTATATTACTTGAGTGAGTTTTTTTTTTTCCCTCCTGTCACAATGGATAAAATAGTTCTCAATCTTAAAGTATTATAACATCACAAGACTATGCACCGCAATACTTGGTTGAGTGGCAATTATGTTTGCCTTGCTAGGAGGTGCACCGGGTTCAAATCCCAACTGAGGTTGGTTGTTGTTTAAAAAACCCATAGGATTATGGGCTGTCCAATCCGCTTGACAAAAAAAAAAAAAAAAAAAAAAAACATCACAAGACTCACTTATACTACACATTAAACATTCTTATCCGGGAAGGTTGAAGGAATTGGATACTAGAAGTAGAGGCAGGTGAAGCCATGGAAACAAGTGTTTTTTTGTGTTACAATGTGTATCCAAACCCATGTTTGTTTGGGCCGAATATGATGCAAAGAAAGCTTCAAGCTTCAATCTCTATTGTTATCTTTGGTCTGAGATTTCATGTCCATCAGTTATTTACCCAATTTCTCATAGGTCCATTTTCAAACATGCTTTCCGTTAGCCCAAATCAGGCCCATTTCTTTACCACCAACCTGGAGAGGGAGGCACAGAATGAGTGAGAAGAAAACACAGCCTGAAAAAAAAAATCCCCAATTCCACTTTACACAGAAACCCTAACCATAACCAATTCATCCCAACCGTTCCAATCTCTCTCTTACTGCCACTTTTCCTTCTACCTCTACTTTCTCAATTTCAATTCTCTAATAAATCCCCCCAAATTCCACACCTTTTCACATAATTCTCCAAAAAATTCGATTGGGGTTCGTTTCGTTCCCATTTCATGGACGACATGGAAGACGACGCAAGGTACCCTCCAAAATCCTTCCCTTTGAACCGACAGAACCCTTCCCACCGCCACAAACACCCAATTAGACCACCCCCATTCCACCACCACAACCCTCGCTACGAGGACCAAGACGATGACGATTACGACGACGAAGAAGAACACGCCGAATTCGAAAACTACGGAAACGATGTCGTTGATAACACCAACAACGAAGACGATGACGACGACTGCGGTAACGGGGGCCAAAACGGGTATTTCAAGAAGAGGAAGGTCGGGGTAGGAGGTTCCCCTGTTCCGACAGGATACGAGTTCGCGCCACGTGTCAAGTACTCATACGGCGATGATTGGTCAGAGCATGCCACGTTCGTGCTGCTTGAGGTTTGGGGTGACAAGTTCCTGCAACTTGGGAGGACAAGTTTGAGGTCTGACGATTGGCTTGAAGTTTCAGAAAAGGTGTCTGATGAATTGAAAGCTGATAAGAGCGTTGCACAATGCAAGAGCATTTTGGATAAGCTCAAGAGAAGGTACAAGAAGGAGAAAGGAAAGGTTGAAGAGTTGGGTTTGGGTTCTTGCAAGTGGGCATTCTTCAAGAAGATGGACATGTTGATGGCTTCGTCGACACGGCAAGAGTATGGTCTCGCTTGTGGCGTCGATGGTGGGGAGTATGTGTTCATGAACACAAGGGTGTACCTTAGTAGGTCCAATGGGTTTGATGAGATGAGGGATAGTCCCGGTGAGAGTGAGAGTGATGAGGATGAGGATGGTTTAGATGGTCATGGTGTTGGGGTTGGGGTTGCTTCTGCGGCAAGGAGGAGGAGTGGTGTTGGTGGTGGTGAGGATGAGGAGGAGGAGAGTTCGTTTCGTGTGCTGGCAGATTCGATTCAGAAGTTTGGGAAGATATACGAGAAGATTGAGAATAGTAAGAGGCAGCAGATGATGGAGTTGGAGAAGATGAGGTTGGATTTCAATAGAGAGCTGGAGTTGCAGAAGAAGCAGATATTGGAGAGGGCTCAGGCCGAGATTGCAAAGATACAGGATGTCGATGAGGATGAAACCGACACTTCTACCGAGAATCTCAGTGAATGAGGTTGGTTAACTATTTGACTGTAATTGCTTGCACTGGAACATGGTATCTTGTATCATTATAGGGACTTAACTAGGATTGGAATAATTCCCTAAGATGTTTAAAGAATTTTTGTTTCTGTTATAAGCACTGTTTGTAGACATTTGTTAGGATTTATTATCATATAAAAACATTATCTTCTGAAGTGATTATTATATATGTACTTTCTATGTTAAAAGAATTATTAGATCACACTGCCAAATGAAATTGACACCACAGTTACATTCTATATGAAGAAAGCGGCATGTGAACCAAGTAAAGGAAACAAAATACATGCTATCAAACACCTAAGGTGCTGTCATGCAAGTTAGATATGAGACTGTTGGTGTCCCTTTAAAGTTAAGATCAATTTCTTTTTGGGGCGGAGAAGGTAGGAAATAGTCTTTTAAATAGCAAGTATTTACAGGAATATGCAAGGGTAGATCCTGATACTTCGCATGAGAACTAAAATTAGGGTACAACTTAGATTCAATTGAAGAGATTAATCATATGTTTGCCGAGTCCTTCAGACTAAAAGGATAATGGAATACCCGAATGGTTGAATGGGAGGTTAGCATGATGAGATCGATCGATATTCAAAACTTGGGTTGTCAACCAACTTATTGGTGGTCAATGGCATGGTCTATTTGCCAGGTATAGACTAGGACTGTGCGACTTTCCTCTTAAGACAAGTTCATTGATTTGGATTTGTGAAATAATCTACTAAAGTACTAAGATGAGACTAAGAAACGATGTTACGATGTGCTTATTTTTATTCACCTAGAGAGTTTGCATTTTACAGATTAACGGCACCTTATGAATTTGCATTAGATGAGTCTTTGTATCTCTTGTTCCTGGAGTCCGGTTCATGAATTTTTGTTGGCGTGAATTCATATCTGATTCTTCAACAATAAATTGAAAATGTTTATCACAGGAATTGGAATCTTGGAAAAGGCAGTGATATCTTAATAGAGCACAGTGCAACAGCTTTGAGGAAAAGATTACCTACAAGCTGAAATGAGCTGCTACCAGTGAGGTGTTTAAACTGTTTGTATACTCTGGCAATGAGGAAATTGTTGCTGGAAATGTAACTCTTGCAAGAGTAACCTGCAATAACTTGTGGAGCAATTTTAATAAATTGCTGCACATTTATGTAACCATTTCTGTCAACATAGGTGCTTTCATCCTAATTTAAGTGATGTAAGTTTAGTATTTATTTGGTTTCACAAAACGTTCTCTATTTTTATTTTCATTGTTTTCTAATTTCAGAATTTTGTAAAGAAAAAGTGAAAACAGGGAAAGTAAAACTCTGTTTTCATTTTATATTTTTACTCCTTTTTTTTTCCGCCACAAAATCTTGAAACTAGAAAATATTGAAAATGAAACACAAATCAATCAAGCCTTAATATTGTCATGATTATTGTGTGCCAGTGCATATGTAGTTATCTACTGATTTTGAATATATAACATTATAACTGATTATTTATAGCATTTGTTTGTCCTTAAGTTTCTGTTGGATTTCAGTCTTCCTAAACATGGTAAAGAATTTACTATCTTATTTTACCATGACTAAATAATTAGAATGTTTTCACAAAAAGAAGATCTGCAACAAAAAAAGAAACATTTTGATTTCGAAATGTGATACAGTAAATTATATTGTGGTACTAATCAATAATCATTCTGTAAAACGAAATATTTTGCCTTATTTGAAAATTTTGTAAAACATAAGACTGCAGATCTTTACCAGCATTAATCAAACGACCAGATAATCCATTTTAATCACCTGAGACAGCATGGCCAAGCCTTCAAGGAAAAGGTGTATTCACATCATTTTAACTCAATAAGTTTAGTTCGTTAGACTGGATAATGTGAAGTTATATTTATATGTGGACGTCTTTTTATAGTATACAAGAAATTGTTTTATTATTATTTTTTTTATTTAGGGTTATTAGTTTATTACCCCTACTTGGCATCAGTCAAGTTTCGAATCCGGGTGCACTTATTGTAAGGTATAAAAGATGACCACTAGACCAAGGTTTTGTGTGCATACTAGGAGTGAGCACGGGTAGCAGGTACCGGCTAATTTTTTTTAATATTGATTAAATATATGTGTAATACATTATTATTGGAAGATTAGGTATTTTTTTTTTATATGGTGTTTTATTCAAATCGGACGGTCCGATTTGTTTGAAGAGAAAAATAAACTACAAATCGGAGGGTCCGATTTGTTTGGGAAAAAAAATAAACTACAAATCGGAGGGTCCGTTTTGTATTTTTTATTTTTTTTATTTTTTAAAATAAAAATCGGACGGTCCGATTTCAACATTAAAAATTTTTTTATTTTCGAAATCACAAATCGAACCGTCCGATTTGTGATTGTTTGTTAAAAAATAAAATAAAACAAACAAATCGGTGCCTCCGATTTGTACATCTCATACCAATGTGAAACACACCTCTACTCACAGTTTCTTGTTATACACTTCTCTCTCTCACACATAAAAAATAATAAGCGGCGGGTACCCGATTACCTGTCCGAACCCGAACCGAACTAATTAAATTGGTTCTGGAACCAACGGGTAATCGGGTTCAACCCGAACCAAATCGATAGTCTTTGTTAGTGATTGGTTCGGGTATCAGTTCTGGGCAATGGCGGAGCTTAATTCAGACAAGAGGGGGCCATGGCCCCCCAAACTTTTTATAAAAAACTTAGTAGTACTTTTTCAAGAGATAAAAAATAGTTCAATTGACTTTTTTTTTTTTGAAAGTAAAAGCTCAACACAATAAAGTGGAGCATGACAGACAAATACCACAAACTTATTTATTTACATGATCACAACAAAATAGTAAAAGTCCCCAAGTCATCTTCGGCATAGCCATCAACAACCAAAGGGAGCAACACCTGTCCACTCATCCACACTAGTCACGGTCATGTCGATGATCTCTTCAACACCTTTGCTTTTATTCTTAAAAATCCTCATGTTCCTTTCTAACCAAATGTTCCAAATAATCGCACAAAAGCTTCTCAGCCGCTGCTTTCGCTCCTCCTTATTCCTCGGTTCCTCTGTCCAACTAAGAAAATGCTCTTTCATCGAACCCGGATAAGACCATTGACGGCCAAATCCTGATATCTAGGCACTCCACACCTGCCAAACAAATGCGCAACCTAGAAACAAGTGATGTATATATTCCAATTCGTTATTGCACAAAACACAGACAGTATCCTCTGGACTGACAATCCCAAAGCGGCTTAGCCTCTCCTTTGTATTCACCCTGCCTATCAAAACAAACCAAGCAAATAGCTCCACTCTTGGTGGAACCAAACCTTTCCAAACGGTCCTAGTGAAAATGTAGCTGGTTACCTCCTCCGGCAGCATTTCCTGCTGCAGTACCTGCACAAATGAGTTAGTTGAAAAAACACCTAACCTATCATATTTCCACACCACTCTATCCTCTCGGTTATTTACTAATTTCACAGGTCTCAAAGCCTCATGGAGTTGACTCAGGAGTTCCAACTCCCATTGGAACAGCTCACGCCTCCATTGGAAGTTCCAGATCCACTTTAACCCATCCCAAAACCCACAGTCCCCAATAAAAGATCCACACTGGTTTGAAACAGAGAAAAGCCTCGGGAACCGATCCTTCAGAGAGCCACACAGTAACCATATATCCTCCCAGAACCGAGTCCTTCGCCCGTCACCAACCTCCATAGACAATCCTGTAACCATCTTATCCCTTATACGTTGATCCGTGAGTTGTAACTTGCAAATATCCTTCCAAGGGCCTCCTCTAGTAGGTAACGTTTGAGTTAACAGTAGCTGGTTAGGATTCAGATTATTACACGAACATACAACCTTTTTCCATAGTGGACATTCTTCCTTTTCAAACCGCCACCACCACTTAAACAAGAGTGCCGTGTTGCGAATCATAGCATCTCCAACTCCCAACCCGCCTAGCTTCTTAGGAGCTTGCACCACTTCCCATCTTACTAACGCCATGCCATTTCTACCATCTTCCTTGCTCCACAGGAATCTTCTCTGCAATGAGATCAGTTTCTCAGCAACTGCTTTCGGCATCTTGAACAAACTCAAATAATACACTGGCAGACTATTTAATACTGATTTGATAAGCACCAGCTTTCCCGCTTTATTTAACACCTTCGCTTTCCATAGCCCAAGTTTCTCCTCCACTTTGTCTATTATAGGCTTCCAGGTCTTCACTAACCTCGGGTTTGCTCCTAAAGATATTCCAAGGTATTTAACTGGGAGGGTGTCTTCCTTACAGCCCAATATGTTGCACATCCGTTGGACCCCCTGCTCACCACAATTAATTGGAATAAAGCTGGACTTATCAAAATTAATCCTGAGACCTGACATCAACTCAAAACATCGCAGAAGTCGCTTGTAGTTCTTAATAGTCTCCTCTTCAGGCGGACAAAACAGAATAGTATCATCAGAAAACTGCAGGTGTGACAATTCAATACTATCTCTCCCTACCAACAACGGAGATATGCGACCATTTCTGATAGCCTCTCCAACCATTCGATGCAGCACATCCACAATCAGTACAAACAAGAAAGGAGAAAGCGGGTCACCTTGTCTGAAATCTCTTTCCATTTTGAATGGCTTAGCTGGAGAACCATTTATCAGAACTGACATAGATGCAGTTGTCACACACTCCATAACCCACGCTCTCCATCTATGCCCAAATCCCATCTTTTGTAATACAATGTCCACAAAACTCCATTTGACTCTATCATATGCTTTCTGGAAATCTAGCTTGATTATTGTTGCCTCCTTTTTCCTCAGTTTCAGCCAGTTTACTGTTTCACACGCAATAAGTGCCCCCATCATGTATTTTCCTCCCTGTGACAAATGCACTCTGAGTCTCCCCTACTAATCCCGACATGACTGCCCTCATCCTCCTAACTAGAACTTTCGAGATAACCTTGTAAACGCACCCCACCATACTTATAGGCCGTAAATCTTTGATCTCCTTCGCTCCCACGAACTTTGGTGCAAGTGCTACCCAAGTGATATTGGTGTCTGCCGGCAGTCTGGATGTCTGGAAGAACCCCATCACTGCTGCCGTGAATTCAGGCCCAATCTCGTCCCAGCATCTCTTTATAAAATTCATGTTGTACCCATCACAACCTGGGGCTTTAGATGAATCACAGTCCCACACAGCCGCTCTGATCTCTTCAGCCGATGGCAGCTCCTCTAAAGTCCTAGCATCTGTTTCATCTATCTTACCCACCAATCCATCTCTGAATCCCATCATAGGAGAATCTTCTTGATGATATAAATCCTTGTAGAATTCTCTAATAGCTACCTTAATTCTCGCTTGATTCCTGACCTGTCTGCCGTTTATCACCAGTGTATCAATCCTATTATTCCGCCTTCTTGCAGAGGCTATATTATGAAAGTATCTTGTATTTTTGTCCATCTCCTTCGCATGCCGAGACCGCGACATCTGTTTCCAATGAACTTCTTTCCTTACATACCATCTCTCACAACAAGTGACCAACGCCTTCCTTCTAGCCTCCATCGTTCCATCATACACTCCATTGCTTACCATATCATCAATCTTCTTGATTTCTTCCTCAAACCGTGTAATTTTTTTATCCATCTCACTAAAATTGTCCTTATGCCATCTTTCCAACGGGATTGTCAGCGCCTTCAATTTATCTGTGAACTGAATCTCCCCCAAACCTCTCCACTCCTCCTTGACCATGCTAAGGAAACCCTCATGTGTGAACCATGAATCAAGACTTCGAAACGGCCTTGGACCTCCCCCCAACTTTTTATCTTCGATTATTATGGGGCAATGATCTGACAGACCTCTTGGCCCTCCTCGTAACCGAGTCTCTGGAAACTCTTCTAACCATTCCACAGTTACCAGTGCTCTATCTAAACGACTGCATGACTGTCCTCGAAACCATGTGTACTTACGATCAGTGAGCGCCAGATCCACTAACTGCATATCTTGTATCCAATTCTTGAATTCTTCCGCAGTCCGAGGTAAGCTAGTTGCACCTTTCCTTTCCTCCACATGTACAATCTCATTAAAGTCTCCTAGAAAACAACACGGCACCTGACATAACCCAGCTATATAACTCAGTTCTTCCCAAACCTGATTCTTTTCATCTCTGTTATGTGCACCATAGACCAAGATAAAAGCGCAATTAAAACTAGACTTTAACATTACTCCTTCAACACACAACCATCTCTCCCCCTTATAGCAATTATTCATTTTAAACAGAGATTTATCCCATATTAGCAGAAGTCCACCTGACGCACCATCAGATCCTACATACTCCCAACCTGAACCATCTTGCCCCCATATTCTCGCAACATCAAATCTCGTAACAACCTGAAGTTTAGTCTCAACCAATCCTAACAGATTTAATCTATATTTTTTCTGTAAGTCCTTCACCATTCTCAATTTTTCGTCTCCCCGTAATAGTTCAATTGACTTAAATACTTTACTATGACTTAAAGTATCTAATAAGTTCAATAAACAACACTCTCTCTATCTTTAAGTTCAAATATAAAAAATTAGATATTTTTTATTTATTTAATTTAATATTATTTTATATTTTATTATTTATTTAATTTAATTTTTTATATAATAAAAAATAATAGAATATTCGATAAGTATTAATATTATTGTATTTGTATAATTTGATAAAAAAAATTCAATAAATATTCTAAATTTTAATATTTATCTTTCTAACTTCTTTTTTACATATTTTACAGGATATATATTCAAATTTTTATATAAAATAATAAAAAATAAAAAATTGATACATTTTTTAAGTGGAAGGCTAATATTTAAGAAGGAGAACATATAACTTTTACAATATCAACACCTATAAATAGTTCTTCTACTTTAATGAATCACGAAGAAAGTGAGATATAACCTTCAAAAGTTCAAAAAGTTACATCTGATGACTTAAACCTTAACTTTTTGGAACGAGATCTTGAAAAACGGCTTTAAATTTGACAATATCATCCAAACCAGAGAGATGAGATTAGACGAGCTTATCTTAAATGGGGTCCATATAAAAAATATTTTGATAATTATTTTTTATCGGCCCCCAAAAATTTTTTTTCAAGTTCCGCCACTGGTTCTGGGGGTACGGAACCCGAACCAACCCATGAACCCGATCATATATTAATTAAATAAAAAATTGGTGTTTAATTAAAAAATTTGTATTTCCATTAGACAAAAATTATTCACTATTAATATGTTTAGATTTTAATCATTTTATTTTTTAATGTATTTGGTGTTTAACATGTTTGGATTATTTCTATTGATGTTATTGTTGAATTTTTAAGATAAAAATTTGGTTTTTTTATGAATTTCAAAGTCATCGGGTACCCAATTACTCGAACCGAACCAATCCGTTCTTAATCGGTTTGGTTTGGTTCGAGTACATACACAAAAAAATACAAATTCGAATCAAACCGAACCGATTACAATTTAATCGATTCGGTTCTAATTTCATCTTGAACCCAAACCAAACCGACCCGTGCTCACCCCTAGTGCATACAAGAAATGTTTTATCTTCTCTCATTTTTATCAATCAATTATGAATTATACTAAAAAAAATTGGTGCATATAACATTTGTCAAAATAAAATAAATCTATGATCAAGTGTAGTAGATTGAGATTCCTTGTGTAATGAAATTATGATATCATCAAAGTACTATGAAAATAAAAATGGGAATGCACTAAGTACTACAAAAATGGCTGCATCAAACTTAAAAGAAAGAATACATAATACATTACATGATGATGATAGAAAAAATACTAATACATTACATGAGTATGAGATTGATGTTCTACATTGGGAATAAGTCATCCTTGATAGCAGGACATATCCACTGTATCTGAATGTATGTGATCTCCCACATATCATCATCTTCTTTGGGCACCAAAATCTCTTGCTCCTTCATCTGTGTTATTATCTTCTTCAACAAATGAGGTATTATTTCACTCAAACTTGATGGACCATAATGCCCCAAGTCAGCTTTCATACACGTGTCCATCCTCCTCAATATGCCTAACCAGAATGTCCTAAATCCAGGGCTCTCAGCTATTTGCCTCAATGACTGCAAGAACATATCAGTAAACAGCTCCATTGCAAGCTTAAGTGTCCCTTCCATGCTCCTCATTTCCTTTTCTGCGCCTTCCCTCCTCGAGTACTCCAGCATCTTCTCGTGAAGCTCGTCGACCATGGCGAAGATCACAAGGTTGAAGTAGTTGATGCAATTGGATGATATAAAAAGGAGTTCCTCAGCAAGCAAGAAACTCTTGTGAAGAGAATGAACTGCATGGTTTCTTATCTCTTCTTGTCTTGACAATGTTGTTCTTCTGAATGCTTCTCCAAGTTTCACAAACAGGTTCATGTTGTAGTTTGCAAGGCTTCTGCTAGTTTCCTCATTAGAGGAAGAGCTTGTGCTGCTTGATATACTGAAATTACTCCCAGGATCTGAGTATAGAGTCCTGTGCCAATGGATCAACAAGTTAACCGAATCGGCTAATATATCTAGCATCTTTTTCTTTTTATCTGCAGGACTGTTCTTAGCTAGAAAACAACCAAAAGCACAATCAATGCAAAACGCATAATTCGTTCGTGACACATGAGTTCCATCAGAAAACAAAGTGACCAACGCATCCACTCCCAAGTCGTAGGTTTCCGGATACCTCCAGGCGACTGAAAGCAAGTTTAAGAGCGATTTCCATCCGAAAGGAGTCTGCAAATTTGCAGCATAGTCGGTGACTATTCGGCTGGCTGTTTGAGAAATGATATCATGGCATGTGTCAAGGATCTCTTTATCAAGCTTCCACATTAAAGTTATGGACTTGAATATGGCCTCCTCACTTATCTTGTCATCAACTGGTTGGGAAAAGAGCTTTAGACAGATCTTGAGAAGGCCTAAAAGAGCTTTCTCAGCAAATGGGACTGGGGAGAACATTTGGAACTGAACAACTGCTAGAAGATATTCATGGAAATTTGGCCAAAACATGTGGAACCTGTGAGCATTAACTGTGGCTACTGCACTGAGTAGTTCCCAACAGAACTCAATGGTTTCTTCCTCATCGTGCTGTGTGCTATACTTTTGGCCTTTTCCGGCAGCCGCAGATATTAAAGATCTTCCAAGGCTGTGCAAGGATTCTATGGGAATGTTTGAACAAGTACTGAAGATGCTACCAATTTGGCACAGTTTGATCATCTTGATATTCCTATCCGATTCGTTACTAAGGTTTATTCCATCATCCGTGTTGTCCGGCGAAAGGAGAGTAAAGCGTTGCATTATGGTACCCATTTGGTGGCTGCTAAATCTATGATCTTCAGTAGGAGATGTAGCTGATTCAGGTGTGGTTGCTGCATCTGCAGATTGCTCAAGATCAAGAACAGATTGGGGAATCAGCTTAAGCCTCTTGAGTTTTATCAAGCAGTCTACAATGTTCTTCCAACCCCCTCTAATCCCGTTGCGAAACATGTTTGCTATGGTGAAAACAGCAACTGTTGCCAATCTAGGCTTCAAATCATGGCCAAATGTGTAGAGAGTCTCTTCTGGAGAAGCATATGGATTCTGCAATGTGGTGAATTTGCAGAAAGATGTTATGAGCTCATCAAGGGTATCTTCTAGTCCATACTGAGCAATCCTCGCAACCGAGAACAAGCCTTCAATGCATTCATGGAGCAGCTCCTCTTCATCATTATGCTCAAAGAATGATGAAAGAGCCGCAACCGATGGACCAGCAATGCAAGCAAACATATCCCTGCATAATCTGCGATCATAGTCACATTGTATGTAATTCTGTGACACTTTGGATCGGTTTATGAGCTGAATCCACCTGCTTGGTGTCATGTCTAGTGACACAGTACTTGTGTCAAGGGCAATTGCATAACTTGAAATGGACTGAAAAAGCTCTGAAAGATAATCTCTAGGCAGATCCTGTCCTGCGTTGATGGCGCGATTGTTCCTAATGAATTCTTCTTCTGTCATCTTCTTCTTAACTTGAGGATTGTGCTGATCAGTATTGAGCATGATGAGGGAATAGCAGAGGATAAGAACAGTGTCCTTGCTTGCAAACAAGTCTGATGATTGCTGATCATAGAATCTATCCGAAAAGGCTTCGAGTATGCGCTGAATCTTTTGTGACTCCCCTGGCAACAAGAAACTCTCTAGATAGAACCGAAGAGCAGTGTCAAGAACCATCCCATTGAAATGGAATGTCTCTGTGAACTCCTTGAGAACTTTGAGGTAGAATTCATCAGGGTCTCCAAGGTATTCTCCTATGATCTTCTTGTCTAGGCCGGGTGTGTATCGAAAAAAGTAAGCATACCCTTTTGGATCCGGAGGATCAGATATCAATTTAGCATGCTTCAAGTACTCTAGACCCTTCTTATTATCTCTGTTGAAATGGTTTGCAGCAATCAGCAATTTCTTCTTCTGATATTTCCTCATCCTTACATGTTCCACCCAAGTGTCCAAATCATCTTCATCTCTCTCCATGTCTTCCCAAAACGGTATATACTCATTCAATTGAACTGCATAAGCACCTAAAGGACCTGAATCATCTTTGTCAATGTTGTCTGCAATGTGGTGAATCAGAATCAATAGTCCTTCAAAGGCTTGGATTTGCATGCTTGTGGAGGAACCACTCCCTGCAAATGAATGCTTGCATAGAAGCCTGCCGAAGTCCTCGAATACGTTCCGGCAACACGGATCGCAGTCAAAGTTCACATAAGCTTCTATGATGAATGTTGGTTGTCTGCAAAAGTTTATTATTCCCTCACCTGCTACTTCTTGAATCGAAATTGAGCTTCCGAAACTTGCAAGTCTTGTTAACACGTTTAAAAAGAAAGCTTCTAGCTGGAAACGTAAAAACCTACAACATTAAAATCATACATAAATAACATAAGTAGCAACACTATACAACAAATCTTTTAATGTTGTCTGTTCTGTTCATGTGAAGCATGAAAAATTACTTATAAAGGATATAAGAATATCTAGTGTGAATGCATTGTACGAGACTTGATGCTAACTTATACTATGTTTATTTCTCAACTTTTTTTTTTATCATGACTTTGACATGTAATTTTGTTAATTTGTTTCAAAGTAAGAAAGAATATATGGATAACATATTATTATATATTTAAATTATTTACTTATTATAGACGTGAAATATACATAAGATAAATTTCATAAATTGAATACACAAAATATTTCTCTTTTGACTAAATACGTAAAAATTTATATTTAAAATTTCGTTTATTTCTTTGACTAATGAAGAATAATGAAATCTAACCTTCTTAGAAAGTGGTAGGCATTCAAGACAGTGCTGCAAATCATGGACAAGACAAAGGAACTAGACCATGAACCATAGTAAATCAAATGGTGAAACAAATCATCTTGGATCATCCTCAAGAGCCTAGGGTGCCTCCCAATAACATCCCCACTAAGTTCAAGAGCAGAATTGATCATAAGCAACGCAAAGATCTGAACATTCTCATCAGCAGTGTGAGGTAAAGTCCCATCAGGATTCTCAATCACAGACACAACATTCAACAATGAACACAAGAAATGGAATATGTCAATGGCACACTTAATCCCATAGCCAGTCACTTCCCCACCATCACCATCATCATCCTCATCATCATCATCATCGTCATCCGTTTCTGATCCAGAGTATTCCCCACTGCGGAGGTGGCGGCGGCCACCCTTCTTCTCAAGCTCTGGAAGCCTAGAAAACACAACCTGAACAAGGGACAGACCCAAATTAGATGTATATATATAGAAATACACTTTTTCTTTGTTTTTATCTTGGATTTGAACCAATACTAATTAACTCTCTAAATCATTATATTAATTATTACATATTTATGTATATTATACATACTGATTCATTTTTTTTTAACTAAATAATCAATCATCAGAGTGATTAAATTTATTATAATAAAATAATCAAATCTACAATATTAGAATAATCAAACTTATTTATAGGTAATATAACAAAAAAATTTTGAGATACTAAATAAATAGTGCTATACACATAACATGATTATATATGATTTATTTGCTGTTACTAGTAAAATTTTCTGGGTTTGTATCAGCTTACCTGTATAAGCTCATGCATGGTGTACCTGGCATTCCTCTGAAGCAAATCACCGCGATTAACAGATTGCTGCACAACTTGAAAACAAGCATTGACAAGCGTGCACACAGCGGGATCACTGAGCAAGATGGAAGCCCTGTGGTGCATTGTCCCAGCAAGAACCTGAAGAATCTTCATCATAACGGCGTCCTCAGACACCGGATCAGTTTTCTCGAGTCGGCAACCGGTGATGGCGGTAACAATGGCTTCCATGCCTTCTCTGGCACCGGGCGTCCTTTCATCGAACACCTCGAACTTGAGGATCTTGAGGATGGAAGAGAGGGCGACGGCTGTGGCGGCGGCAGGCATGTCGTCGTTGAGAATGACGTCAAGGAACGGGGAGAGGTAGATAGAGGGGTCAATGCTGCGCCATTCTTGTGTAGGGTTGAAGATGAGAGAACGAAGGGACCTTAAGGAGGTGACAATGGAGGAGTCGTAGGTGTCTTCCGGGGAGGAATAGAGAGGGTTGAATTCGGGGCTTCGACGAATCACTGCAAGAACTGCACCAACCTCGGTGTTTAGCATGCATGAGAGTGCAAGTTGTTTCCGTTTTGATCTTGAAATCGACTTGCTTCTTTGGTTGTGCTGGTGGTTATAATCTTCTTCTCCGTTTAAGAAATCCATTGCTGATAACCGTTTTATTGATTTCGCCATTTTTTTTTTAATTTATTATTTCTTTTACTCAACTATGCAATAGTTAATTAAGGTGGTGACATCATTGCTTGTGCATGTGCATGATTTTTGTTGAGAGAAGAAAGAAAAGCTTAGTTGGTTAGATGAAAGGTTACATTAGATTAGAGTGATGAGAGTGGAGAAGATCGAGTACAAAGGAGAGGGGATTTTGCATGGAGTTTCGCATGTTTGAGGACACAAATAATCATGGGGAAAATGATTGCCGGAACATTTGGCAAATCACTCGTACATTTAATTTCTTCTGTTTTATTGTCTTATTTTTATATTTTATTTATTTGAAGGGGTTTTGCCTTGCAAAAATGTTCGTTACACTTAAGTTATGCTTATGCAGTATGCACATCAAACATTAGATTATCTCGTTAGTCTTCCTTGCGAAAATTATTATTGTCAACCTCCATTATTTTTATTTATTTATTTTGTTGTTCAGAGACAAAGAAAAAAAGAAAACAAGCTAAAAGAAAAGACTAGGCAAAACTGCCATCCTAATTTCTATCTAACATGGTCTTCTTGCAAGACCAGAGCAATCTCCTCATTAGGAATGACCCATGCTTTATTTAAGGTTTAGGTAATTATGATTATTAAGAAGAGTATTATTAAATATATCTAAATATAAATAATATTCATTGATAAATCCCAATATACCCTTCGCCTAACAATCCACTAATGCTAATTCCCCTGTCATTTAGTGTAAGAATTTTGCATTACTAATCAATCTCATACTTTTCGTTCGTAAATTTTTAAAATAAATAATTGAATCAAATACCTTTTATTGACAGAATAAAATATAGTTAGATATGTACATAACTTTATAATGCATATTACGGTAGAAGTTTCACATTATCTCTAATTACATACTTAAAGTTGTAAGGACTTTAAAATAGTGAATAGTTGAAATTTAAACATACATTGAGGGATGAGATGATAATTCAGTAGCCAACAGCCTTAGGGAAATATTGGCTTCAATGGCGGATTTGATTTGCTTCTTGGCAGGCTCCTCCCGCTGTGCTTGCCGGTGAATAGATCTCCGATTGGACCCTGTGCGTGGCGCCGAAAGCAGGGCTTAGTCTAATTTGTTTTGGGTTTTCCTTGGTTTGGGGTTTTTAAGCCCACATAATTCAAACCCCACCCCCCCCCCCCCCGACTCGACCAAAAAAAAAGTAGTAATAAAATAAAAAATCGGTAACATCTTTTATAGTGTTAAACATAGTTTAATGCCCAAGATTATTTTTATTTCGAGTGTCACAAGAAGACAAGGGACAGACATTATATATTGGCTAGTTCTCTAATTCTATATTTGCATCTTTTCCCTTTCTTCCATATAAAAGCAAAACATAGAAGCTATTATGTTTCTGAAAGGAAAATAAAACTACTCAATCAGTATAAATTTACATATTGCACTATGAAAGTCAGATTCTTGACCCCATCCTACCTGCCACTAAAACATCTGTTTTCCCGATCTAAAAGCAGCTTTTAGTTCATACCATAAACATATTAATGAATCTAAATCATCTTCATTAAAAGATTTAGAATCTTGTATCCGTGAGAAAGACACTAGGGTCTTCAACCAATCTTCATGAAGTGTTGAGAACTCTGATCTCTGTTCACTTGATCTGAAACTTCTTCCAATTGATTTTTTCATCTGTTGGCTAGCATTTGAAGCAACCTTTACGGTATTCTCCGGAATCCCGGCCTTAAGGGCAACCTGCAACCCATAGCTCTCCGGAGATGCTCCGGAGGCAAGCCGGTATAAGAATACTAGTTCCTCACCACATTTGGAATAGCCATCAGATTTTGACTTGAAAGCACAAGCCATGTGCTGCATTTTAACATGCGGATGAGAGGCGAACTCTTTAGTGAGTGGATGGTAATGTGTGGCGAATAGCAACCGACAATTGACCTTTTCAATCAGATGGCGGAATACCTGTGGAAATCCAGAGAGTTATTAAATAGGATGACAATTTTCAGACATTATCAAAACATGGATACTTTAGGTCACACTCAATTTCAAATGTTTACTATGCCTCAAGCACAAGGTATAGCCTAACAGAACCTTAAATGAAAAAAAAGAAGATAGCCACACTGTAATTCTCCAACTTAAAGAGTATTGAAATTCTAAGCAGTGGCACACTTTAAAATAGAACCAAAGCGGCCGCTTGGAAAACCTCACACACACACAAGAATGTTAAAGAGCAGAGCCTCACTGCATATGCAATGGCATAGCCATCAAAAGTGCTGGTTCCTCGACCCAATTCATCAAGTATAACTAAAGAATCTTGAGTAGCATTCTGGAGAACTGATGCAGTTTCTGTGCACTCAATGTAGAAGGTACCTGAAAATAGAAGCAAAATTTGTTGGCCTGTACATTTCATCTTACTAGAAGCATTGATTTGTTTAAGCAGGAAAGATCATCTGGATGCCGTATGGTACAAATTATAAAGCATACTTCCATTTGTGAGTACTTACTCTCGCCTGTCATGATTCTATCTGTTGCTCCAAGCCGTGTGAAGATGATATCCACAGCTGAGAGAACACAACTTTCACATGGCACATAGCAGCCTATCTGCAAAGGCATCAGAGGCATATTATAAAGAAAGGTATCAGAAAAAGATGACATGGCAAAGTGCATAATATATAAGATGCATCCCCCTAGAGGTTTCATAATTCAGACATAAGCCCCTTGTATTATTCCAAAATGTGTAATGTTTTCCCCTTACAATAAGGAAAATTTGTTACAAAGAAAGAAAGAAAGGAAGGAAACTGAACAATGGTGTATACTTAAATCAGGCGGATAGAGTAGAGAGTGCAGAGGTCTAACAGGGGGAAAGCACGAGAGAATATACACTTGAACAAAAGAGAGAACCTGGGCCATTATAACAGCCAGACAGGTGGCACGCAAAAGTGTTGATTTTCCACCCATGTTTGGTCCAGTCAGCAGCAATGTGCGATGATGCCCACCTTCATTCTCACCAAGAATTATGTCATTGGGGACAGGCACACATCCATTTTCTCCAAGGGCAAATGGATGCCATAGCCCCTTCATTTTAAGCACAGGTCCTCCATTGTCTGTACCCGTAAAACTTTCTGGCACTATGACAGGCCTACACATACTTCCAGATGAGAAGCTAGAAGTAACAGCAAAGGATCTTAGCACGTCAATGCAATTGATGGCGTGAACAACTTCAAACCATTGTGTAGCTTTCTCCAAAAGTAGTTCAGCAAGTATTGTAAGTGTTTCGGCATCTGAATCTGTAACATTATGATTCTGCCACCAGATATAATATATGCTTAGTCATGTATACAAGTAAAAACTTTCCCTCTATTCCTCACATTAATGTTGACAAAGGAAAAAAATATTCAAACATAACAACATAACATAACAAGCAATTGCATGTTCTAACATATAACCATGTAATATTGTTGAAAATTTGAGAATCAACATTTGAGATACAATACACATCAAAATTCCAAACTGTTAATTCTATGTAGAAAAAGGCAAAGCAGTCAGCTTGCACGTGTTTAACAAAGATAATTAGAAATGGATTTGGTCACCACAATAAATGAATTGTTTAAAACTTTAATTACACAGATGTTTAGCATAATGCACCAAATTTGTTAAAAGGACACAAGGCTGTCAAAATAGAGTAAGCTTACACAGCCAGCCCAAATAGTGCAACGAAATTCATAGCTTATATAAAAACCAAAGTGATTTTCAGTTAGCCTGGTTAAACATTTAGCCTCCTCCCTCATCTACATTTTGGACCAGGCTCATTCCCCACTTCCCGAAGAACCAAATCTAAAATTTCCTAACAAGCTAATCCCACCTACAATTACCCGAAGGCTTGTCATCCCTGGATCTTGTATCTGTCAAGTCTCCCACTCCTTGCCTATCATTCACATAGTCCCCAATCTGGTCTCAGGTGCATGACCTACTCACATAGTCTTTGGGATTTAGCCCTCATCACCTTGGACCCTAGATCAGGGTGTTGATTAGTGCTTCTTCCTCATCATACTTCACAGCCTTAGCTTTGGCTGATCAATGTTCATGGCCATTGAGCAGGTACCCTCATTTTAGTACTATATCCAATATTGTGAACTAACATACATCCCTTGATATTATTATCACTGAATATTCTTCTATTTCAATATTTAAAATATTCGATAAATTACTGATGGTTATCAACAATTATAATTTCCAAGTAACACAGCAAACTGTCACTAACAGGACCCTATGATGAGGGTACATGCCAGTTCCCATACAATATAAGTTTCAAACTAGCAATTTTTTTTATCTTTAGTGCTTGGGTTTAGCTCTCATGAGCCTGGAGCCCTTAGATTGAGAAGATATGAAGGTTTTATTTCATATTTTTTAAATGAGAAGCATGAGTAAGAAAACAAACCTGATAATTTGGGAAGTCACTATCTACAGCTGCTTCAAACTGACTAAGAAATTGATCAAGCCCATCACTACCAGCCAGAATTGGTAGTTTAAAGACTTTTGTCAAGGATGATGTTAAAGGCTGCTCATTCTGTAGAAGAAGCAACAAACTCAAAGCAGTGCGAAGCCCTTTCACAAGTGACCCAAATACTTTCACCTGTAATAAATTAAACATTACATATGTGCACCAAGCAGAGACTATGATTGCCATAAAAAATGCAAAGTTGCTAGCAAGTCAATGTGCTTATTTTGACATTAAAAAAAGATGGTATCTGACATATGAGTGAAACTTGGTTTCAAAGTCAGTGTGAAAAACAATTACCATGTCCTGAACAAATGAGGCATAAAAAACAAAAATAGAAGTAACTCACCCTCTGCTTCAATATTTTTTTTGCCAACAAAGGCAGTAAAAGAGGGCCTGATAGTTGAAGGCTGGACTTGGTTCGGCCAAGCAATAGTTCCAAATCTGAAAGCTTGCGAAGATGTTGAGCAATATGTGACACAATCTCCGGGCGAGTCATTAAATCATCAACTGCATCAAGCCTATTTTTAATTCCTTCAGCATCTTTTAAAGGACGACAGATCCAGCTCCTAAGAAGCCGCTTTCCAGATGAAGTCACACAGTTATCAAGATATTTGTACAAAGTACCTGAAGTGAGAGGAGAACTGATTATACAACTGCATATTTAATTTATAATAAAATTATGTTGTAAAATTAAGACAGTTCTAAGATAGAACAAATCAAATAATCACTTACCTGTTTTCCCACCATCTGCATTATTACCAAAGATCTCCAGATTTATCAACGTCTGACCATCCATTTTAAGGCATCCCCTATAAACTTGGTAAGGATATATATCCCCATCTTGAAGGACATCATCTAGCTGTGCATAAAGTAGAACATTTTAATACTGCTACTAACCATTGCAACATAACTGAATATTCTTAAAAATACTGCTACTAACCCCACTTAAAAGGAATCATAGTAAGCACTAAACATACCTTCAATCTAACTAGATTATCAATCAGTCCACCAAGAGCACACATTGCAGTTTCATGATGAATAACTTTGCTCAGCACATAATCAAGTGAATGAAAAGACCTCTTAAAGTATTCTTTTGAGCGAACTAAATCATTGATTTCTGTGTTTACCAAGTCAGCAATAGACTGCACTGGAGTCAACTGTAATGTTGTTGAACCTGCAAAAGAGAATTGAGATTCAGAAATACTTTCTAACATTAAAATAAATTAGAGGACAATGAGAATTTTGTGCCTAGTATATAGGGAGTTTGCGTTGTAGTGCCAAAATATCCAAAAACAAAAGAACAAAGTAATGAAAAGAATTGCGACCTGAAAAGTGTTCCTAATGTAATTAGTCTCAAGTTATCAGAATGTACACAAGCAATTGCGTTAAGAATAATGAACATATATAGCCTGAATTCCTATGAAAACATTTTGTTCCATATATATATTCATATCATATGGATATAGTCCAGGTAGTGTCTACAGATTCAGAAGGTTAATCATATTGTGTACATATTAAAACCTGGTTCATTTTGAAATAAGAAAAACAAATTACCAAATAAATCATAACATTTTCCAACCACAAGATGTTTATTACTATACAAAACCGTGCAAAATCAATTTCAAGTAGTGCTGTAATTGATGTGTAGCTCCCAAGCCAAAGAAACACCCATATAAAATCCCAGAGTACATCACATTAATATATCCCCACACCAGCAACAGAAGATCACATCTCACCATGTAATGAGAATTTTCTAAGCGCTTTCTGAGCTCCTTTGGACAGCCCTGAAAAAACATTATATTTTAACATGAAATAATGGACCTTTAGATTTGATATGTATTTGAGAATAGATTGTTGTTCACCTCTACTTTCATATATAACTTCCTTAGGCGACACCTAAACACCAATGCCCAAAATTAAATTAGCTAAAAGTTTTACAAATGAGTTACAATTCATGAAACCTATACCCTAATTATAAAAGTGAAAAATAGGTAATTAAGATGTCCCAAAACATACTTGCATCAATAAAGCTCCCAGAGCAGAACATGATGCATCATCATCAATGGAGCCAACCCAAAATCGAAGACGAGCACAATCAACAAAAGCAAATCCATACACAACTGAACCATCATCCAAGCTGGTACTACCCTGTAAATTTTTCAATTTATCACCATTTAACAATTCGAGTTACCAACAAAACTATCTATGCATTAGGTATACTTATAATAGCTTGCAAAAATTAATAACTCAGCAACAGTGCAAACCTCTTTTATTGCAAGCAGATGGTTGGCATCAGGCCCAATATTACCCTCCACAGTGGTTGATGGAGTGATGACCTGAACTAATTTTCTTTGAATAACCTGAAAATATGATGACAGTCAGTAATACCATGCAAAAAAGGCAATCTAAATTTGCACGTTGCATAAGATAATTTGTTAGAACTCAAAAGCACTAAGGATAATGAATAAATAAAATGATATATACAGATTTATCTTAATTCAGTTCAATGTCATGTTTTCTGCTGCAATATCACTACATCAGGTAGGAAACAGTTTCCAACACATACAATAGACTGAGACACAGGAAATTCAAAATGTTTGAATGAACATGAATTTATCCACATCTAGGGTAAAAAGCTATGAAGCAAAACTTTCTATGTACAACCAAAGAACAACGTCATCTACAAGAATTTAGCAAAGCCAACACAACTGTAAGCATGGAAAAACTTACAGAGTTGGCTCCTCTAGCCTTTGCTTCTTCAGATGTCTCCAACTGCTCCACCCTTCCAACCTTGTATCTTCACAACGAAAGAAAAAACTCAAAACAGGGCATACTAAGTCCTCAATTCATTAGCTAGGAAATTGATATGCAACATGATTAGTAAGATCATATCATGCAATCTATCTGGAGTTAGCCATACTCATCTATGTGCTGCACGAAATCTCCACTTCAGATGTACATTACATTTAATCAAATCAACTTTCAAACAAAATCTCACTCTATCCTTAGTACTTACCCCCGAGCAACCAAGTTTTGAACAGCATCATCAATCCCACTTTCAGATATACCAACCTGAAGTAGCAAGTAATAACAACTCTCTTTAATCTTTAAGAGGTAAACAAGTAGGAAAGTAATAACCAAACGACTATACACGACAAAAGAGTTGACCTGTCGACATTTTCCCACACCACTTAATGTTATTTTCCAATCAAGCTCCTTATGGCCAATTTCAGCATCCATTTCATAGAGCTCATAAAACTTCCCCTGTGAATGCCATTAATTATGGCAGACTACTATTAATTGAAGGTAATGAATACACAGTAAATCCTCAGAATTAAATGGTATTACGACATCAATAGTCAAAATACTTCATGAACTAACCACTTTAAAAAATAGCAGAACATCCATGTATTTACACTTGACACTCCAATACTGTTTCTGTGAAGCTGACATCTTTTTCAAAGCATCCGGAGGTATATAAAGTGTTGTCCTGTCGTACAAAGGATCATTGGGCCTTCTTCCACTTGCATCCTTGATTCGAGAAGGATCAAGCCACTCAAACCTGCTAGCCACTTCTGCTTCCTTCTTAGTCAAGTTCAGTGATGGTGAATCCTCAAGAAATCTGACTCGTTTACCAGAATCCATCAATGAACGAAACTTGGATTCATCATCTCGACTTCGCTTAGCATGAGAAGCAAGAGGCTGCATCCCTGGTGTTTCAGGCCCAACAACATCATCATTAATTTCGATAGGCTTTAACTGATTTGCCTTTGCCTTGAGACTTACAGCAGTATTTTTCACCATAGGTTGAAAAGCTCCTTCATACTCCTGATGCTGTCCTTTACCGTTAGCACATAATGGTGAAGAAGACTTACACAAACTGTCATCTGATGACTGGCTCCTGCAAAAACATTAGCACACATAAGATCATTGTAGTGGCAAAATAACAAAAATAAAAATTAATTAAATTAAACAGCATTTTCATTTAGAAATTTCAGTTCCAGCAGTATTGTATGTTCGGTATTGTTTAACTTGCTAGAGAATAAAATTCCTTGGAGAAATCAAATTGCTTCAATTTACTATGTTGCAAAAGTTTACCGAATAATCCAAAATATGATGATTGATCATCATTCTCAAAGTGAAAATTCACATGCTATTTTTTTCCATTCACCTTTCACATGCATTTAGTTCAGATAACAAGTTGACACTTCTGTTAACTTACATTTTTTCTATTTTCTAATAAACTTAATGGAAAAAGAAAACAACATAAGAAAATAGAACGTCGAAATAAGCACATTTCATTTTTTTTCTCTCGCATTTTGGTGAAACAAAACCCTAAGGGGAATGACCGAATGAATGACTTGTACCTATGACTAAGCTTATCGCCGTCGCTGACAAACTTGTGCATGATGCTCTCAAAGAGGTTAGGAGCAAAGCCATTCCCGCTCGAAGCGAAGGTCGCCGGTAGAACCTGACGCGGCACCTTCTCCGGCGGCGTGTCGGTTCCTCTGACATCTTCTACCGCCGGCGCTGGAGGATTGACGGCGGCCGTGAAATTACGGTCGTGTTGACGGACAGACGAATCGGTAGGTCGGCGCTCACCGGAAGATTTGTTTTCCAGCGAGGCTTTCTGGAAGAATGAGAGTATCGATTTCTGGCGATTCATCGTTGAGGTGAGAATGGGAGAGTGACAGAGAAAATGTATGAAAGGGTTTAAGCTTTACGGTAGAATTGTGTATATTTGAGACTGTGCAGTAAAAATTTTTGGCGCCAAGGGGAAGGTTTAGCGCTCATTCTCAACCTGTTAAATTGGGTGTTCCAAAAGACCAAAACTATAAATTGCTTTCTCGGTTTCTCCCTTTCTGTCTTCATTTCTTTTTTTTTTTTTTCTTTTTTTTTAAAAAGAAAAATAAGTCCCTGCGTCAACAACAGTTTTGCTTAACTTTTACCCAGTTTAGAGACTATAAGGCTGTGTTTGGTTTATGTCTTAAAATTATAAAGATATAAACACAAATATATAAGAGTACATAGATATAAAAAGTCATTAATTTTATATTCTGTTTAATAATTAAGACATGGATAGAATAGAACACACCATTTACAATTTTATTAAAAAGTCAATTTTATCTTATTTATTCTAGTATCACCATCACCATTTCTGCTTTTTCATACTCCTTCAAAATCATCACAATTTACTATGGCATCATCATCTTCAAAACCAACACAGATCTTTTTTAATTTTTGGTAATTCTTCATCCAAAATAAAATCAACCTTATAAGCATAAAAAATTTATCCAAAATTGCTAAAAATTAGCATAACAAACACAAATCTCTATCAATTCAAATACAGAATAATTTATCACCTCATCCATGGCAAAAAACACCACAAATAAAATTTAATCCGAAATTTAATATTTATAAAATAAACAAAAATGCTTCAATAACATTCTAATCGAATAATACAAACATTCAAATATTTTATTAAAAAAATTTTAAAACAAATACAAATTGAATCTAAAGTAGAATAAGGCAACAAAGTAAATGAAAAAAAAAAGAAAGAAGTGGAGAAGAATGAAAAGAAGATGAAAATGAGGAAAGATGGAAGAACATGACAAAAAAAATAAAGAAGTGAAGAAGAACGAAAAGAATATAAAAATGAGGAAAGATGGAAGAAGGACAGGACCGACGAGAAAATATCATATCTGTAACGAGATTTGTGGTTGCTTCTGCTGTAGATCTGCAGTTAAAGAGAATAAGAACAAAATGCGAATGGGGGAGAGCAGCTTCGTTGTTACGACAGTCGTTGTTGATGCTGATCGAAGGGTGAGGCAGAGAGACTTTCTTATTTGCTGAGACGCTACCTGCAAAGAGAAGACAGAAGACAAACAGCGCCGCCAAAGAGAGGATGGAAGCGACGCCATTGAAACCCAAATCGGGCAACAACAATGGAGGCTGAGAGAGGAAACGAAGAATGGTTGAAGAAAAAAAAATTAGGTTGAAGGGATAAAATGGTAAAAATTTTCCGTGTCTCAACTTAAAAATGAGTATCTCAGCTAATTGGAAAGACACAAAATACATGTTTTTTGTGGGTATCTCTGTGTCACCGTGTCTCTCTTAGTTTGTGTTTCACAGACATCAACCAAACGGTGCCTAAGAGGCTCCTTTTTCTGTCTTGACTCTCTAAAGAAGGGGGAAGGAAAAGAAAAAATTACTCCGAACAAAAAAAAAGATTTAGGCTATTTTATATTCTAAAAATATATTTGGCTAAAGAATTTTAATATGGAATAAAGATGTATATTTTTGCTGGAAATGGAGGTTTTGGTGTATATACAGGTGGGTAAATGTTGCAGAGGTGCAGGCACAACACGCAAGTAACGTGCTGATTCAGCACGCACCCAACGTGTTGGACACTTGTCTAAATCAAACGCAACATGCACCATCTGTGTTTGACATGTGGCAGCTTGGCAAGCAACACGCATGCTGCGTGTTGTACACGTGGCAGATGCTGGTTGGATGGCGTTGCAATACGTAACCTGCAAGGTGAGTCTTCTGCCTATAAAAATCGAAACTCGTAATTATTTTACTTCATTGTGAGAGAGGTTTTTTCCTCCAGGATTGGTGTGATGGAAGGCACTGCAAATATAGTGGTTTACTACAACGGTGAGGTCATACGAAATACATATGAGGGATGAATTTTGCGTATGAGAATACATTTTCATCTGTGGTTCTGGGCACTATAACGTTCGCAGAACTACAGTACGGGCTCTGTCAAAGCATAGAGACTGATATTTTAAAGAAGGTGACCAACATTCTCTATAGGAGTCCGGTTGTCGTATTTGGCAGCCTGATATAGTTTGAGATTATGCCAATCGTCGATGAATCATGTATTCAGCAGATATTTCATATTCACCAGCAAACTTATAGGTGCAACACCTGAGGATTGAGTTATATGTTGAGTTTGAGCATATAGTTGCGGATGAGGTTCAACATGACACAGATGTGCAAGATGACAAGATGAAGCGTACTTGGAAATGAATAATGATAGCGATGAGGAGTTTGAAGCTACGTACGAAGCTGGTAATGAGGACGACAATGGCAATGGGCGAGGTGAGGCAATGGCGGAAACTTTAGTAGTTCTAGCCGCAGTTAGTCAACCAATAGATGTTCCACCTTTTATGCGTAACTTAGATCTTGACGACATGCATGCACCGGAATTTCCCGAATATGCAAACATAGATACGTGAGGAGTGAATAGTATGTTTACTTGATTTGGTTTTAACGGATCGATAAGCGACAAATTTGTTTTCTTATAGGTGTTGCTGATCCTGAGGATAGGGAGTTTAGAATCGGAATGCAATACGGTTCAAGAAAAGCAGTCATTGTGGCAATTCGGAGTTACACTATCTCCAGAGGAGTCGATTACGTTGTTTATGAATCCGAGCCACAGACGTTCTATGCAAAGTGCAAGACTGATGGACGTGGGTGCAACTGGCTTATCCTGAGCCAACTCGATACAGAAGAAAGCCTGTTGGGAGATTTGGAGATACAACGGGAGGCACACGTGTTCCATGGGAATGATCTCACAGGATCACTCCAAGTTAGACTCAGACATGATTGCTGAGGCTATGATGCCATTGGTTGAATCCGACCCATCCATAAAGATCAAATCTATAATTGCGGAAGTCCAGACAAGATTCAACTACACTATTAGTTACCGAAAAGCTTGGTTGGCAAAGCAGAATTCGATAGCCAAGGTTTTCGGTGGGTGAGAAGAATCTTACCAAACTTTGTCGTTGTGGTTCTTGGCAATAGTTCAAAAGATGACTGGTTCACAAGTTCAAATAGAAACATGACCCTTTGTATAACGGGAGTCAAGAGGTGGACGATGTTAGGATACTTCATCAGGTATTCTGGAGCTTCAATTCATGCATAAGAGCTTTCAAATATCGATGGTTCAATACTTCTTCACGTGGGCATATGCTGTCGACTTATCCGCGAAGAGGGTGGTACGCAGCAGACAGAAGATGTGACGCCGAACATAGCACTTAACAGACTCCCATGTATCTAAAGACTATGTGTCTCTAATATGGCGAACCCATAAAAGCTTTATATAGCTTTTGGATGAACTGCTCACAACGGGTTCACTGTCGAATATCGCGAGGCACTGGGTGACCAAGAAGTCGTGACTGCTATCGGTCTAACCGGTCACAACCTCTCCATCAATAGGTACGCCGAATATGCGTAACATGTCCTCCAATGTCTCTGGTCATCACCTTTTCACAAGAGCAGATAGCATCGCGGAATGGCCTCTGATCACTCCAACTCTCGAGAGCTGGTAGAATCCGGTGGTTCGTAAGGCTTGGTCAACCGCCGGATGCCACGTCTCTGGTTGGTCAAACTTACGGGGCAGAAGATTCCTATTAGCCTAGTAAATTTTAACCACAAAAGAAATTAATTTAATAAATAGCAAAAAGAATAAATTAATAACAGAAAATAAAATAAATAATAATTACAAAAATTCAAATTTCTTATCATTCATATTCATATTTTTTATTAATTTTATTAATAAAATTATTTAGAAAAAATTATTCAAATAAATAATGACAAACTACTAAACCAATGCTAACCAAATAAATACTAACAAATTAACCAAAAATAATAAACTTACATAGTTAGGATGTCCAAATAGTTGATGATATGATCTTCTGCAGACGTATAATTGTGTACCATTTTAGATGTTCTAATCTTACTCTCAACTCTAAAACTAACTAATCACCCCTAACTAGGGGCAGAGTTAGATGAAATATTAGAGGGGGCCAAAAATATTTACATAATAAAATAAGACTAGAATAAAATTTTAATGGAGGTTAAATTAAAATTTATATATAATTTACATGTAAAAAATTAAAATTAGGGGGTCATTGCCCCCTTTTGCTACTATGTGGCTCTGCCCCTGCCCCTAACACAATAAATAAAACAAAATAAAAAAAAAAAAACCGTTGCTGCTGATGACTATGGCTTCATGAGATGAGAGTGTATGGTGATAGCGAATGGGGGAACGAAAATGATATGAAGCCAAGCCTCACTCTTCCTCCGTTTTTATACACCGAAACCAAACTAAACTATAAATGACACCTGTTCCCAGAGCAAGGCTTGCCTCTTGCATGGAGACAGTAGTCAACACATTACTTGCATGTTGCCGCATGGCCGACACGTGGCAAAAGGAGGTTACCACGCACCCTACATGTTGTTTGGATGGAGACACATGGCTTTCACGAATCTCTGCAACAGGTAAATGCATGTTGCTCTGCAGCTGCTACGTGACGAATCTCTGTTGGAAATCTCTGATAAAGTTGCTTTGAAAATTTGCGCAGAATCTCTGCTATGTTAACACGGAACCTGCGTGTTGCCTGGAAACACGACACGTGGCAAATCTCTGTTGAAAATCTCTGATAAAGCTGTTTTCATTTTACGAAAAGCTAACACAGAATCTATGTGTTGAGCAGTATTTTTGATACCTCCACATCTCTGTAAAATACCCTAAACACCAATATTTAACTAAAACACCACTTTCTATTCCATATATAAAATAATTTTTAAATATATTTTAAAAATATAATAAAAAACTTAATTTTCAATATACTAAAATATAAATTTTCTTTTTAATAATATTTAGTAAAATATTTTTTGTAATTTTCTTAAAATGTTAATAAGAGCCAAATTTTATCCATAACATTTTATAACAATTTTTGGTCCCACTATTGATATAGTAAATATTTAATATTGTTAATGTGCGTAAAGTATAAATATTATTAATTAAATAATATCTTTCTTAATATGTATATATATTTCAATGTTATAATTTTAAAGATAGAAAATATTAACCATATTTATATTAAAATGTGTTTTGTCGATTTTTAACAAATCAATGGTGGTTCGATTCTAATGGTCTGGGAGTGAAACTTACTCCTCTTTTGCAGGTACTAGTTTTTCTATAAGTGTATCAAAGGTTCTCGAATCAGACGAGCATAAAAAGGGAAATGAGTTCAAAAGGTGCAAAAGACCGAAAGAGTGTAAAATAAAGATTTTGAAAAGTAAAACTGACTGAAATCAAAATAGTTTGCATTGAATTTTAAATCAAGCAATTAAAATGCCTCCGACTGGATCAAAGAATTTTTTGACATGAAAAGTAAAGGTATTGAAATGTAAAATTGACAATGAAATTAAAATATGCTCTGAAAATAAATTAAACGGGAAAAGAAAAAGTTTACAGAAATTGTAAAATTGAAAAGTAAAGACAATGGAAGGAACCCTATAGAAATCAAACTCGAATGCAGACTCAAAAATTCGCTGGGGATGTGAGTGTGCTTGAGTGTATTTCTGGAGAAAAGTTCCAACTCATGTGCCGTACTGCTTCCTGTTATTTATAGCCCTCTTTCCATAACTGATCATTAAAGAATTTGTGCCCCTTTGCGTGCGCAGATTAAGGTAACCGTTCCCACTCTTTTGCCCAAGAGCGTTACCAAAAAATCCTTAATTCAAAGAAGGCCTTCGATCCCCTCCATTCGTGTAACTGCTCGATTTACCAAAGTATCGAAATCGAATCTGTGCCAAATAATTTCCACTTAATACTTGCACGTGTATCTCATTTAGTCCCTGCTTCCATCTCGACACTTTACCAACTTTTTCGAATCGGCTTAATCTTTCGAAAATAATTATTTCGATTAAGAAATTGCCCCCTAGGATTAATGTGTTTGCTTTCGAAGCCACTCCTTGGAAGATGAAACACTTAATCCTAATCCAGTCTTCAATTACTTGAACCAGTCATAATTGCCATTTACCTTTTCCATCAATTCTGACCCGTTTGACACGTCTCCCACGATTCACAGTCTCTCTCTCCACCACTTCGCCTTCTTCGCAAAGTCACCTCCTTTCTCTTTGAATTCTTTCTGCAATAACGGTTAAGCAAGAAAAACCCCCTTTAAATTCAAACCTCTCATCTTTGCTTAACTTTCTCGAATTCTTATTCTCTCCACATCTCTTGCATTTCTCTTTCTTGTGTAGCCTCTATTTTCCATTCTTTGTTTTTCTTTGCTCATCAATGGCTGCTTCTTCATCTCACGTCGCTACTCAAGACAAAGGTAAACGTCCTATGATGCAACTACCAGCTCCTCCGGCCTTACACGTACTGAACCAGGTCAATGATGAAGTCATTGATAACCCACAATTCCAAATCGATGATCCCAGAATTCTTATCCCTTTCATTGTAGGTGATGACACCCATTGTTTTATTGGTCCCATTGAAAGTTTAGAAAGGGCGAACAAGCGACTCCCTTACTTCCCCAATGCTCAAGGGGAAGACTTGTTGATTAATCAGGACCTTGACATCTCCTTTTTTACCAATAAAAAATTCTTCATGAATAACCCTAAAATCGCCCCTCGTGGAACTGACTTTTTGGCCTGGCATGAGCGTCTTGCACCAGTGAAGAACGCTGCCTGGGGGGCTCTTGGGATTCAAGATCTTCTATGACTTTCTCACTTTACTCCTTTAACACATCCTTAGATGATTGGGGCCATAACTCATTTCTAGAACAGGACTACCAACAATTTTTACCTTCCTTGTGGGATAATTGGTATGTCACTCCTCGATGTAGCTGCCATCACAGGGCTCCCAATTAGCCCTCCGGATCTTACTTCTGATATGCAACCTAAGCGACAGTACATCATTGCTTCTATGACTTCCTACAGTGACTTCATTGCTCACCATATGAGCGCAGAGAATGACCATGTTACAGATGATGAACATGTGACCTTTTTATTTTATTGGTTAAACGCAATAATCTTTTACTCTCGAAGTGTTTAAATGCAGAAGCTTTTCCTCCCACTTGCTGCCCTCCTTTATGAAGGGAACAACTTCAATTTGGCTAAGTTACTTCTAGGGCATATTTTCGAAGAGTTTGGCCAGTTTATCAACTGTCTTCGAAACAATTACTTGATTAGTACGGGAGGTCCTCTTTGGCTTCTCCAACTCTGGCTAAATGCCATTTTCAAAAAATATATGATAAAGCCTGGAGGTGGTGTTTCAGACAAACAGCATATCGAAGGCTTTCGACTGGCTAATTTCAAACAAAATTTTCTAGAAGCTCAATCGGATGAAGATCGATTTTGGGCTGTTTTTTTCCCTTTTCTACTCTTGTAAAAATTTCCATAACAAGGACCTCAATTTCACCCTTTTTCTGCGTCGAAATTGTGGTCCTTCCTGGCTCGAACGTCTCCTCTTCCCTAATGACACCGAAGAGAGCGAACTTGCCAACAGGAGTTGGGCAAGCCTACTAGCTGTGCAAGTGATCCCAACAGGGCTACCTCAACACAAAAAGGAACGTTTCAAAGCCACTCTGTATGCTCCTCACTATACAGCCAGACAACTCGGCTTCTCCCTAGCTATCCCAACTCTACTCCCCAAGAACAGCAAGCCCTTTTGCCATGTCACTTTAACTTCGAAGAAAGAGCTTGATGTTTGTCTCTTGAAGAATCAACAACAAAGAGAGGGCTATAATCATCTTGTTTATGATCGTAGCTCATTCATTACAAAATCTTGCTTTGATTGGTGGGCTACTTATTATTCTAAGTACAGTCGTACCTTAGAAGAAATTAAGAGTTCTGTTATCCGAGCGGTTCCTACTGTTGAGGGCTCTCCCAAGAGGCCTCTGAAAAGGAAAGCAGAAGCCACAGCTTCTTCACGACAACCACCAAAGAAAGGTCGACGGACTCCTTCGAATACTTCCAGAAGGGTAACTATACTTTATTTATATATATATACATTTTAACCAAAATTCTTCGAAAACCACATTTGCTTGCAATCCTCTTAATTTCAATCTTTCTTTAGTTACATTTGCAACCATCAAGCGAGAGCGCTTCTGATGATAGTGAACCATCCATCCAAAATATCCTTGCTGCATCCTCGAAGTCGGATGATGCGATTGATTTGGATTCGGGCTCTCAGTTGATTCGAAGACAAAGACCCGTTCCGGTAACATTATATTGCCTTTGAATATATTAATTTAATCAGAGTAAACCTCGACTGATGTATGTTGTATTTCAGCCTGTCACTGCTGCTCAATCGATCACTTCATCTCTTGCGCCTGACCAACCATTTCAACAACATCAACAAGATTTAGGGCAGCAAGCATCTCATTCATCAATTCAAGCTATTGCCTCTGCTGAACCTCTCCAGGTAGCTCCTCTAATTTTAATTGAGACCCAAATAGTTGATTTAACAGAATAACATGCTCACCATTCTCCAACACAAATTTTAAATATCGAACATTCTTCTCCACCAAACCAAGTTGAAACCTCTACCGGATTCCAGGTGGCTCCTGATTCTGACTCTCCTTCTCGAGTCTCTGAAACTATTGCTCATGATTCAAATTCTCCATCCTGAGTTCTGGAAACCATCCCTTCACCACAAAGAATTTCTAGTCCACCCAAGGATGCTGAACTTCCAACTCCTCCTGATTTAGGATCTGGAGATCTGGGTATAGTCTCTGAATCCACAGATGCTGACCTGATTACACTAGTTACCATCCTGAATCAAGTTGTTCAGGAGGATAAGGTGCCCATTTCTACCACTGCACTTACAGGTCCTTCTACATCCAATTTCCCGCCTGAGCCAAGTATTGATGCTCGAGAACAACTTTTGGCCCTTCTCAAGCTTCTGGATCATCCACCCACTGAATGGACAAATAATGCAGCCTTGAACTCAATTCTGTTTGATGTCCTAAGTTCATCTCTTGAACTTCAGGTTCCATCCCAACACTCTTCTATAATCAACCAATTCATAAAGGTTGCTAACAGGTGTGTATCTGCCTAATATAAGCTACAAGAGGTCAAAGATAAAGTAGCTAAAATTTGGTCTGAATCATATAGCTACACTACAGCTCTCCAGCCCACAAAAGCTTCCCGTGAAGAATTTGACTTAAGAATCTCTCAAGCCTTTTCTGCTCAAGCTTATTATGATAAGGAAGAAAGAGAACTTGAAATGGAATTGGCTCGAATCAATGAGAAACTTGCCAAAATTTGAAAGAGGGAGGCCGATATAGCAACACCTCTAGCCACTATCCAACACAAGAACCAAAAGCTTGTGCAAGAAATCCGTTCTATTGAGGCCAAACAAGAAGAATGTGAAAGCAACTTGGCCAGGCCCAATACGAAGAATATGAGCAAATCGAAGCACTTTCAGCTCTGGATAGTGAAAGAGTTAAGTTACATTCAGACTTAGCAGAGCTTATGGCGCCTTACCTTTCTCCTCCTTAGGATTCAGTGCTTGTAATGATATTTTTTATATCTTTAGACTTATGCATTTCAATTTTGAGTTAACAAACAATGATATTACTTTAAATACTTTCTGTTTATTGACTTGATTACAGTTCCAGATTCAATATCTTTGATTCGATATGTGTTTCCGAAATATAATCCAATCACTTGGAAACGACCTTCCCAAGTATGGGACCATTTGCCAAGAATTCTCGATTTCTTTTCCATTGAAAAAATAACTTTCAAACCCAACTCACCTATACTGAAGCATTTTTCTTTTACTTGATGGTTGTAATTTCGGGCAACATTTTCTTTTTGTCGAATTACGTTCTCAAGCGCCAACATACGCTCCGAGTCTAACTCATTCAACTCATCAAACATTGTATTCTAATAATCATCGACTGGAAAATCGTCTTGCTTTGACATTCTTAAAGTATTAAGATTGATTTCTAATGGTAGCACTGCATCATGGCCATACACTAATTTATAAGGTGAAGTACCTATCGACCCTCTTGGTGAATTTCGATAAGCCCATAGTACTTGGCTTAAAGTTTCATGCCAAGTTCGAGGTCTACTCCCGATTTGTTTTTTTTATCAAATTAATCAAAATTTTATTTACTGCCTCAACTTGGCCATAGGCTTGTGCATAATAAGGGGTTGAAGTAACCATATTAATATTTCTCGAAGCTGCAAAATTCTTGATTCACTGACCCGTGAACATAGTCCCTTAGTCAATACACAATGTTTGAGAAATTCCAAATCGATGGATTATATGTTCCTCAATAAAATATATTATTTCATTTTACCCAGATTCTATTAAAGGAACTGCTTCGACCCACTTTGTAAAATAATCTATTGCTACCAGAATAAATTTATGATGTTTCGATGAAGGGGGATGAATCAATCCAATTAAATCCAGAGCCCAACCTCTGAACGGCCATGGCTTAATAATCGAATACAACTCAGATGCTGGGATCTGTTGTATCGACCTATGCCTTTGACATTCTTGACACGCCTTTGCGTATTCGATACAATCTTTGATCATGGAGGCCCAATAGACATGATTTCGACATAGTACCCATTTCATTTTCATCCCAGCCTGATGAGCACCACATATGCCTTTATGGACTTCTCCTAAAATAATGTCTTTATCATCTTGACTTAGACATCTCGAAAGGCTCCCATCGACTCCTTTCTTGTACAACTCATCAGCCATTAAGACAGAATTCATTGCTCGCAATTTTATCTTTCTATCGACTTGAGTGCTAGGATTCTTTAAATACTCAACAATGAGTTTCCTCCAATCATCATCTTCCCAATCATCCACACATAGAACATCTCTTTCATCCACAGGCACCAATATTTGGCGGATATTTGCCAACTTTCTTAGTGTTTCTGGGCCTATCTTATACCTCGAAGCAATTTGGGCCAACTCATTAGCAATTTCATTCTGGATCCTTGGGATATGGACCAGTGAAACTTTTCGAAAAGAAGTTAACAATTCCCAAGCCGTTGCCAAATATTTTTGCAACCTCTCATTGTTACACTTGAACTCTTTTGATAATTGTTTTAAGACCAATTATGAATCCCCTAGGATTTGGACTTTCAAAGTACCTTTCCCAATTAAAATTTCCAGGCCTAAAATCAAAGCTTCATATTCTGCCATATTATTCGAGCAAGGATACTTTAGCTTGAACAAAAATTCTGATGGGATTCCTTCTGGTGACACAATGAGAATTCCTACACCATCTTTGTGCTTCGATCCATCAAAATATAACTTCCAATGATCAACTTTAACGTCGAGTACATTTGTCCCTTGGTCATTCAGATTGTTCGAGTTATCAACTAGAAAATCAACAATAACCTGGCCTTTCACAGCTTTTGCTGAGACATACTACAAATCAAACTCTGTCAAAGCTAGCATCAATTTCCCCAAACGACCTCGTAACATTGGAAAACTCAACATGTGTTTGACAAGATCAGTTTGTGCAACAACTTTCACAGGTTTAGCTACCATGTAACACTTTAATTTTATGCACGCATTGTATAGGGATAAACACAATCTTTCTATTGGGGAATACCTTACCTGATATCAGTCGAAACTCGACTAAGGTAATAAATTGTCCATTCATGTCCATTCTCATTATCTTGGGCTAGCATACACCCAATTGTGTTTGTAGATGCTGCAATGTACAGTTTCAAGGGCTCATGTGGGCGAACATTTGCCATTATTGGAGCCTTAGATAAATAAGCCTTTATCGACTCGAATGCCTGTTGATGCTCATGTGTCCATTCGAATTGTGAATCATTCTTTAGTTTTACTAAAGGTGCAAATACTCGAGTTCGGCCAGAAAGGTTCGAAATAAACATTCGAAGATAATTTACTTTTCCTATGAACGATTGCACTTCTTTTTTCGATTTAGGAGAGGACAATGCTAATATTGCATCAGCCTTACTCTTATCGATTGCAATTCCTTTTTTGTGAACAACAAAACCTAAGAAGTTTCCTGCCGACACACCAAAGGCACATTTTAAAGGATTCATTTTTAATCCCTTTTTTCGCATAGTAACAAACGTCTTTCTTAAGTGATTAATGTGTTGATTCACTGAATTTGACTTGACCATGACATCATCAATATATACCTCCATAAATCTCCCGATATACTCATGGAATATGGCATTCATTGCACGTTGGTAAGTTGCACCAGCGTTTTTCAAACCGAAAGGCATAACCACCCACTCATAAGTGCCTAATGCCCCGGAACAACGGAAAGCAATTTTGGACACGTCATCTTCTGCAATGAAGATTTGGTTATATCCTGAATAACCGTCCATAAAACATAAAATTTTATTTTCTGCTGCGAAATCGATCAACATATCTGCTATTGGCATGAAATACTCATCCTTCGGGGTGGCATTATTTAGATCTCTAAAATCAATACACACCCTTAATTTTCCATTTTTCTTCATTACAAGAACAATATTCGAAACCCATTCAACATAACGTGCGGTTCGAATAAATTTAGCTTTAATCAACCGTTCTATTTCTTCCTTAATCTTTTGATTGATTTCTAGAGCAAAACGTTGAGGAGTTTACTTCACAGGTCGAGCATTTGGTTTCAACGCTAATCGATGCTCTACAAGAAAACGATCGAAACCAGGCATCTCATGATCATCCCAAGCAAAACAATCTTTAAATTCATGTAAAAGACGAAAAAGTTCAGTTCGAAAAGAATCTGCAACATCTTTACAGATATGAGTAATTCGAACATCATCAACAGATCCCAAATTAATTTCTTCTAAGGGATCTTGGGATTCAAACCCTTTTAAGTGATCCTCATCTTTTACTGAATATTTTTCAAAACCCAAATATTCTAAATCATAGATGCAATCAAAAGAGAAATCAACAGATTCATTATAGAATGAACTTAATCATTTGCTGGATTAACAACAGCTTCATTTTCGATACAATAAACTTCTGCTATTTTATCAGTAGTTTGACTAATAATATCATTTGAATTACATAATGAAGAAAAACTTAAAACATGAATAAATTCGATTGAAGACATCGAATTCTTACTACTAAAAGAAGAAATTACGTTCCTAAATGATTCAACTTCATCAGAAGAGCTAACTCTACTGAAGGAAAGTTACTTATATAATTATTTAAAATTACCAGGTAATCCGAGACATCTTGAGCATGTTCCATCGAACAACGTCTCAAATCCATTCTAAGACGAACAATCCCCACCAGTTGGGGGCACAGCAAGGTGTGGATGGCGCAGTTTCACCGCCAAGCCTTCTGAAGACAAATAGCAGCCCTCACAGTTGTAAGAATTTAACACCCTGTCAACATTTAAAGGCTTCAATTTCGAACTATATACCCTAAAATCGACATATAGATGTTCGACATATAGATTCGAATTAGCCTTAACAATTTCAGGCTTTCCATCTTTTGTCCAAAGGTGGACACTCTGATGTACAGTAGATGGTACAGCTCTAACTCCGTGAATCCAGTCCCGACCCAATAAAGCATTATAGCCTGCCCTCGAAGGCACCACCACGAAAACAGTGTTTTTCTCAGAAGACCCCACCTTCACCCCCAAGGTAACCAGACCTTTAGCAGGAGTAGAAGCACCACTAAAGTCTATTACAACAATATTGGTGGGAACCAAATCATCAGGATGCTTACCAACTTTCATCAGCATCCTCTCCGGTAAGAGATTTATTGTTGCTCCACCATCAATTAAAACTTTATTTACTTTATTTCCTCTTATAGTGGTAGTAATATGAAGTGGGCAAAGATGAGAATTTTCTTTTTCAGAAGGCCTCAGAAAATACCCTGGTTCATCCTCATATCGGATGAAAGAAAAGGCTTCTTCAGCTTCCATATCATGATCTTCTTCAGGGTCGCCTTCATACTCACCCAAGTATTCAGTTGGAATAATTGAAATAGTTCCAACCATTTCATCATCCCCCTCTTCGAAATACTCTTCATCCAAATCAACATCCTTGTCGTTGTCAGCACCTGGAGTATTAGCTACCACCTTGCTTTTATCCAACTTCGCAGGGGAAGGAATACCCTTTGGGCATGTTTCTCCATCAGAGGGAAAGACTATTCGAGAGTGCACCGAGGGCGTTGTCCCCTTGCCTTTACCAGAATGAATTTTCTTATTTTGCGGTTGATCCCGTCTTCCTCTACCCCTTGAGTACCCTCTGGCTCGGCCACAGCGGTAAGGATATTGGCCTCGAGCATCTCGATTCTGGAATTCTCGATAATTTCGAATCCATTGAACTCCTATAGCCTGAGAACGGCTCATCGGTGCGACAGCATTTTGCTGAGGAGCCTTGGAACTTTATTCTTCCACTCGTCTAATTGGTTGCTTTTGACGAGCCTACTCCTCTCTATGAGCCAATTTCTTTTTCATCATCTCTTTCTCAAAGATTGCTGCAGCCTCAATATCAAACACAACATTGCATCGAGGACACAGAGATACGTCCCGATCTTTAAGTTTTTACTGCATAAGGAACTCCAATAATCCATCCCCTGCACCAGGGTATATAGATCGGACTTATGACTCGAAATCACCTAGAGCCATGTCAAAATCATAAGACATTCCAACCATATTTACTCCAAAATATGGTTTAGCAAAACTGGCCTCAGCATCGAAAGGATCAGCATCGACTTTCATCTCTTTCTTCCCATCATCAAACTTCAAACGTCCTTCCATAATGGCCTCCTGTATGAGGTCCCTGAAACGAATACAGCTGTTAGTCGAATGACTAGTTGCTTGGTGAAATTTACAATAAGATTTCCCTTTTAAATCTTTCACCGAAAGTAATGTTCTACCCTCAGGCAGAATTAATTGTTTATCTTTAAGCAACACATCGAAAATCTGATCAGATTTCGAGATATCAAAACTATATTTCTTTCCACTCTTTAGTTTTGAATCGTTCAACTTTTCGTTACTAGGGAGCTTTTTAAGTAAAGAACAAACATATGGAGGACCCTTTTTAAGTTCAGCCAAATCAACCTCCGCCTCGAAATCGAACTCCTCTTCCGAGGATTCCATGGTCACATAAGCAACCTTCTCCTTTCGAGTAAAATATTTACTCTTTAACCTTTGTTCATTCTTATATTTCTCTTTTTCCTTCTTCATAAGTTCAACCTGACGAACCCTTTCAGCCAAATGGGCCAAATCAGCTATATACACATTAAGCAGTTTTCAACGCATATAGAATCCTAACCCCATAACTGCTATTTTCACCACTTAACTCTCAGGTAATGACACATAACACCTACTTCTATCATTTTTGAAACGTATCATATAGTCATCAATGGTTTCACCATCTTCTCGTTTCAAAGCTACTAGATCAGGAACTGCTACATTCAACTCCCCTTGATAAAATTGAGCATGAAAAGAAGTTTTCAACTGATTCCACGTCGTTATCGAATTTGGTCTGAGATTCGAAAACCAAATAAACGCATTCTTCATTAACGAAGAAGGAAAAAACTTCATTTTCAAATTCTCATCATTGACTAGATTCCCAATCTCGACCAAATATCGAGCGACATATTCAGTAGTCGATTCTCTAACTTCCCCCGCAAATTTTGTAATTATTTTTGGATTCTTCACCCCTCTTGGCACTTCGGCCATTTGAACAACTTGAGGGAAAGCAGATACAAAATGGGGTCAGTTCATAAACCCAATGTTCAAACCGACTCGATTGAGTACATCTTCCATAATCCTTGTGACTTGATAACGTTCACCACCATGATTAGCATGTAATCGGGCTAGAACATCATCTTCATTTTGACCACGGGAAATTATCTGAGGATTTTCTCTGTTTAAAACATTGTTTTCATTTTGAAATATATTTTTGAAACCCTCATTATTTCCCCTGACATCATGCCTTTCGCCTTCATCATAATCAACGATTCGAGCAATCCATTCAACTTGCCTTGCAAGATGTTCGAATTTCGATTCGTGATCAGTAATTATAGGATTTAGAATTGTAGTCATTTGTTGAGTCAATAAGTTGACCAAACCATGATGACTTTTCTCTATATGTTGTTGAAATACTGCTATAGAATTAGAGTCATTCGACGTAGAGCCCACATTATAATCACGAGAGAATTCGAAATGCTATTGTGGGTTTTGAGAATTATTTACTCCATTTACACTACGAAAACGAACATGAGGAACAAAACCACTCACTGGTGGAGTATAACCAGGAGGAAGACCATAAAGAGGCCAACCAATAGTTACTGGAGACTGAACAGGTGGTAAGTGACCATGTGGACGAATATTACGCCCATTGTTTCCAGTTTGTACACTAGTAGCCACCGTACTTTCACTTATAATTAAACCTTCCAAACGTAAAGTAAACGTCCGAAGATTGCACAGTTACTGGTATGCTGTCATTGGTGGACGACCCACCATTCACATTTGATACTTCATCAGCCATGTGAATAATCATTCCACTTCTCAATCGCATACACCAAATGACACCAAAAATCTTTTGACACACTTCATTTTAAAACTGTCCCTACCTGGCACGCCAATTTTTTTTGTCAATTTTTAACAAATCGATGGCGGTTCAATTCTAATGGTTTGGGAGCGAAACCTACTCCTCTTTTGTAGGTACCGATTTTTCTATAAGTGCATTAAAGGTTCTCGAATCAGACGAGCATAAAAAGGAAAATGAGTTCAAAAGGTGCAAAATACTGAAAGAGTGTAAAATAAAGATTTCGAAAAGTAAAACTGACTAAAATCAAAATAGTTTGCATTGAATTTTAAATAAAGCAATTAAAATGCCTCCGATTGGGTCAAAGAATTTTTGACATGAAAAGTAAAGGTACTGAAATGTAAATTTGACAATAAAATTAAAATATACTCTGAAAATAAATTAAACGGGAAAAGAAAAAGTTTGCAGAAATTGTAAAATTGAAAAGTAAAGACAATGGAAGGAACCCTACAGAAATCGAACTCGAATGCAAACTCAGAAATTCGCTAGGCATGTGAGTGTTCTTGAGTATATTATTGGAGAAAAGTTCCAACCCCTGTGCCATATTGCTTCCTGTTATTTATAGCCCTCTTTCCATAACTGATCATTAAAGAATTCGTGCCCTTTGCGTGTGGAGATTAAGGTAACCGTTCCCGCTCTTTTGTCCAAGAGCGTTACCAACAAATTCTTAATTCAAAGAAGGCTTTCGATCCCCTCCATATCAGTGACGGATCTAGAAAATTTTGATAGTGGAGAAAATATATATATATAATAAAAATATTATGTGTACATAAAAATCAGTTATTAAATTATTCATTAATCATTATATATTTGTATATAAATATATATATATATATATATATATATATTGTTTAATTTATTTTTAATGTGTATTTTTTATTTCAATATATATATATGCATGTGGTTATTTTCTATGTACATATAACATGATTAGTTTTTAAAATATCTAATTTACAAATTAAAATACTAAAATTATAATTTTAATAATAACATATAATTTAAAATTTTATTATTTAGATTTCATATTTTAAAAAAATTAAGTAACTTTTTTTAACAATACAATCGAAATATCTCTCTTTTTATATAGAATAATGCTACACATTTATGTTATGTAGTTGTTACGGGAAAAAATTAAAACTAATATAAAAAAAGATAAATAATACTCTTTCGAGGCGATTTCTAAGAAAAAAAATAAATTTCATTTAAATTGTGAATTTATCATTCTAATAATATCTAATATGATATTTTTAAATTGGCTATGAAGTACCAAAAATTAAATAAAATATTGCTGTGTGGACAAATTCAATAATTTAGTAGGACAAATAAATATTATTATCATATACTACTCAAAAAAATTTCAAATTGTAGTGGGGGCGCTTGCCCCCGCAATAAAACATGTACATCTGTCCCTGCCTCCATTTGCCTCCATTCGTATAACTGCTCGATTCTCCATTTGAGTAACTGCTCGATTTATCAAAGTATCGAAATTGAATCTGTGCCAAATAATTTTCACCTAATAATTTGCACATGTATCTCTTTTAATCCCTGCTTCCATCTCAACACTTTACCAACTTTTCGAATCGACTTAATCTTTCGAAAATAATTATTTCGACTAACAAATAAATTAAGAAGAAGACCAATATAAAGTCACGATATGAGAACCGAAAAAATAAATTAATAATATTTATTTAACTAATTTCGTAATTATTATGTATGTTACTAAGAATATTAAATATCTTTTAAATTTAATAGAACGAACAACATTATATCAAATTAAAGTCATTCCAAATAAAAATAAAATATTTCAATGGACAGTATTCCAAGTAAAATTCGATCCAAAACTAAAATAATTCTTTAAGAGAAAGTATAAGGAGTCAACGAAATTTTTATATAATGTGTATAATGGAGGTTTAGAGAGTATTAGAGATATAATCATTAGTGTTACTTTTTCTCATCAGTTGAAGTTTTTGAGATGAGTGGTATCATGACATGGTATTAGAGTGCTAGATCCGCAGTTTAAGGTTTTGGGGAGATGTTTATTATCGCTAGTACTCGGATGGTTATTCTAGATAGTATGGGGGTTCATTTTGTAACTCACTAACCCATTGTACACATTGTACAAATAGTCCATTGTCTCCATAGTGGGATCCATCCTTTAATCTACTTTTAATTGATTAAGTATTTTCACACTTTTTAAAAACCAAAATTTTGTAAGAAAATTTAATAAATTATTTGCTTAAAAATACTTCTTATATTTTTTATTCAAACACAATTATTTTTTAATAATAAATTTTAAGAATATAAATACTTTTTTAACCTTCGTCCATCGTCCCATTGTTTGCTAACTTTGCTTTCCCTGATAATGAAGTTCATGATCTATAATCAACCTCCAAATAAGGGGAAAAAAAAAGAGTATATATTCGACTTGCCTTGATGAACAAGAAAGAAAGAAAATATCCACGGCATTTGAAAACGCCACAAAGCAACGAATTGGATAATAATGGATATAGGTCGAACCTTCTGGAGAAACCACACAAACGGCACCCAAATCACACAAAGAACGTTCCAGAGACACTCATTTCACCAAGCCTCGAATATATATCACCATCTCTCTACCATTCTTTTCAGTTTTCAATTTTTCTTCTTCACTCACAACCGGTTTTCTTCATTCAATTCATCCTTTCGTTTTTCTTCAAAACTTACCTCGTGTTTTGCAACGATGCCGACTCGATCGACGGGGACCATAACGCAAGACTGGGAGCCTGTGGTTCTGCACAAGTCCAGGCCCAAGGCCCAGGACCTTCGTAATCCCAAGGCCGTGAACCAGGCCCTGAGGTCGGGCGCCGAGGTGCAGACCATCAAGAAGTTTGACGGGGGGTCTAACAGGAAGCCCGGGCCTGGGATCAATGCGAGGAAGCTGGAGGAAGGGACGGAGCCCGCGGCGCTGGAGCGGGTGGCGGTGGAGGTGAGGCAAGCCATACAGAAGGCCCGTCTGGATAAGAAGATGAGCCAGGCAGAGCTGGCGAAGCAGATCAACGAGAGGCCGCAGGTGGTGCAGGAGTACGAGAACGGCAAAGCCCAGCCCAACCAGGCTGTGCTCGCTAAGATGGAGAGAGTTCTTGGTGTCAAGCTCAGGGGCAAAATCGGAAAATGAAAGAAGATTTTCCTTTAATAAGAGTGCTTTGTGTTGTGGTGTTGTGTTGTGTTCTGTTCTGTTCTGGATCAGGGTCTGTTGTTTAATATCTGATATGATGGAAGGGAACGTTAAAGTGTGTGATTTTAGGGAGAGTGTTAACAAAAGTTTGATAGTGTAATGAGATCTCGCTGTAGATTAATGTTATTATGACTTATTCGATTTTAAAATTTGGAGATTACATTAATTTGTATATGAAAATTTCATTAACTAAATTGTTTGTTTTCCTAAGAATAACATTGTTATAAACTACTATAATTGTACTAACAGTTGAATTAATGAAGACATGTATTTAGTGAGACACCACGAGACCAAAGATGGAAATGCTTTTCCCAAGTTACAATATGAAAAAAAAAAAAAAAGCCGTAAATGCCCATAAAAACAAATAAAACAAAACACAGTAGCATATAGCCTTGAGACCAACCTGGATGTTCTTTTGATCATCTGAAACCATGAGATTCAGAGCACTACCATCAATCAGAAATTCCGTTGCAAAGCAATCAAGATTACCGAAATCTTTGGTCAATAAGCTAAGTTGAGCACCCTGCTCTTTCCAACTAAGGAAGTATATACTTTTATGGATGAAGTTTTTTTACCTGAGAAAATGTTAACAGATATTACCTAAAAGAGGAAGAAGAAATTAATTCTAATAACATCCATTTATCTGATTCTCATTTTCTTTTTTTCTTTTCACTTCTCTGGCACTTGTTCAATATATTTAAGATAAGCATTCAAAGCTTATTTCACTCAGAAAATTACAGGGAAGCAGATGATTTCAAAATTCTTTTAATTTTCCATTTAGTAAAACTTGTGTAAATATTAAATACAGATGCAAATAAATAAACTTTGCATCCCATTTTCCCATTGACTACTATATATAAACTTGGTTGCTATTGTTTAAGCTCACAACATGTAATGGTGGTGCATAAAAAAACGCAATCCCATTCAACTGAGTGCCAGTCCACTTGTACAAAATAATTTTTGGACAAAATAATTTTTGGACCAGATGCTATCAACAGATGGCCCTGAAGAGAGGCCAAGGCAGATATAGCTCCTTTTCATTCCTTTGTGTACACCTCTGAAACCTGTGAGAATGAACCAAAAAAAGGCATCACTCAAAGTTTAGCCAAGTGACAAAAATTCAGCCAAATTTTGAGAAAGCAACCCCGAAGATGCCAGCGTTTGAGGATTATCGGTATTTTTTCCTAAAGAGAACAGCAGGATACGTCTTCTCCTTGCACATAAGCAGTGCCAACAGCCAAAAGTGTTTCATTTTCTTTAGAGGATGTATTCTACGAAAAAAGACAAATCACAAAATAGAATTAGTGAGGCCAAGCAGCTAAAAACATTATCTATTCTGTTATCATATTCAGCACTCAGAAGGAAAATACAATTACCAGCAGTGTAACCATTCTCACAGGCATTTTCAGAAGTTTGCATAGGAATTGTTGCCTTTGTTTGCCAAGGGCCACCAGACTTATCTGGCTCCATAATACGAACCTCAAATTCATCAACAGAATAAAAATGGTTTTGTTCATCAGGATTTAGATTCTGGCTCTCACTATGATGGTTGGAATCTTGTTCACCTAGAGAAACAACTTGATTAAGTGGTTTAGGAACCTGGTTTTATATCAATAAACAGTTTTGATTACTTTCTGAACAAATTAGCAAACTGATTAATATTTCATAATATATGAACTCAACAAGCTACAACACAACTTACTAAACAGGACACAATCAAGTGAAAAATGAACCAGAGCAGGACTAGTTAAATATGGTCTGAATGTCTGATCCTTAACACAAATGTTGGAAATAACAATAAATATATTGTTTTTTTAATTTCTTTTAATGCATCAATCATAAAAAATTTCAACCACAAGGAATACTTAATCATATTTAAGGTGTAATAAATAAAAAAAATAAAAAAAAAGGAAAAGAATACACACTTTTTAATTTAGATGTGGAACGGAGAATGGTGTAGGATGCAGAGAGAGAATGGTGTAGGATGCAGATATGGAGTGTATAAGTGGTTTACGCAAGTGTGGTGTTAGGAGTAAAAATCAGACCATCCGATTTTTGAGTACACAAATCGGACCCTCCTATTTGTGTTTAAAAAAATTAAAAAAATTTAGAGTGTGTATTATTTGTGTACTCCAAATTTTTTTAATTTTTTAAATACAAATTGGAGGGTCTGATCTTCACTAAAATTTAAATTTCCTCTTTCACACTAATCGGACTGTTCGATTAGTAAGCTTAATTTTTTTTTACAAATAAATCGGATGGTCCGATTTCTTCGTCCCTATTTTAGAAAAAGTTATTCCTCCGTCTATGTCTATCGCTCACATTTTCCACAATAATGCACAACACACACATACTTCTCATATCCCCAGCTGATACCACGAACAACTCATCTATATTACTAACTAAATCTGATTCTCTTGACATATCAGAATGAATTTCTCCTCTTCCAAATATAGTGTATCTAAAAATCACCTGATGATTGATGAGAATTTAGTGTTCGATGATGATTCAGTGTTGGACGAGGGGATGAGTGGGTTGGTGAAATTGGCTCCGAGGATTGGATATGTGGAACTACCTCTGAGACCAGGCGGTTGACCATTTCAGCCGCAGAATATACAAGATTATATCTTAGAAGTTCGTTCTGTCCCATGTAGAAGGAGGGATGTCTCGGTTGAAGATCGTGCTGCTGCACCACCGTGCCGTGCATGAAGAGCGCTCCCGTGGAAGATCGTGCTGCGGCACCACACGGACCATAATTAAATCATTAAGAAATAATCATTAAGAAATTATAAATTTATTTTATTTTAATTTGAGGTTGTGAAATTAGATTCAAATACGTGCTGCCTTTGGATTGCATAGCACACCTTAATAAAACTAAAAGAATATAGAGAAGGTGCATAAAGAGTACACAAATAATACATGAAGAGTACATAAAAAATACAAAAGATATATTAAAAAAAAATATTGCATTCTTTTTTATATATGTGCATACCATTTTTTATCTGTGTCTCGATTCCAAATATTGGAAGGGTTAATTCGCAAAATTAAAAGAATTTAATTAATTTCTTACTTAAGGACACTACACATTCATCGAATAGCATATTTATTATAAAGTTTTTGTATGCACTATGATTTAATATGTGAATATATTTTTTTTTTAAATAAAAAAGGGTACTTTGTTTGTTTATTTATTTATTTATTTTTATATATCATTCTACATGAATCATTCTTTTGGCAAATTTATTATTTTTTTTGTTTTGCATGGATTGAATCATAATGATTGATTTTAATCTTAATGGATCAAAAAAAAATTTTTTGCCATATGAATTTGTTGAATTCAGTTATAATTATGTTTTTTTTAAGGTCGGAACAAGACACCATTAAGATTTAATTCATTTTGGAATTTAAATATTTTTAATTGTTACATAAGGAAACTAGTAACAATTTGGATTATTATACCCATCTATTATAAAGATGTGGTTTTGAAATAAATTGATTGAACATTATGCTGCCAAAGTAACCTCTTTTGTGAAAATTGATTTATTCAAAACATACGGTGATATGTAATTTACGCGAATATTGGTCATCCCAAAAGAAGGTCTATATTTGGCCGAATTACATATACATATTAATGGTAAATACATGTTTGGGTAACAAATAAAGAATAAAGTAATGCTTATTATTTATGCGGAAAATAATCGGCCCAAAGGAAGTTTATTGTTTGGCCAAATAATAAGTATTGCACACTTTTGTTTATTTTCTATTAATTATGCGGTCAATAATCGGCCCAAAGAAAGGTTATTGTTTGGTCAATTAATAAAAAATATATGCGGTAATAAATAGGTTGTGAAGTTTAAGTCTCTATGTGCGCATTAAGTCGGTCCAAAGAAAGACTTCATGTGTGACAGGAATTTTGCTAATATTTGATTAGTGCAATAAGAGTATCACTTACAGTTAATTTTTCTATCCAAAGATTGAAAATTAATGTTGTTCTAGATATCTCAGTATGGATTTTTTTCATTATTTTACTAATGTTTACTGCATGTTTATTTGTTCTAATCCAGAAACTATGGCTTTAGCTACCAATATTTCTGCACAAATTAGCAGTATTCCTATGCTGAATGGTTCAAACTTTAAAGTTAGGAAGGATACCGTGGAGATTGTCCTCGGTTGTATTGATCTAGATATAGCTTTTCGATAAGAAAAACCCACTTCCACTCCGAAAAATCTTAATGAGGTTAAAATAGAGAAGTGGGAGAGATCCAATCGAATGAGCATTATGATCATGAAACGCTCAATTCCTGAGGCGTTTCGGTGCTCAATTACTGAGGATAAAGATGCCAAACAGTTCCTAAAGAATGTTGAAAAATTCTTTACTAAGAATGAAAAGGCGGAGGCAAGTAGTCTTTTGAGCAAACTTGTCTCCATGAGGTATAAAGATAAAGAGAACATAAGAGATTACATTATGGAAATGTCTCATCTTGCTTCAAAATTGAAAGCACTAAAGTTAGAGTTGTCTGAAGATTTACTCGTGCATTTCATTTTGATTTTCCTTCCTGCACACTTTGGGTAATTCAAAGTGAGTTATAACACTCTGAAGGACACTTGGTCCTTAAATGAGCTTATATCTCACTGTGTGCAAGAAGAAGAGAGGCTACAGCAAGATAAGACTGAAAGCGCTCACATGGCTTCATCTTCTCAATATAAAAGAAAGCGTGATACTATTGCGGATGTGCCTTCTCAGCAGAAAAAGGTTAAGAAACAGGATCAAGTTTCAACTTGTTTCTTCTGTAAGAAGGTGGGACACATGAAGAAGGATTGTACCAAATATGCCACCTGGCGTGTAAAGAAGGGTATAATTCTGCTTTCATTTTTTCTGAGGCTAGTTTAAGTTATGCACCTGTTGATACTTGGTGGGTAGATTCTGCTGCTACTACTCATGTAAGTGTTACTATGCAGGGTTGCCTATGGAGCCGACCACCAAGTGATGCTGAAAGATACATCTATGTGGCAAACGGCAATATAATTCCAGTCGAAGCTATAGGAACCTTTAGATTATTTTCCATGAGTGGATTTTACTTGGATTTATTAGAGACATTTTATGTACCATCATTTAGACGAAATTTGGTTTCTGTTCCTTGTTTGGACAAATCAGGTTATTTTTGTTTGTTTGGAGATAATAAAGTTAGTCTCTTCTATAATTCGAATAATATTTGCTCTGGTCATTTGGTGGATAATCTATATAGGCTATAGGCTTGAATTAAATTCCTATAATAATGAAATACTGCAAACAGGTACAAAAAAAAAACTAAATGAGAATTCGGCATCATTATGGCACAAGCGCCTAGGTCACATATCTAAATAGAGAATTTAGAGGCTCGTGTCGGATGAAATTCTTGGACCCCTAAATTTGGCAGACTTTAAAGTCTGCATTGAGTGCATAAAGGGAAAAAGGACAAACAAAAGAAAATTAGGTGCCGAGAGAGCTAAAGATGTCTTAGAACTGATACATACCGATATATGTGGCCCATTCCCTACTGTCTATTGAAATGGACAACAGTACTTTATTACGTTCATAGATGATTACTCTCGTTACGGGTATCTATATTTAATTCATGAAAGGTCCCAAGCCTTGGATGTTTTCAAGTCTTTCAAAGCTGAAGTTGAACTTTAACTTGGAAAGAAAATTAAAGCTGTCAAATCTGATCGTGATGGTGAATACTACGGAAGATATGATGGTTCAGGTGAGCAACGTCCCGGGCCTTTTTCTCTTTTCCTAGAGGAGTGTGGTATTGTTCCACAATACACCATGCTAGGCAAACCTAGCATGAATGGTGTTGCAGAGTGAAGGAACCGAACTCTTAAGGACATGGTGAGAAGTATGATTAGTCATTCTTCCTTGCCTGAATCACTCTGGAGAGAAGCCTTAAAGACCGCAGTGTACATTCTTAATAGGGTGCCAAGCAAAGCAGTTAACAAAATCCCATATGAAATTTGGATTGGGAAAAGGCCCAGTATAAAGCATTTGCATATTTGGAGATGTCCAGTTGAGGCGCGACCTTATAGGCCGTATGAAAGAAAATTGGACTCAAGGACAATTAGTTGCTACTTCGTTGGTTACGCTGAGCGCTCACGGGGGTACAAGTTTTACAATCCTGTATCAAGGTCTATTTTTGAAACGGAAAATGCGAGATTTCTTGAGGATGTTGATTTTGGGGGGAGGGGGGAAGAAAATATTAGGAATGTTGCTTTTGATGAGGATTCTGTAACTGACAATGATCAGGTCCTTGTGCCTATTGTTGTTCAAGATACAATTATAGTACAAGATCAAAATGAGAATCCTACTGTAGATCTAGTTACAGTACAAGAGAACAATGAGAATATTGTTGTTGCTCAAGATACTGCTACAGTACCGAAAAATAATGAGAATCCTCCTCAACCTCAACCCATACAACAAGCTCAACAACCTCAAGAAGTACCATTAAGGAGATCCAACAGAAAAAGGGAGAAAACCCATCTATGATCTCAAACAAGCTTTCCGTCAATGGTATCACAAGTTTAAGGCATTACCTCATATGGTTTTGAGGTAAATATTATAGATGAATATGTATACCGCAAGTTCAGTGGGAGTAAATACTTTTTTTTGATCTTATATGTTGATGACATTCTACTTGCCAGCAACGATATAGGCTTGTTGCATGAAATTAAGAAATTTCTATCGAACAAATTCGAAATGAAAGATCTTGGTGATGCCTCTTTTGTATTAGGAATCGAGATACTAAGAGATCGTTCTCAAGGTATTCTTGGATTATCACAAAAGAACTATATCGAAAAGATTTTAAGTAGATATGGCATGAAAAATTGTAGACCAATGGACACACCTGTAGCTAAAGGAGACAAGTTCAGTCTCAAACAATGCCCTAAAAATGATCTTGAGAGGACAACAATGCATGATAAACCTTATGCATCAGCAATAGGGAGCTTAATGTATGCTCAAGTCTACATACGTCCCGATATATCATTTATAGTGGGAGTGTTGGGTAAATACTTGAGCAATCCAGGCATGAATCATTGGATAGCTGTTTAACGCGTAATGCGTTATTTAAAGAGAACAAAGGATTACATACTCACTTATCGGAGATCAGAAAATTTGGAGATCATTGGGTATTCTGATTCCAATTTTGTGGGATGCCAAGTCAGTAGATGCTCTACTTCAGGCTGTATCTTCATTTTGGCTGGAGGAGCTATTGCATGGAAGTCTAACAAATAGACTCTTGTAGCTTCCTCAACAATGGAGGCAGAATATGTTGCTTGCTTTAAGGCATCTAAACATGGCATATGGCTACGAAACTTTGTCACTGAGCTTCATATAGTAGATGACATTGAAAAGCCATTAAAGATATTATGTGACAACAATTCAGCAGTATTATACTCCAACAACAATAAGAGCTTGACAAAATCGAAGCATATAGACATCAAGTTCTTAGTTGTCAAGGAGAAAATTCAAGAAAATAATATTTCCATAGAACATATAGGAATAGAGTATATGCTAGCAGACCCATTAACCAAGGGATTGATCCCTAAAGTCTTTCATGAGCACACTACTCGGATGGATGTCAATATTTGTGATGCCTTGGTTTAGTGGGAGTTTATGCTATATGTTCTATGATAGATATTGAGTTATTTTTCTGCAGAATTAAGTTGATGGTTTATTTCATGTTATGTGAAATGTTCATTTTGCTATATTCATATTGTATTTGATCTCAATAAAGTTTTAAAGTTGGACCAGCTGGAAATAGACATGCATGAGATCACTTGGCATGTAATTTTCATATTACTCATCCAAATTTGATCTATGTCGTTAAGTATATTAGGATGGTGATTTTCGTGGTTTAGTCACGACATTAATGTGATAAAAGCTGCGGTAGTTTTATATCTAATGTATGAGACGGACCAGATTGTTAAAGTAATGAGAGAAATAGCATTCAGATACGCGCATAAAGTTTATAAGGTGTGATTATGTCAAGAAAGAATACATGTATAACCCAAGTGGGAGATTGTTAGGAAATTATTTTAATTTCCTAATTTATTTGTGGGCAATACATATATTAATTGTAATAACAAATTATGCTATTTCAAATTAAATGACTTATATAATTATGATCTCATTTATTGTTATAAATGCTAATTGAATAATTCATTATTACTTTTGATTTGGAATTAAATGAGAATAAAACCAGATATTATCTTTTGTTCCTTAGATAATTATCTTTTTGAATTTTAGATATATTATCTTTTGGGCTTTAGATACTATTTTATTTGAGCTTAAGGGTTTAATGGGTGCCATGCTCAAATATAAATAGGCCTACAGGAGTTTTGGTCCCCAATATACCAAAGCCGCCTTTGTTGTTCTTTCCCCATCAAAAGAGTTGCAGTTCATCCACTTGGGAATATAGAAAGGTTTTGGTTGAAGAAGATCGAAAGAACCAAGATCCAAATTCTTCCATTAATTTCTAACTCTTATGAGTAAAGGTACGCTTTCGCATTATGTTATATTTTGGTGATTCAATATGGATGATCTGGGTTAATAAAATTAATTTATTCCAACAAGTGGTTCTCCCGGCCGCACCACCGCGCCGTGCATGAACGGGTGCTGCACCACAGCACCGTGCAAGAATGGCTCTCTCGGTTGAAGATCGTGCCGTGGCACCACCACGCCGTACATGAACGGGTGCTGCACCATAGCACCGTGCAAGAAGGGCTCTCCCGGCCGCACCACCGTGCCGGGCATGAACGGGTGCTACACCACAGCATCGTGCAAGAAGGCTTTCTCGGTTGAAGATCATGCTGGGGAACCACCGCTCCGTGCATGAACGGGTGCTGCACCACAGCACCGTGCAAGAAGGCTCTCTTGGTTGAAGATCGTGCCGTGGCACCACCGCGCCGTGCATGAACGGGTGCTGCACCATAGCACCATGCAAGAAGGGCTCTCCCGGCCGCACCACCGTACCGTTCATGAACGGTTGCTGCACCACATCACCGTGCAAGAAGGGCTCTCTCGGTTGAAGATTGTGCTGCTGCACCACTGCGCCGTGCATGAACGGGTGTTGCACCACAGCACCGTGCAAGAAGGGCTCTCTCGGTTGAAGATTGTGATGCTGCACCAGTGCGCCGTGCAAGAAGCGCTCTCTCAGTTGAAGATTGTGCTGCGGCACCACCGCGCCGTGCATGAACGGGTGCTGCATAGCACCGTGCAAGAAGGGCTCTCCCCGTTGAAGATCGCGCTACGGCACCACCGTGCCGTGCATGAACGGGTGCTGCACCACAGCCCCGTGCAAGAAGTGCTTTCTCGGTTGAAGATCATGTTGCGGCACCACTGCGTCTTGCATGAACGGGTGCTGCACTACATCACCGTGCAAGAAGGGCGCTCCCGGTGGAAGCACCGCCGTGCCGTACATGAAGGGGTGCTGCACGACAGCACCGTGAGATGGCAAAAACTGTGACATGGTAATCGTGATCAAGATTACAGAAAGTGAGTGAGAAGAAGAGAGATTACAAGTAATATCAACAAACTAAAATAACCATCTAGTAAGAGACGAAGCCATATATATATATAGAAAAAGTATAAAGAACCTACATTAATCAGCCAAATTTTTAAATAGCTCTATTTAATAATTAATTTTAAATTTTTTAAATTAAAAATTTGAATAAATAAATCTTAATTAAAAACGATAGAAATTCTTCCCTTTCTTTCACACTGCCATAGCCGCATAGAAATCTTTCCCCCATCTCCATCTCCCACTCCCACAGTCGCACAATCCACACTCCTCTCCATTGTCATCGTCACCAAACCACCCAGTATAAAATTTTCTCTGTCCTCCTCAGCCACACCAACCCTCTTCTCCTCTCTTCGCGAACCAGACCTTCGCACCTGCCTCTGATTTGTTGCCGTCAGCAACTCCAGGGCCACCGAACACTAGCTTTGGCCTCTCGCTCTGCGCCACCCCATCTCACTCTCCAACACTGAACCAGTAAAACAGCTGAAATTCCTTGAGCTCAGCCAAGCTTCGACGCAACAGAGGATAGTCCCTGTTCCTCCATCATTTGCTGCTGAATTCGTTTGAGCCGGAAGCGTTGAAATTGTTGATTTGGTATAACTGCTGCTGGAATTAACTGTATTGATGATTTGCTCTTTTGAGCTGAATTAATGGAGAATTGGCTGTTAAGATTGTGTGAAAATTGCTTGATTGGGTAGAGTTTCACTGTTTTACTAATTTCGTGAATATATTGCTGAAACTATTGGGTAAATTTTGTGTTTGTATTGAAAATATTTTACTGACAATTTTTTTTTGAAAAATTTCTGCTGAAAGTGTTTGGAACTATTCTGAGTTTGCTGATTGAATGGATGGAATATGTTGCTGAATTCATTTGAACTAGTTTAATTGACTTTTTTTCTTAAATTAATGGAGGAATTGCTGTAATTGCATACATTTATGCATATTTTCTTGGTGTAATTAGTATAGGATTGTGGATGTTTTTGTTTGCTCTTAGTTGAATTTTTTTTTATTGTATATTGATGTTTTTCGGTGTAAATTTTTTTTAGGTAGATTTCTACACAAATATCCCAAGCATTCTTTGCAAGAAAAGTGCATCAATTTGGGCGGATACTGCAATGATCAATGAAGAATAAAAACTTTCATAACTTGTCAAACTAATGTCTTTTAACACATGTGATGATGTCACCGGTTGAGACACTTTTAATAAATTTTGAGATTTTCTTGAGTTATAGTTGTGAATTTTTACAATAATTTAAGAATTGGATGTATTTTATTTTGGTTCTACTTAGGATCTTTCTTCTTGTAGGTAACTTAAATGTTTTTGCAAAAATTTAATTGAATAACGTCACACATTTCTTTTGTTAAATAAATAGATGTTTCTTTTTCTACTAAATGGATGATTTTTCTTGTATTAATTTTGGTCAATGTTGAATTCCTGTATTTATAGTGTTGCAAATTGTATAGATAAGTTAAATGAATATTATGATTCCTTTCATTGCATCGTAGCATGACGACAAATTTATAGTTACTTATGTAGAATAAGTTTTTTTTTTTTTTCATTCACATTTTTTTTTTCATTCACATGACTTTTATTAAAGTAACATCTATTTAGCATGAAAAAGAAACATATTGATACTTGACAGAAGTAACATCCACTTATATTTTTGCAAAAATAATTAAGTATCTAACATAAGTTACTTGTATTTATTCTTTAATAAAGATGATTCAATTGATAGTGAATATAAATATCACAAAAGAAGGGGAAAAAATTTGTATTTATTCTTCATCTTTCCTCTTGAACTTAATGAAAAATACAATCACTTCCATTGGTTTGGCTTTAACACTAAAAAATATGCATCTAGTCTACAATTGTTCAAACACATACATAGAGATACAATAATTGAAACTCAAAGCCAACATGCACAAGCTCAAAAAAAATAAAATAAAATAAAAACAAAAAAGAGACAAATTAAAAGATTCTTAGAAGTAAAAGGATTAGATTCTTCAGTTTCAACAAGCTTCCATAATTTCTCTTGAAGATTCCTTACTCTGTCCTTGATTTTTAGAAGCTTTCTCCATCTATATGCAGTCCATAGACCAAAGTCACCATATACAACAATATAGGAAGCTCATACATAAGGGTAGGTTTTTGCATGCTCTTTGATTTTGAGATAGTATTTCTGTAATGAATCTATCAAGTTCACAATAAAAGAGCCACTTGCTACTTGATCATCATTCATCAGTATTCTGGATCGGTGTAGCGGAACTTATTGCTTGTGGCTGATTTACCATGCTCCCTGTCTGTAATACCAGTTATGGATAGTATGATAGTTGCATAACCAATGATCCTTTGACAATGGAGCCCTGTAAAATAACATCAAAACATAAACACACAGCATGCAGAATCAAACAAATTCCATCTATTCACGATAAAATGCAACATCCAATTTAATTTGAAAAGAACCATCCATCTATTAATTGAAACGAACATCCGTTTTAGTTGATATGAAACATCTAACAAATTAGGAAAAATTTCACCCTTGCACCATGTTTAAATAACTACACTCAAACCTAACTTCAATTCAAGCAAATTTAAACTATTTTTTTCCTAACTCCCAAACCACATAAAAAAAAACAGGGGAATATGTCAATGTAGAATCTAACAATTCAGGCAGAACCAGTAACATGCAGAATCCAACTTAGTTCATCATGATATAAAAAATCTCTAATCATATGCAATTCAGCAAAATCCAACTCTTGATAACAACATCATTCGCTCTCTAAATTCAGCAACATCCAATATCTAGTTATAGCAATTTACAAACATACTACAACTTAGCATTTGCAAATAGAATTCAGCTATCCAAACAAAAGAACATGAGTATAAACTTTTTGAAAGGGAGATACATGTTGCATAAACGAAAAAATCATCCAACCATGATATAAAAAAAAAAGGTAAAAACCCCAATCTATAATAAAAGAACCATACAGTTAAAACTCCAATAGATGTTGTTAAACCTCCAACAAATCTGTCCCAAAAAATCAAATTTTTTATGCTAGAATTTCACATAATCAAGTTTAGACCCAAGTTCAATTAGGAAAAAAAACATACTTATCACTAACTTACCTTTTTGCGAAACTCCCAAACCACAAGGAAGAACATCAACTAAGGTATCCAAGAGCAATCAATCAAAGCACACAGAACCCACAAATGAAACATTCAGTTGATATTTATCAAAACGACCGGTGGTTCATCAAATTTTACGAATATCTCATACTACTTCCAGTACTAGTACCTGAAGTATCCAACATAACATACAACACAACAGATACCTCCAATCCCTAAAAAATCACCGGAAACACTATAACAACACCATATCCAAACCCTTTTTAAAAAACCCGAAGAGAAAATCAGAAGCAACATCTAAATACTTACCAATCAGTGAGATGAAGGGAGGTTTTCAGGCTGGAGCAGGGGCTGTCCAATGGCGTTCAGCAGAGCTGCACCAGGAGGCTTCAACGGCGCTGCCAACACCGGCATGCAGCAGCAGCGGCGCGCCCTCCGTGAGCAGGAGAACCTACTCGTTCGACAAACTTGGGTGGGAGCCCGTCACCGCGACCGAGATTGGGGAAGCTACAAGGGGACGGGAGAGTCGTACCGTTCTGGTACGTTGGACGGAGGCGTGGCGTCAAATGAAGTCAGAGACGACGTTTGCCCGAGGATCCTATTGTTCTGGTGTGGCCGTGGATGGTTTCAAAATCTGATGCGGTAAAATAGTAAAAGGAAAGGTAGGGTTTTGAGCAAGGTGAATTTTGGGATTCGGCTGAAGTGAAATGGGTTTTGAGATCCCGGCCCAAGAGCATTTGGCTGATTTTTTGCTAGAATCCTCTTAGTTCCCTAGCATTATTGATAGTTATATACAGGGTAGACTGAGCAGTTTTATGGTGGCACAGTTTTAGGTGATTAAGCACGGTAAGTATGAGTTTACTGGAGCAGTGGAGGGATTTCGACCTCAAAATAAAGAGCTGTGACATGGTCCAACTCCAAAGTGTTGGTGGACAAAAATACTTGTTTTAAAAAATAGTTGGATGAATCAAAGATTGTTAGACCCCTTTAACCATGAAATTTAGAAAATAAAAATGGAACTAAAGGTTTGAATTAATAACCATAAAAAAATTTTAGTATAAAATTTTCTTATATTAATTTAAGTAAAATTGAATTCATTTGAAAAAAATTAATTCACCCTTGTTGTAATTTTAGAATTGGATTTATTTGTAATTTTCTTATATTAATATCAAGTAATGATCCTAAACAGTTTAAAATTATTTTATTTTATAATTATTAATTATTGCTAGAATGTACAATTATATAATGTTAGATATAATAAATATATCTCGCCTTGTGCATGCAGCAACCCATTGGCCAGCGGCAAACCCTTAAATGGAGCTCAGTACCGCGACGGATTAGTCCTTGACCTGCCGGGTTGGGGGATACCGTGGGAAAAAAAAAAAAAAAAAAAAAAAAAAAAAAAAAAAAAAAAAAAGATATAATAAATATATATAACTATAGTTGTAATTTAAAACAATTAATTAAATTAAAATTTTTTAATATTAAAGATTTTCCTTGTCCTAAACCATAAATAATCTTAAGTTTCAATTGAATTGGTTTGAAATAATTTCTATTTGTAAAATTCTATAATAATCAAGACTCAAGTTATCAGAATGTACACAAGCAATTGCGTTAAGAATAATGAACATATAGCCTGAATTCCTATGAAAACATTTTGTTCCATATATATATTCATATCATATGGATATAGTCCAGGTAGTGTCTACAGATTCAGAAGGTTAATCATATTGTGTACATATTAAAACCAGGTTCATTTTGAAATAAGAAAAACAAAATTACTAAAAATATCATAATATTTTCCAACCACAAGATGTTTATTACTATACAAAACCGTGCGAAATCAATTTCAAGTATTGCTGTAATAGATGTGTAGCTCCCAAGCCGAAGAAACACCCATATAAAATCCCATGAATATATCCCCACACAAGCAACAGAAGATCACATCTCACCATGTAATGAGAATTTTCTAAGCGCTTTCTGAGCTCCTTTGGACAGCCCTGAAAAAACATTATATTTTAACATGAAATAATGGACCTTTAGATTTGACATGTATTTGAGAATAGATTGTTGTTCACCTCTACTTTCATATCATATATACTTCCTTAGGCGACGCCTAAACACCAATGCCCAAAATTAAATTAGCTAAAAGTTTTACAAATGAGTTACAATTCATGAAACCTATACCCTAATTATAAAAATGAAAAATAGGTAATTAAGATGTCCCAAAACATGCTTGCATCAATAAAGCTCCCAGAGCAGAACATGATGCATCACCATCAATGGAGCCAACCCAAAATCGAAGACGAGCACAATCAACAAAAGCAAATCCATACACAACTGAACCATCATCCAAGATGGTGCTACCCTGTAAAATTTCAATTTATCACCAGTTAACAATTCAAGGTACCAACAAATCTATCTATGCATTAGGTATACTTATAATAGCTTGCAAAAATTAATAACTCAGCAACAGTGCAAACCTCTTTTATTGCAAGCAGATGGTTGGCATCAGCCCCAATATTACCCTCCACAGTGGTTGATGGAGTGATGACCTGAACTAATTTTCTTTGAATAACCTGAAAATATGATGACAGTCAGAGTAATACCATGCAAAAAATGCAATCTAAATTTGCACGTTGTATAAGATAATTTGTTAGAACTCAAAAGCATTAAGGATAATGAATAAATAAAATGATATATAAAGATTTATCTTAATTCAGTTCAATATCATGTTATCTGCTGCAACATTAGGTAGGATCTTTCTGAAACAGTTTCCAACACATACGATAGACTAAGACACAGGAAATTCAAAATGTTTGAATGAAGATGAATTTATCCACGTTAGAGTAAAAAGCTATGATGAAAAAACTTTCTATGTACAACCAAAGAACAATGTCATCTACAAGAATTTAACAAAGCCAACACAACTGTAAGCATGGAAAAACTTACAGAGTTGGCTCCTCTAGCCTTTGCTTCTTCGGATGTCTCCAACTGCTCCACCCTTCCAACCTTGTATCTTCACAACGAAAGAAAAAACTCAAAACAGGGCATACTAAGTCCTCAATTCATTAGCTAGGAAATTGATATGCAACATGATTAGTAAGATCATATCATGCAATCTATCTGGAGTTAGCCATACTCATCTATGTGCTGCACGAAATCTCCACTTCAGATGTACATTACATTTAATCAAATCAACTTTCAAACAAAATCTCACTCTATCCTTAGTACTTACCCCCGAGCAACCAAGTTTTGAACAGCATCATCAATCCCACTTTCAGATATACCAACCTGAAGTAGCAAGTAATAACAACTCTCTTTAATCTTTAAGAGGTAAACAAGTAGGAAAGTAATAACCAAACGACTATACACGACAAAAGAGTTGATCTGTCGACATTTTCCCACACCACTTAATGTTATTTTCCAATCAAGCTCCTTATGGCCAATTTCAGCATCCATTTCATAGAGCTCATAAAACTCCCACTGTGATTGCCATTAATTATGGCAGACTACTATTAATTGAAGTTAATGAATACACAGTAAATCCTCAGAATTAAATGGTATTACGACATCAATAGTCAAAATACTTCATGGACTAACCACTTTAAAAAATAGCAGAACATCCATGTATTTACACTTGACACTCCAATACTGTTTCTGTGAAGCTGACATCTTTTTCGAAGCATCCGGAGGTATATAAAGTGTTGTCCTTCGTACAAAGGATCATTGGGCCTTCTTCCACTTGCATCCCTGATTCGAGAAGGATCAAGCCACTCAAACCTGCTAGCCACTTCTGCTTCCTTCTTAGTCAAGTTCAGTGATGGTGAATCCTCAAGAAATCTGACTCGTTTGCCAGAATCCATCAATGAACGAAACTTGGATTCGTCATCTCGACTTCACTTAGCATGAGAAGCAAGAGGCTGCATTCCTGGTGTTTCAGGCATAACAACATCATCATTAATTTCGATAGGCACTATGTTTAACTGATTTGCCTTTGCCTTGAGACTTACAGCAGTATTTTTCACCATAGGTTGAAAAGCTCCTTCATACTCCTGATGCTGTCCTTTACCGTTAGCACATAATGGTGAAGAAGACTTACACAAACTGTCATCTGATGACTGGCTCCTGCAAAAACATTAGCACACATAAGATCATTGTAGTGGCAAAATAACAAAAATAAAAATTAATTAAATTAAACAGCATTTTCATTTAGAAATTTCAGTTCCAGCAGTATTGTATGTTCGGTATTGTTTAATGGGCAGGTTTCGGGCCTTCTGGAAAGACGAAGTGGGTGGGACCCGGACCCGGGTAACCGGGGTCCGAGGTCGTTCTGGGTGCGGGATTCGTGGGCCGGATCCGTAACAGTTGCCCCGCAGCAGGAAAGTGAGCGAGGTCGGTTTCTTCCGCTGGCATGGGGTTCGGCTGTCGGTGGCCTTTCTTTTTGTCGGACGTTTTTTACCGAATCGGTATGTTGGTAGGTCGATGCATCGGGCCCTAGGATGGGCCAACCCGTAGGGTCTGTCAGACTCGTAGTTCGTGTTGTAGGAGACGTGACCTTTCCATTTCTCTGTGTTCACTTAGCTTCCCAATGCGCGCTGTCAGTTGGTTTTTAAGAGAGCATTTATTGCGGAGGAAAAAATGCTTGGGTTGCCTTCCAAATTTTCCCTTTCGCGTTTGTTGGTTATTAGGGGCATTTTTGGTTTTCCAACCCCTTTCAATCATTTTATGCTTTTTCTTCTTCCCTCGTTTATTTCATTTCGCTTAGTCTTCCTAGTTTTTACTTTGCAACTTTGCTTTCTTCTTTCCCTTGCTTTGGCGTGCTCTGCTTCTCTAGTCGTTGTGCTCCTATTTTTCGGGTTTCATCAGTGTGTTACTAGGTTGGTGTTCCTTCTCTGTTTCCTATGTGATTTGCGTTTTGTCTTCCTTTTGCATTTCTGTTTTGTATCTGTGTAGATTAGGATTGCATCTGGTGTATGATGGTGTTGCATGGTAGTTTTTGTTTTTCTTGGGGTAGTGAGTTTTATGAGGGGAGGAGCGCCACTGTGTAGTTGGTAGTGTGTAGTGATGTCTGTTTGGTTTCTTCCACCATTTTCTGCCGCGAGGTTTGGCTGACGGTGGTGCTCATCGCTGTTTTAGGTATGGCTCGTCGGAGGAGTGAGGGTATGAGGGCTCCGGTGGCCCCAGCGGGGGGTATCCCTTCCCTTTATTCTTGGGTTACTAGTGACGTGTGGGAGACGCCATCGCGGATGACGGAGGCGGACCTCCAGCAGCTCCGTGATCAGGGAGCTGTTTGTGGGGGCGGCGACGCCAAACGTCATTATGAGCTTTCTCTTCCTGGGGTTGATGAGAGGGTTTGTTATACCAACCTCGACTCGCCGACCGTTCCGGATTGGATGTGGGTGTACGAGGCGATGTTCACCCGACTCGGCGTTTGGCTCCCTTTTTTCCCTTTTGTTCAACAGCTGTTGAGTCAGTGCTCCGTGGCGCCGTCCCAACTGCATCCGAATAGCTGGGCGGCGATACGGTCTTTCGAGCTTGTGTGCGAGTTTCTGGAGCTCCCTGCTTCGGTGAATGTCTTCCTCTTCCTCTTTTTGTGTACCCTTGAAAGAACTGAAGATTGATGGTTTAGAAGTTATAGTAAACTCTCGTTGCAAGTATAGTTACTAAACCAAGCAATCAACCTTTTTTACAAACGTTTTGGTTGTCACAAGTAACAAACCCCTTTAAAATTGATAACCGAGTATTTAAACCTCGGGTCGTCTTCTCAAGGAACTGCAGGGAAGTATGTTCTTATTATTGGTTATGAAGATTGTAAATCGGGGTTGTGAAGATGAGAAACAAGTAATTTAAATTGCAATTAAAATAGGTAAAAGACTGTAAAATAAATAGATGACTGTAAAAACATACTTTTGGCAAGGTGTGAGAAATTGGAAGTCCTATCCTAGTTATCCTTATCAATGATGATAAAAATTGAACCTTAATTCCACTTAGTTAACCTTTGCTAGAGCAAGGGAAGGTCAAGTGACTAATTAGTTAGATCCTCAAATCCTAGTTAATCCCTAAGGAAAGATTGGGATTATTGAAGTTCAATTCAATTAGCAAAGATAACGATTATCAATCATGTTGAGTTTGATAACTCCTGAGTTACTGATTTCTTAACCAAGACCAAAAGGGAGAAGTAAATCTATTGGAATAAAAATGTCTTCAGATTGGAAGCAACAGTAATATAAATAAAAGAGAGCAATAATAAACTGAAATACCTCAAATAACATTAATTCAAAGAATAATCTGTAACATAGAAGAGTTCATAAAATAAATTGAAAAGATAAATAAAAAAGAATGTTGAACCTGATAAAAAGAGATAATCCTGAAAGCAAAAGAAATCCTAATTCTAAATCCTAAAAGAGAGAGGAGAGAACCTCTCCCTCAAAACTACATCTAATTCATGAATACTAACTAATTGGAGACTCTCCTCTGAATGGATGCATTTCCCCACTTCATAACCTCTGATCTGTGCTTTCTGGACTTGGATCTGGGCCAAAAAGGCTTTAGAAATCGCTGGGAGCGTTTTCTGTAATTTCTGGTGCGTGGCCTCTGTCACGCGTCCGCGTGGGTCACGCGGTCGCGTCATTTGGAGTTTTCCTTGTCACGCGGTCGCTTCAGTCATGCATCTGCGTCATATGCGTTTCTCTTAAGGCACGCGATCGCGTCAATCACGCGGTTGCGTCACTACTATTTTGCGCTGGCATGCAGCCGCGTCGTCCATGCGATCGCATCGCTTCCAGTTTCTTCAAAAACTCCATTTTGCGCTTTCCTTCCATTTTTGTATGTTTTCTTTCCATCCTTTAAGTCATTCCTGCCTTAGAAGATCTGAAACTACTCAACACACGAATCACAGCATCGAATGAAAATAAAGGGTAATTAAAATAATTATCTTTAAAGCATAAGAAACACGTTTTTCACATACATCACATAATAAGGAAGGGAAAGTAAAACCATGCAATTAACATGAATAAGTGAGTGAAGGATTGAATAAATCACTTAAATTAGGCACAAAATATATCATAAAATATGGGTTTATCAACCCTTCCGACTAAGGAAGGGAAGAACAAGAAGGGATATATGTCTTTTAGAGCTCAGCCCCATCGCCGGGTCTTTGGTTTGTATGAAGATTCTTTTCATGGGTTTAAGAGTGGGTATTTTAAGATCCGTCCTGCGAGGGGGCATCATCCATTCTGGCTGACGTTGGAGGGTGGGCGGCGGTTCCCTACATATTGGAATTTTGGGGCGGGGCCGTCCGTTCTTACTCGAGTAACGCAAGAGTTCTTGACTGCGGAGGATCGGGATGTCACCCTTATTCTGTGGCAGTTTTTTAGGGAGCGTCCTCTTAATCCCCGGGACGTGATGGGTGACCCGGTCGCTTGTCAGACCTAAGTTAGTGTGTGAACCTTTTTTTTTTTGGTTTCCGAGTTGGGTACTTAGGCTTTTTCCTTCTTTTGATTTCTTTTGCAGTTGAGATGGCTGGAGGTTTGATGACTCTTGTGAGGTTGAAGGCTCAATTGTCTCAGGGGACTCCTTCTGGTGGTACTTCCTCTACTCCGATGTCGCGACCTAGTGATGAAACGAGAGCTGTCTCTGAGGATCTCACGTTGACTAGAGGTGTGACCGAAGGGTCAGGTCGGGGTGTGGGGGTTGATAGTGATGTGGTTGAGGTGTCGCCAGAGGGTGCTTCACGTAAGCGAAAACGGTTAGAGGATGATGATAGTGAGAATTTGGCGGAAGGGGAGGATGCGGTTCCGTCGGTGATGGATCGTCGTTTCGACGCTCCGGCTTTCATTGATGAGTACCTTATGCCCGGCACGGAGGATTTTTTTCCCTGAATGTGATGTGACTTTTCAGGCTAAGTCCCTCTATCGTTCCCTTCTTCCTTCTGCTGTGATTGTCCGGAAGGCCGAGCCTGTAATGGCTCAGGTGGGCCTTTTGGACAAAAAACTCCGTCAGTCTCAGGCCGAGATGGCGAGGTTGAAGGGGTTGCTCGCAGATGCCGAGTCGGCGAGGGAGCGGGCAGTGAAGTCATCCGAAGAGTTTGGTGCTGAGATCCTTCGTCTTTCCGAGGTTGAGACTTCTCTTTTGTCTCAACTTGGGGAAGAACGGAGGAAAACTTCAGATGCTGAGTCCCGGGCAGCCGTGCTTTTGGCCAACGTCGGTTCGCTGAAGGATGAGGTGGCTGGTTTGAAAGCGGAGGTCGTGGTTTTAAAAGAGGAAAAAGATGTGTTGCTTGCCGACGTGAAGGAAGCTGTTGCTGCTACCGAGGAGACGATGAGGGCTCAAGCTTTGGTGTTGGCGCCTGGCGCGGACGTGTCTGTGATGGGAGCTTTCAAGACTGTCCGTGATGGCGAGATTGTTGACCTCGAGTAGTTGTGATTTATGACTTTTTATTTTGGATTGTATGTTTTTATGGTTTTTGGCCGTGTGGCCGTGTAATCTTGACTTGTGGTTTTGACTCTGAACTTCGTTTTATGCTACTTGGGCCATTCGGGCCTTTTTGTATATTCCGTTTTAAGCCCTTTTTTTTTTAATTTATTCGTTCCCTTTGTTTGGGGTTAGCGGACCGTCGCGAGGTCAATTTTTCGTGGATATCCGTATCTTGGACCCGGGGGGTGATCGGTCCCCCAGTTTTGGCCGTGTTTTTATTCCGTGCTTAGGAAAAAGGAAAAAATAGCTTAATAGAATTTTATTGATGGTTGGGCCTCATTAAAAACCCTCCGTTTATGGCGGGAAAGAGTACCCGAGATTGACACTTAAAGAGAAACGGAAAAAATTGATGTAAAGAAGACTAAGCGAAATAAAACAGAGGAATGAAACAAATAGGGGAAAAACCAAAGCAAGGGATGACCTAGGGGGTCAGTCTAAGTGTGGTATCGTCGTAAGTTGGCGGCGTTCCATGTCCTCGGGATTTCGTCGCCATTTAGCCGTTCGAGCTTGTATGCTCCCTTTCCGATTGCAGCCTTGATTCTGTACGGTCCTTCCCAATTCGGGGTGAGTTTTCCTTCCCCGGGGTCGGGGCTCCGATGTCGTTTCGTCGTAGGACGAGGTCATCGGGCCCAAATTCTCGTCGGATGACGCCGTAGTTGTACCTTAGACTGATTCTTTGTTTTAGGGCTAGCTCTTTGATGTGGGCTATGCTTCTTACCTCGTCGGTGAGGTCTCGTTCTGCTTCCTCGTCGTTACCCCCGACCATTCTCCTTGGGCTTGGATCTCCTATCTCTACTGGGATGACAGCCTCCACGCCGTATGTTAATCGGAAAGGGGTTTCTCCGGTGGCCGTTTGGGGGGTTGTTCGATACGACCATAAGACTGATCCGAGTTCGTTAGCCCACAGTCCCTTGGCTTCGTCGAGTCGCTTCTTTAGTCCTTTGACGATTATTTTATTTGCGGATTCCACTTGCCCATTTGTTTGGGGGTGTTCTACCGAACTGAAACGATGGGATACATGTAACCCTTCTAGGAATTCTCTGAATTTCCTATCGGCAAATTGGGTTCCGTTGTCCGAGATGACGATCTCGGGGATCTCGAACCGGGTTATGATCTGTCGCCAAAGAAACTTTCGGCATTGGGTTGCCGTGATGGAGGCTAGGGGTTCGGCCTCGATCCATTTAGTGTAATAATCTATGGCGACAATGAGATACCGGAGTTGACCGGGTGCCGTGGGAAAGGGCCCGACGAGGTCGATTCCCCAGGTACCGAATGGCCGTTCTGCCGATATAATGCTGAGTTGGTGCGGGGCGGCCTGGTGGATATTGGCGTGTATTTGGCATTTATTACAGTTTTTTACCAGCTGCATGGAATCTCGGATCACCGTGGGCCAGAAGTATCCGGCCCGGACTACTTTTTGGGCCAGGGTTTTACCCCCGATGTGGTGGCCGCAACAGCCTTCATGGACTTCGCGGAGTATGTACTCCGTATCCCCGGGTTCGACGCATTTGAGGAGGGGTTGCGAGAATCCGCATTTGTATAGTTGTCCCGCGATGATTGTGTAATTGGCGGCTTCCCTTTTTGTTCGTTTTTCCTCCTTGGGGTCTTCTGGTAGTGTTCTGTTGAGGAGATATTGTAGGATAGGGTGGTTCCATGATCCCTGGCTAGAGAGTGTCAGATAGGCGCTGGTCGTGGTCGATATGGAAGGTGATCTAACGACTTCCTGAATTAGCGACTTGTTGCCATGTCTTGGTTTGGTGCTGGCTAGTTTAGAAAGTAAGTCTGCCCTGGCATTCCGTTTCCTAGGAACGTGTTGTATGGTAACGTGATCGAATCCTTCTTTCAGTTCGTTTACCTTGGCAAGGTATTGTTTAAACATAAATAATCACATAAGCAAACCAATTACAATATGCACACCCAAACAATGTCATATAGATGCATATGATGAATGCCTACCCTATGGCTGATGATATCATCTACCAGTTATATAGCCAACCCGACACGTCCTGGAAGCTAACCATTGACTGAAACACCCATGCGGAGCAAGCTAACCATTGACCGAAACACCCATGCGGAGCAAGTGTGTTTGATCTACAACCCCTTTACTACTACCCGCTTAACCCAGAGCCAGTGGAATAACCACTACTGCGGCTACTACCCAGGCAGGTGTTTAAAAGCTCAACCTGGAGTAAGTGAGACGAACTACAACCCTTGCTACTACCCAGGTGTCACAATCACTGACCTGGAGCAAACGGGACGAACCACCATCCTTGATACTACCCAAGTATCTCAAACAATGACCTGGAGCAAGTGGGACGAACCACTATCCTTGCTAATACCCAAGTATCTCAAACATACATTTATTTATGCTATATATCACTTTCTTCTCAAATTACTTTACCTTAAAACCAAAAGTCCTTTCTCTTTATAGCATTCTTTTCCACACCATCTAATTTTCCCAAACAACCTCAAAATCATTTCATTCTTAAACCATCCGCTTAACCACTTTAAATTAGGAATTATTAATTAATTACCACCACAAAGTTTCAAGATTTTGAGGGAGAATCTACCAAATTTTAATTTCTTAATTTCATTAAAGATCCTTAAAAGTCATTGTTTTCCTAATTTGAATAAAAATTAAATCCAGAAATCAGAAATTCCAAACAATTTTCAAAGCCGAATCACTTAGAACAAAACCAGCCCATTCAAATCAAAACCACCTTCAAGTTCACTTTTAAAACCAATTCTCTGACTTCTTCCAAAACGTCACAATCAGAATTACTTAATCAAAGTCCAATTTATTTTAAATCCACTAATACTCCTCCAATTGAAATCCTCAAGTCAAATTCAAAAATATAAACCTTTTTCATATTTAAAACAACCTTAAGACATAAGTTTCTTCAAAATGACTTGCTCCCAAAAGAGATATAATATTTTTCTCAAGAAAATAAGACTAAATTATAAATTTCATTTTACTAATTCATTTCTAACATGGTTTATCACTTTCTTGAATAATTCAAGTAAAATAGTAAAAATCTTAGAATCATAATTTTCCAAATAACATTTCAATAAAATCTCAAATTTTATAGGAATTTCGACAACATTTCTCCTAAAACTTGGACTTTGCCACCCTTTTTTGGTCCCAACTAAACCATTCCACAACCCTTTCCAACGGGTTCAAAAACCAAATCAGTTTAAAATCAAGCTAATTCTAAAAATTCATATCATTTTCGTATCTCAAGGAAATCGATTCAAAATCAAATCATTTTTAACGAACCAACCTCATTTTCAAAAACTTTAAAGAATTAATTTAACAAAACCAAACAATAATCCAATCAAACAATAGTTATATTCATCTCAAAACAGCCCGACAATACATAAGACTTACATAATAACAGAAATTGTATTTATCACATCCATATCCATTTATAACAATTCCAAAATATAAAATAAGCTTTTTAGAAAAACACCCCTACCCCCGACAAGCCGAGACCTGAAAACCAAACACGTCAAGGAAACCTTCCCTCTTAGCGCACAATCCGTGGCAGCTGCAACCACAACAACTTTAATCACGGCACATAAGAACGAACTTAAACCTAAAGCATTAACATTTCAAGGACCTTAGAAACATATCACAGAATAGCGACTAAAAGAAATCGAAATAGGGAATAGCTTATTGAACCTACGAATATCCGAGAAAACGGAACAGCGACAACTCCGTTGACGACGTGGCAGCTTGATGTCGCATGCACGACTACTGAACTCGGCATGCACGAACCACAATTCGACCCTATGTTACCATCATTTCAGTAACTCTAACAAGTTATGACAGAAAAGTTGATTTCAAAGGTCTTAGAGACGATAACGCTTACCAAGACAGAGGATCCAACGGCAGAGGCAAGGCAGGGCGAAACCCAACTCTTCCTCCTTCCACGCGACTCAGACGGCGGCACGGGTAGCCACAGCGGCGGCGAGCTTCAGCCGCGACGGGGAACGGAAAAACAGCGTCGTTCTTTCCCTCCTCCAGCTCTTCCCTCTTGAATGTTGCGCGTCCCTCTCTTTCCCGGCAACACGCGACGGTGGAGGTCCGCGATGAGGACAACGGCGGTGCTGGCTCCGTGGTGAACCGACGCGGTCTCCCTCACTCCTCACGGTTCTGCTTCGACGGGTGCTCCAAGGTGGACCGGCGGCGACGGCGAGCTGGGTGGTGGCGCGGACAGCTCCCCCTTCTCTTCCTCTCCTTCCTCGAGCTCCCTTCCTCGTTCCCTTTTCTTTTTCTTTCTTTCCTTCTTTTCTTTTTTGTGTTTCTGCGTGTGTGTGTTCTTGTGTTGAGTGTGACTGTGTGAGTGTTGTGTGTGAGGGGTGGGGCGAGTGTCGTTTAGTTTAGGGATTGGGGTAGATTAGGAAATTTTAATAAATAAGAGTAATAACATAATTTTATAAAAGAGTAAAGTATCGTTTTTGTCCCCAATGTTTGGGATAAGTCCTATTTGTGTCCCTAACGTTTAAATCGTCCTATTTGTATCTTTAACGTTTATAAAAGTGATTCAATGTTATCCTACTATCAATTATACTAACAAATTAGATTATATTTTTCAATTATTCTCACGCTTGGATGTATTCATTCTCAATTAGGTCTCACTTGGATGTGTTCGATTTTAATATTATACTCACTATTTGTGTTTAGATTCAATTATGTCCCTAGAAAAGTAAATTATATAAATGTTGTAGGAATTAGTTTCAACATTTGATGAGCTATTTTTCGGAGTAGATCATCGATTCTATCCTAGACATTTGTATTCTAATTTCAAGAAGAGATTTTTAAAACTCAAACTAAAGCGTTCATGATGTGTAATTGACGGAAGGATAACATTGAATCACTTTTACAAACGTAGGGATACAAATAGGACGATTTAAACGTTAGGGACATAAATAGGATTTACCCTAAACGTTAGGGACAAAAACGATACTTTACTCTTTTATAAAATAATTAAAAGATAGAATAATAATTAAAAATCAAATTAAATATAAACTATTTATCTTAAAAAAATACCTTTTAATTGTTAATCTGTAAATTATTTTCAGTTAAATACCAATTTAATAAAAATTAGAGATAAGTAAATTAATTTTTTTATTTATAAAATAAGATTAAAAATTTATATATTAAAATTAAGACATATAAAATACTCATTATTTTTTAATTATAAAAACTCTAAATAATAAATAAGAATTTATTCAATTTATATATAAAAATTTCTAAAAATATTATCTTAAATAAATATTATTATGGATCATAAATAATTTATTAATTTCTTTTCAAAATTCAGGTCTTATACTAAAGGTTGAATTAATGAAGACATGCATTTAGTGAGCCACCACGAGACCAAAAATGGAACAAAAAGTTTCATAAAGTGGGAATTTTATGTGTGACGAAAGGTATACATAGCTTCAAAAAGTTTCATCCGATCCATTTTATTTGATAGAGGAGACATTGAATTCAAAGCCAAGGAGAGTTGTAAATTGGAGTTACAACAGATTTCTGTTGTAGGTACTGGTGGAGTGCTTGCATTCCATATTCTCTTCCAAATCCACTCTGCTTATACCCTCCATAAGGAATGTCACTCCCAAATATGAAATAGCAGTTGATCCAAACAATGCCTGCACGAATGGATCTGGACACTGTGTTTGCAATATCCAAATTTTTTGTCACAATTCCTGCTGCTAGCCCATACTTAGTGTTATTAGCCCTCATAATTGCCTCTTCAATAGTCCTGTTTCAATTTTCCATCTATTATTGTAATAGGTAATAGTGTACAAAGAAAACATAAAGCAATAATTTGTGTAACTTACTTGAATTTCATTAGTGACATCACAGGGCCAAATATTTCATCTTGTGCTATAAGCATGTCCCCCTGAAAATGATTGTTTAAGAATAAAAGGGAAATATTTGACAACATGTCAGATGTCTTGTTTTTCTAAAGAAGGTTGATTCAAATACTCCTTTTTGGATATAACGTTCACCTTAACATTAGAGAAAATTGTTGGCTCAATGTAGTAGCCCTTGTCTCCTAATCTTTTACCCCCACATAAAAGGGTGGCTCCTTCTTTCTTTCCATGCTCTATGTAGGAAAGAATTTTTTCAAATTGCTTTTTATCAATCTACAAAGGGACAGTAGTTACGAATGAAAGATAATTCTTAATTTTATTCGTATCGATATATAATCTATCTACTATTTAGACTTTATTCATTAAAAGATGATGAATGTAAGGTATATTTATTTAAAATACGACGAAAATGATATAATATGATATGGAAATATTTTCCATATACCTGAGGGCCTTGCTGAGATTTAGGGTCAAAAGGATCTCCAACAACCCAAGCTTTTGCTTTCTCTACCAACTTCTTCTCAAATTCATCATATATCCCTTCCTGAACAAACACACGTGAACTTGCAACACATATCTCACCCTGAAATCAAAACAAGAACAAAATGTTAAAGAGTGTCATTATAATGTGTAACCTGAGTTTCTTCATTATTAATTCACTTAAGAGAAGTTTGACCTTGTTATATACTATGCCCAAGAGAGCAAGGCTAGCAGCTTTATCCACATCAGCATCATCAAAAATTAGAAGAGGTGACTTTCCTCCTAATTCAAGTGACACTTGTTTCAAGTTGCTGCTAGCTGCAGCATGCATTATTTCACGGCCTACCTCTGTCGAACCGGTGAAGCTAACCTGCACACACATAAAGCATAAAAATAAAAATATTAGCCGAGTTTAACTATACAAATCAAACAACGCTATAGCCAAGTTACATTACGGTCAGTTACATGAATCAAACTATCCAAGACATCCCACAATGTGACTTAATATAATGCAGGGTCAAGCAACAATGTTAAAGTTGTTAGAAATATAACTATTAATGTGTATTTTTCTATCAGCTTAAACTTTTAGGAAAAATAATTTCTTGATATAATATAGCTTTTATGATTTAAAGATCTAGAGTTTAATTCCTATTGACCTAAAAAGAAGAATTTCAGCATACGACAATTAAAAAAATAGAAAGAAAACTTATGTAAAAATTCATGCAAATCCAAAAGAAATTCTTGCATGAAGGAACGTGTTAGAGATATAACTATTCAATTAGCTTAATTGTTTGATAGAAATGGTTTTATGACAAAAGCCGCATCAAGTGATTACCTTATCAACATTCATGTGTGAGGATATTGCGGCACCAGCAGTGGGTCCAAATCCTGGTACTACATTGAGCACACCATCTGGAATTCCAGCCTTAGAAAAAACAGAACAAACACAATATTCAACTTATCAAAGCAAGAAATTAACAATGCAATGTGATATCCAAAAATTGGACAACAGAACCATACCTGCTTAGCTAAATGAGCATAAAACAAAGCCGACAGCGGTGTTTGTTCGGCAGGTTTAAGTACCATGGTGCAACCAGCAGCCAATGCTGGACTAACCTTAATGAAAAACATATTACTAGGAAAATTCCATGGAATGATGTGTCCAACAACACCAACCGGTTCCATCAAAGTATATGCATGGAACTCTCCAGATGCTTTTAGCACCTCACCATGGATCTTATCGGCAGCACCGGCATAGTAGCGCAGCATATTTGCTGCTGCAGGAATTTCATGGGCCTTGCACCTATTGTACAACTTTCCAGCATCAATGGCATCCAATGCTGCTAACTCTGATGCGTTTTGATCAATCAGATCTGCCCATTTCAGCATGATTTTGGCCCTCTCCTGATTTGGTTAGTCAGTTAAGCCATGTTGAGTTTAATTAGTATCTTGTAACATTCCAAATTCTAACTGATACAACTTGGTTCAATTAGTTTAATTTGGTTTTATTATAACTGATATTTCTCTCTTACAATATCATGAGTTAACTTGGAGAGATTTGAATGTAATTTACTCAATTGTTTAACAATGATAGGATAAGATTTCATGTCTAATATCCATGAAATGGTTGTGGCCCTGCTTCATAATCAACTAGGTATAAGCTAACAAATTCAACTATCAATAGAGAATACCTATTAAAATACAAAATATATATTAAAAAATAAGTTAAAACACTATACATATATTTTATACGTAAATATATTGTTGCTGATTTTGACGTACGAATAACATTTTTGTTTCACAATAAAGCTACTTTAATTTTAGGAATATGACAATGTTGACCTACCACAATTCTGGGATTCCTTTGAACTTCAAGTAGCTTAAAATCAAAATCAGAATCTTATCTACCAGAGCAATTAAAATATTTTACTGGAGAATAATCAAATTGTTTTACGGTAGCATAACCGAAAAAAAATCATAAACATCAAATGTACATTCTTATACAATAATTGTTTGGTTATTCATTTTTGGTTTTCTTGTAACATGGTTAATGTGATTTTCTTTTGTTATAAATGTCAAAAACTAGGTAGGTATATTTGATTGTGAACATAAAACAAAGAATAAGCACATTATAGTAAGAGGTACGAATTTAATAAACTATACCTTTGTCGCAATCAGTATCAGCCTTGAAACAAAGAAGAAAAACAAACGTGATGGATTATTCAAGGGGAGGCATCTGATTCTAGAATCCTATATCTCTATATAATAAAAGCATAAATATTTCTTTTTTAGAAATGTTCAATTTCTAACACCTTTATTTTTATGTTTTTATCTTATAATTATACTAACACTAACAAATTCTCAATATTTTATACTAGAAGTGATGGTCTTAGGGCTTGTTTGGGTGAGCTTCTAAGAAAAGATCTTTTTTCGAGTTATCTTTTTTTAAAAGATCTTATAGAGAAGTAAAAGTAATTTTATGTTTGGATATGTCATGTAAAAAGGTCTTTTTATCAATCAATTATGTTTGGGTATAACAATATAAAAGTACTTTTTTGTTTATTTATTACATGGAAAATATCTTTTTTTTAAGGAAAAAAGATCTTTTAAAAAAAGATGTAAATTACAGCTTCTCAAAAAAGATCTTTTTTTTATTTTACTAGTGCTTTTACTTTTACTACTAGAAATTTGCCAAACACGTTAAAAAATAAAAAAAGATCTTTTTTCATTGAAAAAAGATCTTTTTTTAACAAAATAATGGCGCCCAAACATGCACTTATTATAACATTCTTTTTTTCTTTTCACTTAAAAATATATTAGAATAGTGAAGTTTAAATCACAAACTCATAAGAGCTTATCAGTAAACCATAAAAAAAAATCTTATGTGTAAAATTTTAAATTTAATTGAAAATCTAGACGGAAAAACTTATAAGAATTTGAGTTACTTGGACAATTTCATAATGATAAACCGTATTCCCCTTTATTCTTTAATATTATCTAAAAATAGTAACTTTTCAGAGTATTTAGTTAGAAAGTATTTTTTAAATATTATTAAAAAATAATAAAAAGTTTTAAAATTTCATATATTCAATTATTGAAAATATAAAACACCTATCCTTAATAGTAAGATTTTTTTTTTTTCAAAAAAATAATATTCTTAGTTCTTAACTAAACTTAGCGTATACTTGTGAATAAATTGAGTGTTTTTTTAAGGTAGAAATAAGAAATTTAAAGATCAAATTTTATAATAAAATTTTATAAATATATAAAAAAATTATAAATATAAATTTGACCCTTAGATTTTTTGTTTCTCAAATCTAACTCTTCAATTTTTTATTTCTCTTCTACAATTTTATGATACATTTTTGGTCTCTATAATGGTGAAAACTCAAGTATAGTTAACTAATTAACTTCATGTGAAATTGATAACTAGTTGTTAGATAAAAATTTAGTCAAATTACTTAATTCATTTAACGGCTTTCAACTATCAATTTCACGTGAAGTTTATTGTACCTGAATTTTTACCATTTCAAAATAATTATTTTTATTTTGCTAGAGACTAGAGAGAGAAACTTACAGCTCCGGGCATGCGAGGCCATGGACCGGTGTCAAATGCTTCACGCGCCGCTTCGACGGCAGCATCAATATCTTCTTTTCTTCCTTCCGAGATTCTCGCAATTACCTCTCCTGTTCTTGGATCTATTGTCTCAAACTCACTCCCTATTTATTTTTCCCCAGTAACCACAAAGGAACAAAACAAAAATTGTTTATATATATTTGATGTACTAATAATGTTACACTTCAATTTTTGATGTATTTGTTAGTGTAAATCAATTTTACATATGTAACTAATTATATATGGTCATATTATTAAAAAAAATTATTAACAGTATGAATAGTCATTAAAAAAAATAAATATAATTAAATAATTATATAAAATATATATTATTAATATCTTAAAATTAAATTTATAATGTTAAATGAATTTTTATAATATCATTAAATTAATTTATTTTTAGGACAATTTACTGTTTTAAATAAGCTGCCCATGAATTTTACCAGAATACACATTATGCAAATTGGATACCGAAATGCATTTTTTTCATAAACTATGTAAATCGCGACAGGGATATCGCGGTTTACAAAATACACATAATCCGCTACAGGGGTGTCGCAGATTACGTTGGTAAAAAAACATCACATAAACCACTACAGGAGTGTCGCGGTTTATGCTTTAGTGTGGACTTAGTTCATTTTTCATGGAGGATAAGTTTTTGGATGAAAGTTTAATTTGTGTATGGCGCAACATAGGTTCCTTCTTTGATTTAATTGAAATTAGTCTGTTGTACTCATAGAATTACTAACAAAATTAGAACACGTTAACCAGAGAGAATCACAAGTACATAGAGAATCGATCATGTGTGATTGGGCCAATCGGTTGGAGTTTGACTGAGGCCGAGTTTGACTACTGGTTTGATATTATGAGGACTGAGAATCTGGCCATATGTGATTGGGCCAACCGGCTGGAGTACGATAAGTGGACCCAACACCAGGATGGAGGCAGACGGTTCGGCCACATGACGACGAACATATCCGAGTGTGTTAACTCTGTACTGAAGGGGATACGGAATCTGCCGGTTACTGCACTTGTCAAATCCACATATGGGAGGTTAACAGAGCTTTTTGTCGTCCGAGGGTAGACAGCAGAGGCGTAATTGGGATCAGGCCAACGGTTTTGTCAGGCCCTGGTCAAGGCGATAAAGCGCAACCTAAAAGATGCGAGGTGCTTCATGGTTACTCTGTTCGAAAGACATCAGTCTGAGTATACCGTGGCTGAGACGACTCCTACCGGTAACTACTTCTCGCTTGGGATGTATCGGGTTTTTCTCAGAGATCGCACTTGTGACTGCGGGTATTTTCAAGCTCTCCATTACCCTTGCTGTCATGCGATTGCATGCTGTGCTCAGTCCCGATTAGACTGTGCTATGTACGTCCATGAGGTTTATACCATGAGTAAAGAGTTCAGCGTATACCGGATGGGATTTTTGCCCCCTATTCCAGAGGGTCTCTGGCCACCGTACGCCGGTCCTACTATCATCCCTGATCCTAACATGAGACGTGTCAGAGAAGGGCGACCAAGGTCAACAAGAATCTGTAACACCATGGATGAGGTTGATACTGGTCGACCGAAGCAATGTGGGTTATGCAGACAGACATGACACACTCGCAGGACTTGCCCTCAGCGAGGATCCGCCCCCAGTGCCGAGGCATAGGTGTCATTAGGTTGTCACGATTAGCTTACATTTTTCTTTCCTTGTTTGTATTCTTGTTTTGTTTTAGTTGTGCTTACTGTTAAGTAAAGTTGTACTTGCTGATCGATTCTCTATGTACTTGTGATTCTCTCTAGTTAACATGTTCCTAATTTCGTTGGTAATTCTATGAGTACAACAGGCTAATTTCAATTAAATCAAAGCAGGAACCTATGTTGCGCCATACACAAGTTAAACTTTCATAAAAAAACTCATCCTCCATGAAAAATGAACTAAGTCCACACTAAAGCATAAACCGCAACACTCGTGTAGCGGTTTATGTGATTTTTTTTACCAACGTAATCTATGACACCCCTGTAGCAGATTACGTGTATTTTGTAAACCGCGATACCCCTGTTGCGGTTTACATAGTTTATAGAAAAAATGTATTTCGGTATCCAATTTGCATAATGTGTATTCTAGTAAAATTGATGTACAGTTTATTTAAAACAGTAAATTGCCCTTATTTTTATATAATTATTAAAGTAGTGGATAAAATTTTAAAAATTAATTGTAGTATAGTTACAAATATGATTATACATGAGATTATATAATTTTAATACACTACAAAGATGTATTCAATTAAATATTTGTAGGTATGAAATATTAGATAAGTGACAGAATTAAACACTTTTATATTAATAGGATTATGTAATAATTAAATATCTATGTACAAGAAATTACATAGTATTAATACATATTCAAAATGAATCTGATTCTAAAACAACAATAACCTTTGGGTGGTCAAGATGTCATGATGGAACTTTGTGCAATTAGAAAACGAAATCTTAACCACTTATAACTCGTCATATTATAATTATAAAGAACAAATTATTTAATTTTCTTTTATTCATATTGAAAGATTATTGCATAATTCGGGAATTTGTACTTAATTGTTTTCAAATTTTTTGGTAAATATTTGTTGCTTCTAAAGAATAAGTGGTTAAAAATTATTAACTTAATTATTATTAAGGAATAAAAATATGGATTAATATGAATCTACATAAGAAATTTATAAGTCTAATAATTCCATTATGAGCAGAAAAAAGAATTACATTTTGATACTCAGCATCTTAAAATTCTCATATAAATTAAACGAGTTAAAATCAAGAATTATATTAAAACTAGAAAAAAGATTTAGAATCATTTTTTTTACCAATAATTAGTTAATATTTATCATTTTTTTTTCTTTTCCATGTTAAACTTGTACCATTCACTACTTTGTTAGTTAATTGTTTGCTGAAAAATAAATTGATTCCCTAAAAAAAATTACTGTCGTTAACTAAATCAACTTTTCTTTAACAAAAAATAATAGTGATAGAATATGTAGGCCTCTAAAAGTTTTCTTGGTTTATAGATCTCAAAATAAAAAAAAAAATATCCTTAAGCAAATACTTCAAAAATTTATTTATAAGTCTTTGTAAATTATAGTAACGTTTGTTTTCAGACCATTGAAAGAAACTGAGACTAGAAAACTAAAATTCAATATTATATATTATGTTTGATGGTTAAAGAGTAAAACTAAAATTTTAATCTTAGGATATAAAATTTCTGTCATTTCATTACCAAGAACGATGAAAACTGAAATTTAATATTTTTTTTCAAAAATATTATTATTTAATTTTTTAAATTTTAAATTTACTCTTTAATTTTTATATTTATCTTAACTTAAACATAACACTTATATTTTACGCTAAACATAATACAAAAATTTAATGAGTAATGTTATATATATACTAAAATTAGTCATCAAAATCAGCCATTAATATAAAATACATGTTGAAATATAAATACACATTAAAAATAAATTAAACTATACATATATTTATATACAAATATATTAATGACTGATTTTAATAGTTAATTTTAATGTACGAATAACATTTTTAAAACTTAATTTAATCTTTATCTTCCCATTTCGGTCTTCATTCCAAACGGAGCCTAACATATTAAGTCCGTAAACATATGAATTATGAAATGGTTGCTTTACTCGTTGACTAAACTGAGTGGGAGGCAAAACTGAAAAAAGGAAACGTATCCAACACATGTCCAAATCCAATAATGCAATGCGATTCTTCAAATTACAAATTTTTAAAAACTTATTTATTAATAATTTTTGTATAAACCTTTATATTAAATCATCACAAAAAAAATTAAAAACCATATTTGATTTTTTCAAAAATTCCATAAAATTGTTTGCAGACGCAAATATTACTTTACTATGTTGCATGATTGAGAGTAGTTTTCATCTCTTGCTGTACAGTACAACTAAGTTTAATAATTGAAACCGACAAAACTGGGTTCTCTCGTCTCCATCTATCTCTGAAATTGTATTTCACTTTTCATACACGTGAAATTTATGTATAAGAAGAAAAAATTATATGAAAATAAGATGCAGATAATTATTTAGATAATTAAAATAGAATAGAAGGGAGAGGTAGGGGTATAAATAATAACAGAAAAACCCTGTAAATGTAGAAAATTTGTTTAAGAAGTTAATTAAGTTAGCAACAAACTAACCTGAAAGGGAATCGACAAATTGTCCATTGATGAAGAGCTTGGTGAACTTCACGGTGGTGGGAATCTTGACGTGGCCATCGGAGATATCAATAGACATATTTGGTTTTGTTATCAAGGGAGATTCAAGTGATGGAAAGAATAAAAGATAAATAGATGAAGGCTTTTTAGATTGAACAAGTGAATGGGAGAATACAAGTAGGGACTACTCCACTATTTATACCATTATTTTATGGCAATAATGTTATATTAATATTTAATATTAAGAGAATCACTTACATAAATATAAATATGCTTAAAATGTCCTTTTTTTAGATGTTTTTAAATAATTAAAATTCAATACATATAATTCATTAAATTATGTTATTTTTATTAAAATTAGATCAGATAAATTAATTTAGCAAAAAAATTTATAAATTATACTTTAAATTAGTCTAAATTAATATTTTTTTATAAAAAATAATTACAATATCTTTATTATAAAAAATAACTAACATATTCTTATTATATATATATATATAGAGAGAATTCTAAATTTTAACCTTTTTTTTTTCTGTGCCGTTATAAGGTTAGAATTTAGGGTTTTCAAAATTAAAAAAATATATAATAAGAATATTTTAGTAATTTTTTATAATAAGGTTATTGTAGTTATTTTTTGTAAAAGAAATATTAATTTAGATCGGTTTAATGTTTGATTTACTATTTTTTAGTCAAATTAATTTGTCTGATCTAATTTTGACAAAAATAATATAATATAATCGATTATATATATTAAATTTTAATTAATAAAAAATATCTTTTAAAAAAAGACGTTTTAAGTATCTTTATCGGAGTGACTCCTAATATTAATATGATATGATGGACTTTTTTTGTTTAAATAAAAAATTTATTATTTATCGATTGCAATACAAATATAAAAATATACCTTTTTATGCATTTAGTTGCGTTAAAAAATACGAAAATAGACAAGTACATTTTCGCGATAAGAGCCTGCAAAAACCTGGCAAAATTTTCACTTGTTTTCACTTTTCACACTCTATCCTAGCGAAAATGAGGAAGAGAAGTTTCCTTGATTTTTGGAGTAAGGCGAAAAGAGAGAAAGAAAAATTAGATTAATAGTCAAATTTATTCTGAAAGATCATTTATTTTTTAAATTAGTTTTTGAAAATTTTTTTTTAGTTATATTAGTTCTTAAAAGATAAAACACAAATCAAATTGGTCCTTTCATTAGTTAGATGATGATGTGTCACGTTAAATAACACGTGACATGATGACGTAGTAGGTTAATGCCACGTATCACTAGATGATTGGTTGACGTGTCAGGTTAACGACACCTAGCATACCACGTATCACTTGATATGTAAAAGAATTATTTATAATCAAAATAGTCCCTAAAAATCCAGACGTCATTTTTATCCCTAAAATTTTAAAAATTAATCAAATTAGTCCTTATATATATATTTTTTATTTTTCTTCATAATATTAAATTTAAAATATTTTTTGATAATACTAATTTTAATATTATTTTTTAGATCTTAATAAAAAAATTCTCTTTACATAAAATAATAAAAATAATTAAATTATTATAAAGTTATTTTGTCATTTGTATTTTAAAATTTTACATTTTTAAATTGTAATTTTTTATAGTGAAATTTTTTTATTTAAACGAGTTTATCAAATTATTGTTGATTATATATTTACAAATTTAATATTTTAAATCTCACTAAATAATATAGTAGTTATTTTAAATTTTAAATCTTTTAAATTTTTTAAAATTATAATTTTTATTATTATTTAATTTATATGATAGAACTCAATAATTAAAAAATTGATTTGTGGGATCACTTGTTGAATCTTAAAAAATAAACAGGGACAAGACTCGTTTTTTTTTCAAGAATGTGGGGGCATAATGTGAGAAGCTAAATTAGTAATTACCTAAATTTCTTCAAGGGTAATGATTTTGTTGAACAATATGAACAACGGGCCCTAAAAACTAGCCCAATTAGCTTACTAACACAGTTTACCTTATGCACCCCCTTCCCAAAATCCTAATTTTAATCATCTTAATTATTAACATCGTAATCATTTCACATTCCCACCCACTCCCCCCCCTTTTCGACCAGTCCATAAAAACTTTTTCCCTTCTCCTCAATTCAAACTCCATTCAGGAACTAGTACCCTTCCCCTACCCCATTTGAAACGGCATTGAGAAACTCGGACCAACCTATATCCGGTGCTTCTTCTCTGCTCCTTTCCGTCGTCCATTCTGCCCATCGCCGAATTGACCATCCCCCGAGAGGCCTCCATTGTGAAGAAGAGCAGCAGCAGGCGAATCCCCGAGTCGGCATCGTGTGGAAGTCGGCCAGCCGCCACCCACGTTGTCTGTTAACGGCCATCTCCGGAGGTTGAAGTCACTGCATGTTCGCGCCGCTTGGAGTCTTCCTCGGGCAACACCAAAGCAACCGTGGGGTGTGTTTGCATGCCGCTATTGAAGGTCAGTTTCCGATAGTCGTTCCTTCATGTTATGGGTTGCATAGATGTTCACAGTAATTTTCATGTTATGAGTTGTATAGAAGGATTTTGCTGCTTGTAGGACTTGGTGGGCCTGTTTGAGTTTTTCAAGTGTTTGTTAAGATAAAGAAACTGGGAAAAATACTGACCCTTGCATGTTGCTCAGGACCCTGTTCTTCGTGACTTGTTTTTTAATGGTTGACTGTATTTGGGTTTGTTTTGCCTCCGGGTATTAGTTAGTCAGCAGTTGGTGTAAAGCACATGCTTAAAATTTGTTGCTTTATGAGTTGTTTAGTCAATCTAAGTCAGATGGTCATTTCTATACATAAATGGATGGTTATTTATTTTGGCACAGCTGTTTGAAATTTGGTTTAGGATGTAGACATTTTTCTTCCGAATACCTAACCTAAAAGGGTGGCACGTTTGAATAACTATTCAATTGTCTGATTATGTATGTTTGATTTTGAAGAGATAGGTTTGAATTGGTATCCTGTTTGTTTATTTAAGGAAAAATTGTAATTATAATTTGGAATAAATTTACACTTTTCTAGTTTTAGTTGAAAGTATATTTTACTTTTTCCTCACATGTCTACTTGTATTTGATGCATTTGATTGGATAGAATCTAAATGAAAGTAGTTTTGGCATTGAGTTTGACCATGTGAAGACTCTATTTACATCTTAATCAGTATATTTGACTACCATCGCAATCAATATTTCAGAACATTTTAAATATACCAGCTTTAGACTTTAAAAATGGTGACTAAGTCAATATAAATAGTGCGTTGCCTTGAATTTGCAAGTTAATTGGTCCTTTTGATTTAATTAATACTTGGGCCGTAAAAAATTATACTAGATGAATGTTTAAAGTTGCGCGTTGTGACATGACATAAAGCATTTAGGAAGCAATTTCTATTGATACTAATATCTAGAGCCTATAAAGCTGATTATATTATGACTTATGTTGGTGACTTTCGTTATCAGGACCTTGTGTTACTTGTTCTTTTGTTATCTGCCAGTGTTCTCATAATGCGCACCACTATTGGTGTTCTGCCGGTGATATTCATATTTTTTTTGAAATTACAGCAAAAATAGTAAAATCACATGGTTAATGGATGGTTGGACTAAAGCGAACTGTATGAAATTTGATGGAGTTTGGGCTTAATATTTTAGAAGTCTTTTCTTTATATGTTTCTGGTTCATGTGATTGAGTTTTAAATTCAAAGAATTAGGGATGTTCAATTTTGTAAGAAACAATTGATGAAAAAAAGAGGTGACTTTTAGTGGTGGCTTAACTAGATATAAGTTAAATTGGTTGTCAATACTATACTTGCATAATGTTTGACGTCTACATATTTATGAATTTTTTTATTTTTGATCATGGATGTTGTAAAGACTCATGCTAAAGTTTTTAAAATAATTCATAGTTATATAGAATATGAATAGTTCTTCGGGCACAGCAGATCGAAATAAATAGTGCGTTGCCTTGACTTTGCAAGTTAATTGGTCCTTTTGATTTTATTAATACTTGCAGCGGAAAAATTATACTAGATGAATGTTTAAAGTTTAGACTTGTGACATGATATAAAGCATTTAGGAAGCAATTTCTATTGTTACTAATATCTGGAGTCAATCAAGCTGATTATATTATGACTTGTGTTGGTGACGTTCGTAATCAGAGTTCAATTTTGATTGCTACGCTTCCAAGAACCTTGTTTTACTTGTTTTTTTGTTATTTGCATGTTACTCATATTGTGCACGACTCTGGGTGTTCTGCGGTTGATTTTCATTTTTTTTGAAATTACAGCAAAGATAGTAATATCACATGGTTCATAGATGCTTGGATTAAAGCGAACGGTATGAAATTTGATGGAGTTTGGGCTTCATATCTTAGAATTCTTTTCTTTATATGTTTCTGGTTCATGTGATTGACTTTTAATTTCTATGAATTACGGATGTTTAATATTGTAAGAAAAGATGGATGTAAAAAAGAGATGGCTTTTAGTGGTAGCTTAACTAGATATGAGTTAAATTGGTTGTAAATACTATAGTTGCATAATATTTGATGTCTACATATTTATGACTTTATTATTTTCGATCATGGATGTTGTAAAGACTCGTGTTAAAATTTTAAGAATAATACATAGTTATATAGAAATAATATTTTTTATGCGTGTGAAATTTTCTTTTCTAAATAATGCGAGCGGACTATTGATGAACCTGTGAGGAAGAACCGGAATCAGAGAAAGCAATAGATATACCTAGAGCTCGTTTGGGAAGTAGAAGAAGCTACTTTTTTTTTTACTTTTAAATTATGAAAAGTCACAATAAAAAAACTAAAAAACAGCAACAAAATATATATTGACACACATTTCATATTCATTTTTTATTTTCACCTACCATATCATGCACAATAAAACAATAAGTACTAACTATACAATAAATTCTTTTGCATTGCCATCAAGATTATTAAGAATTAGAATTTTAATATCCATTCTCTTGTGTAAAAAAATTGTATTTTTTCAGTTATTTATCCAAACACTACAACTTTAAAATAAGTACTTTTATAACTAAAAATCAATACAAAATAACTTATTTATAAGTTGCTATTAATAAAAGTCCTTCTACTTTTAAGCTCTTTTTTCAAAAGAGCTTATTTAAGTTGTTAACCCAAATTGGACCTTAGTCTTAAGACCACAAATACCTTTTTCACATTGTTTACGTGGTAGAATTTTGTTACAACAGAAAGGATAAATTTCCATGGTGAATAACATTTTTAGTTCTCTAACTACTTTGATTCTGTTTCAAGATATTAGCAAAGCGTAAAAGTTATTAGTTAAGAATAACCATCTGGTACCAACAAAAAAAACCATCCGCTATCATATGGAATTGAACATCCAGCCTCTACTATTTGTTACTTTTTACACACTACACCAAGACTCTTCTAAATAACCATTTGGGTGACAATAGAGATAACCATCTGTTAGCCTATAGAATCGAACATCCAACCTTTATTACTTGTAACTGCCACATACTCTACACCAAGACTATTATGAATAACCATTTGGGTATCAGTAAAAATAACCATTCGCTATCATATTGAATCGAACATCCATATTAAAATACTTGTAACTGATCACACACACTACACCCAGATTATTCGAAATAACCATCTGGATAATAAAAGAAATAACCATTCGCTTTTCTATTAAATCGAACATCCAATTTATAATACTTCTAACGAATCACACACACTACACCCAAATTATTCAAAATAACCATCTGGGTAACAATAGAAATAAACATCCACTATCCTATTAAATCGAATATCCAGTTTAACATATTTGTAACTAATTATACACACCACACCAAGGCTATTACAAAATAACCATCTGGGTACCAAATAACCATCCGTTACGCTATTGAATCCAAACTGACTTTCTTTGCATATGTTGCATAAAAATCTTAAGCCAACTTCAAATGCTCAAACCGCATCCTAACTCTTGGTATTTCGTCTTCGGCAAGACAACTATGATCCGGTAACTGCGAATCAGTTCAAAACATACATCATTCGATGAACATGAGGATTAATGGTCGATTCAAATATGCAGTTCACGAAAAAACAGCAATATACTAGAGACCAAACCTCATCAACAAGATCCGTGTCATCACTTCCAGTAATGTCGGTACATTCTATGACCTACAATCAAACATATACAAACTAATTAGATACCGTACTATTAAACAAGTTTCAACTAAAAAGATTTTATTAATACTTTTTCCAAAAATATCATTAAAAATTTATTACTATACATAACTTACAAGAAATAATAACAATGAAAAGTGTACTCATAAAAAATCTCACCTAATTAGTCAGGCTTATATTAAGTATTTATATAAAGCATGCATGGATTTGCTACATCTGAATCACACCTACACAATCTAAAACCAAGTCTATTTCTATGCTTTGAAAAGTCAAAAAGCTCATTATTTCTTCTTGGATGTGAATGATACATTTCCATTCTCCATTTTCGTTTCTTCAATTCCTTCCTTGTCAATCCTCTCTCATTTCTTCTTCTCCTTATTTGTTTATTAATTAATTTATTTTTCTTATAGTAGTAATCACTGTTGTATGTATTATGGACTTACTAATTAGAATTTTGGGACCTTTGAGTACTATATTGTATCTTATGCACAACTGTACATATATTTTCTAGCAATATTATATAGCGTGAAAAAATAAAAAAGAATGCAAAAACAAAAAAACACATTTAGTGAGCATCCAAAATGAACAACATCTCCACTTAGAGCATATATTTTCATCTGTAAAGTGAGTTGTGACCAAATTTGTTTGTGCATGCATGGCATGGAAGCATAAGGATGAGAATTTAAAATAATCTAATGGCAACCATGTGGAATGTTTAAAACATACCTGAATTGGTAGTTTCATTCAATTCACTTAACTAAACATGATATGCATTTCTTAAATTACACTAATCAAATGACTAAATTTAAAATTTTAAACTAATTTTGTGTTTAAACAAAACTAATAATCAAGTGCCATGTCAAAACTCAATCTAAACATCATTAAAAATAGCATAACATTACACAATTTTGAATTATAATGCCTAAAGATAACAAAATTTAAGACAAATGCTGGCCAAACATAAGAATTAAACAAAAAATTTCACTCAGGCATTTTATCGAGCATATGGTGTGCACAATATGTAAACAGAGATTTTAAACTCAATTTAAGCAGCAATCAATATAGAAAAATCAGCTATCAAACATTTTGGAATCCAAAAAGTATCAATCCATTAATCTAAGCCTAATCTAAACACTAAAAACAAAATTAAAAATTAGTTAAAATAAATAAACGAAAGAACACGAGCAGAAGGAAGCATGGAACCTGTGTTGGTAAAAGGGGAAGAATGGAAAGAGAGGGATAGCAGAGGCGGTGTTACAGCGGCACAGAACTCAGCCGCTGTTGGGTTGCACTCGGGTTTCTCGCGCGGGGTTGGACTTTGCACAGAGACCAGGAGTAACGTACAGGGGATTGAGGAGAAATGGAGAAAGAGGGAAGAAAAAGAGAAGAGAGGGAAGAGAGAAGGGGTAGGCGACGGTGGTCGCCGGTGGTGATGGCGGTGGTGTCAGACGGAAGGTTGGGACTGGGTTGAGAGTGTAGAAGAGAAAAGGGTCCACCGAGGGAGGGAAGAGATAAGGTGTGAAAGGATAGGAAACGTGTAACTGTTTCCTACTAAAAAATATGATATTTTAAATTTTAAAAAATGGTTATTATTATAATTAAATTAATTACATCATTAATTAAATTTATGAGTAATTTACATTTGTAACCCTATTGTTCATATTGTTCACTAGAATTATTGTTCACTTATACTTTTCCTAGGAGGGGGAATAATTAGATGCTTCTCTACATCATCGGTTTTGGAGAAAAGAAAAGTATAGGTGAATAATAATTCTAGTGAACAATATGAACAATATGAACAATAATCCAAGCACCGGCTGAAGATTTTTCGCATCTTCAGATTTTGATTGGGGTCAGACTTAAATGACAATATAAGTGTAGTCCTACTGGCTGCAAATCCAATTTTACATGACAAAACTAATCATTTTAATTTAGATCTACATTTTATATATAGCAGCTTATATACACAATATGATGATCAATAATCTAAGTCCACGATTCTCTTAACTCACACAAACTCTCATATTCTATCAGATATCAAATAAAATGAAATTTTACCAAATAGAAGTGATTTCTAAGTGAAACAAAAGATCTATTCTAATACAAAAGTATATGTTGCTGCGTCTTCAAATTAGTCTATATAAGCAGTGTGAAGGTATCAAGGTTGAAGTGAAAGAAAGTGAGGAAGGAACAGAGAAGTGAAGAAGTGCAGAGAGAAAAGCAAACAGCGAAAAGAGAAAAACTGATTAGGGTTTCTTCAGAAAAAATGAATTAGCCTGAGTCATTTTGCAAGTTCTACAGATATATATATACAGCTGGTGGGTAACTTGATTTGGTTAACTAAGGCCTAACTAACTTCTTCTGGAAGATTCTGATTGTAACTAATTCTCTAACTGAATGCTGGTTTGCCACTTGTGCTGCTTCAAGCTTGCTTGTTGTTACTGCTAACATCAACCCTACTGTTTTGTCTGTCTGAGTTTTCTTTGGCAGCAATGTGTTTGTTGGAGCTGTTGATTTAGATTCGTTCTGTGATTCTGAGTTCGCTTTATCCCTCAGAGCAAATGGAAAGAGCATGAGTCTGTACACCTCTAGGTTCACTCCATTTGTCTTCACAGTATCACATATCTGTAGAAAATCAGATATAAACTGATTTGGATCTTCATGAGGAAGTCCATGATACTGGCAGTTTTGTTGCACCAGGGTGACCAATTGTGGCTTCAACTCAAAGTTGTTTGCAGCTATAGGAGGCACTACAATGCTTTTTCCATAAAGATCCGCAGTAGGGGCAGAATAAGAGCCAAGCACTCTCTTTTGTTGATCATCCCCATTCGGATTTGCCACATTGGCATTAGCATTATTATTAGGATCCATAGTGGATTCTGTAGCCTTGTAAAGTCTTGCTTGTTGTAAACGCCGCCTGAAAGTTCTTTCAGGTTCAGGATCAAAGTCTAAGAGATGTTCTTTGTTTCTGTTCCTGCGCATAAACAAACAGAAGACAAGAAAAGATGGGAATCTCTACGTCAGAGTGTAGAGAATTCCCAGTAAGGTAACCTGTGTAAACTAATGAAATAAAAATACTAAATAAATAAATAAATAAAAATTTCGAAATTAAAAACTAAAATTAAATAAAAAAATGTCAAAAATTAAAAAGAAAAATAAACAGAAAAACTAAAATAAAATCAACTGGGTAACACCAAACTTACTTTCAAAAACTAAAAACAAAATTTATTAATACTAATGTAAATATATATATATATATATATATATATATTATTTATTTTTATTTTTTTATTTATTAAATAATAAAAAAAGAAAACGAAACAGGGGAAGAGGGTGCTAACGAAAGAACAAAGGAAGGAAATAAAAAAAATTTACGGGAATTAAACAAAATAAAAAATAAAAATTAATAATAATAAAATAAAACTAATTAAAATCAAAACGTCTAATCTAAGCAATCAAGCAACTAATAGTTGTTAATCACAGTCAATCTCCGGTAACGATGCCAAAAACTTGGTGCGGAATTTGTAACCCACTAACTTACCGGCAAGTGCATCGGGTCGTACCAAGTAATACCTTACGTGAGTAAGGGTCAATCCTACGAGGATTGATGGACTAAGCAACAGTGGTTAAATGATTTACTTAGTTAGGCAAGCAGAAAATGGTTTTGAGATGTTCAAAAGGTTTGAGAAGTAACTCAGAATATCAAAAGATAGACACGTAAATAAATTGGAAATCAAATATTGAGAAAACAGTTAAGGTTTCAGAGTTATCTATTCTTCCGGATTAACTTTTCTTACTAACTATTTTAATCATGTAGGATTTAATTTATGGCAAACTATATGTGACTAGACCCTAATTCCTTAGACCTTTCTAGTCTTCTCTAAAATTCATCAACAGCCAATTCCTTGGTCAATTAATTCCAATTAGAGGGTGATTATCAAATTCCAGTTTGTATGCCACAAAAATTCTAATTATCCAAAAATAAAAGGATTATATGTCACGTATCCCGTTAAATCCAGATAATTAAAATTTAGGAGAATATGTTTTCAAGTTGTTGTTTAAGTAAAGAGCTTTTCCAAGTTTTACAAGAACTCAAATAGAAAAAGGGTCATACTTCCGTTCCACCCAAATTCATAAAACAAAGAGCGAAAACAATTCTTAAATTATAAATCCATACATAAATTAAAGTAGAAAAAGCAATAAAATTAATCCATAGAAATAGACAGAGCTCCTAACCTTAACAGTGGAGGTTTAGTTGCTCATGGTTCAGAGAAAATAAGGATTGTAAATTGAGATGGATTGGGATCCTCCTCAGGACCTCTCTCAAAAGAGAGGTTTCTTCTCCCTTTTATAACTAATCCTAATAATTTAAAATCTAATATCTAAAACTAAAAATTAAAATAATATCTTTTCCTAATTTAAGATTTGAATTTAAATTTGAATTAATTTAAATAATCAAGTCTTCAATGGATGGATGGGGACCACTTGTTTCGTCCATTCTGCAGCTTCTAATCTGTATTTTCTGGGCTGAAAACTGGGTCAAAACAGCCCAGAAATCGCCCCCAGCATTTTCTGCATTTTTCTGCACGTGGCGCATGTCACGCGTACGCGCCAGTAACGCATACGCGTCGATGATCTTTTTCGCGAGTCACGTGGACATGTCGATCACGCGGACGCGTTGCTGAGCAAATCTTCAAATCACGCGAACGCGTCAGTCACGGGTACGCGTCGCCATGGATACTTCCAGATCACGCCCACGCGTCAGTCACGCGTGCGCGTCGCTCCTCGCTGCCATCTCCTTGGTTTTTTCTCTTTCTCTGCAGAAACTTCATCAAATCCATTCGAATGCTACATAAAATAAATAAAATTGCACGAAACTCAAAATAGCATCCATAGTGGCTAAAATATAATTAATTCTTAATTAAACTCAACAAATTAGATACAAATTCACTAGGAAAAGATAGAAAAGATGCTCACGCATCACAGGGAGCTGTGCTGTGGAAGGGTAGGTGGCAGGGAGGTGTGTGGCTTCATTTGGTTTGGTGTGTGGGGTGTGATATAAGGGTGGATTAAGGTTGGTATTTGTGTGGTAGCAGGTTGAGTTGGCTATACTATGATTATTGAGGCTAGGAGTTTTTGGAGTGATTTGAACTCCCTCAAACATGTACAGTCTATCCTTAAGCAGTCCTTGGAGGAGGACTTTCTTGGATATCTGGCATTTTACATAGCACAAGTAAGGCCAGAATTCAAAGTAGACATAGTTGTCTAATGCAAATTTGGCTACACTTATTAGGTTTTTAGATATGGCAGGGACATGGAGTAAATTCTGTAATTGGAAGGGTTTGTTTGATAATGATGCATGCATAAATGTACTTCCAATATGCTTAATTTTTATACCTTGACCATTACCTCCAAAGACCTATTCTGTGCCATCATAACTGGTTCCTGTGGCTAGGTTCCGTGCATCATAGGTGCAGTAGTGAGAGGCTCCCGAATCAGGGTACCATGCTGTGTCTGGCATTGCTGAGGGGACAGTAAGGAGAGCCTGCGGATTTGGAGAAACCGGTTGTGCTGCATTTTGAGATTGTTGTTGCTGCTGAGTGGTTCTTGAGTTGGAATTGTTGTTGTGGAAGGCAAAGGATGGGAGTTGAGTTGTGTTTAGAGGTTGAAGATGAGGGTTCATAAAATCTTAGTCGAAGCGGTGATAGCACTGAATGACTATGTGTCCAATCTTGCCACAGAGTTGGCACTGCGGTCTGCTTCCTTGCCACCAGGAGGAATGGCTGCCTCCTCCTCTGTACGGTCCTCTGCCTCTGGACCCTCGAAAGCCGCCTCTGTTGTTGTAGTTGCTATAGCTTCTTCTTTGAGAGTTTTCTTGAATTTCTTCATTGCTTTGAGCTACATTTACTTGCATTGCTCCTAGTTCTGTCTTTCTGAATCTTTCAATTAGCTCTTCTTGAGTTAAGAGTTGTGTTTCAAGTTCACTTTCAGTGGTGTGATCTATTCTTGCTGTTGTAACAGTGACAAATGTATTGTATTCTTCACCAAGTCCTGCCAAGGATGCTTCAATGTAATCTTCCCTTGAGAGTGGAGCTCCCAATGCTTTCAGTGAATCTGCCACCTGGTTGATCTTTGCCATATATTATGTTACTGTTGAGCCATGCTTCTTGAGTGTCCTCAGCTGCGTTTTCAGTTGCTTGATTCTTGTTTTCACTCTTGCCGCAAAGTACTCTTCTAATGTGAACCAGATCTGGTAAGCATACTCACATTCTATCACTCGGTTTACAAAGCTTGGTTCCATAGATGCAATTAGCCAGGCAACCAGCCATTGATCATGAATTTCCCACTCTTCATATTCTTGATTTTCAATTCCATTAACTCGATTTAACTCTGAACTGAATCTTGCTGGAATCTTCGAAGGATTGAGGTGGCTCTGCAATTTGTTGACCTTGATGCACGCAAGGGCTTGCTTTTTCCATGCGTTGTGGTTGTTTTTGTTGAGCTTGATTGCAGCAAAGGCAGCGAATGCGTTTTGATTTGGTGCACTTGCAGAAGCACTGGTGGTGAACTGAGGTGTGTGCTCCATGGATCAGCAAGCTCTGATACCATGTGAAGGTATTAAGGTTGAAGTGAAAGAAAGTGAAGAAGGAACAGAGAAGTGAAGAAGTGCAGAGAGAAAAGCAAACAGAGAAGAGAGAAAAACTGATTAGGATTTCTTCAGAGAAAATGAATTAGCCTGAGTCATTTTACAAGTTCTACAGATATATATATACAGTTGGTGGGTAACTTGATTTGGTTAACTAAGGCCTAACTAACTTCTTCTGGAAGATTCTGATTGTAACTAATTTTCTAACTGAATGCTGGTTTGCCACTTGTGCTTCTTCAAGCTTGCTTGTTGTTACTGCTAACAAGCAGCATCTAAATATTTCCGTAACAAATTCTCCACACTAATACCATATATTTTCTTCAATCAAATACCAATATTTTCTTCATTTTCTATAGATTTTTTTTGTTGGGCTTAGAATTTATCTTAGTCATTTATTTCCCTAGATAAATATATTTCAAACGTTGAAAATTACAATACTGTACAAAAAATGGGTCTTGTTGCTTAACAGGCCTAGCAGTCTGCCCAGTTATAAACTTATTTCACATCTAAAAGCATCCAACCATCTGTCAAAAAAGGAAATGTCCGACCAAAAGAATCAGTGACAAAAATTATCATACTCATGTAGACCAGAAACTCAACTTGCTGAATGAGTTATCCAATAAAAAGTTAAAAATTAGCAGAAGGGTAACAAATGCATACAAGGGTAAGTCACAAAAAAATAGCATATAAGGGCAGATGACAATTTTCGCTATTAAAAAATTCGAATTTGACAAAATGGCTCTTCCAAGGAAAAAAAAATCCATGGCCACAGAAAAATAAAAATCTTATGACAAAATTCACCAACTCTTTCTCATAACCCAATATTTTTATATTACGAATATACAAAATTGTGAGCGTTTGGTGTAAGGTTGAGTTAAGGATGTACAAATTTGGAAGGTTGAACAAAAAAACTGATTGGTTCAATCGTTCAAATAGAGTTAAAGCCTAGTTGACGGATTTAATTAAATATAAAATAAGATTATTAAAAATTTATTATATAATTTTAAATTTTTAAATTTAATTATTTTAAGATTAATAAAATTTAAAATTTTATAATTTTACATAATAATTTGTCTATAATTAAAGAAAATCAAAATGTACATAAATAATAAATACATAATAAGTTTTAACATAATAAAATAAAAAATGCTATTCATCACAAATCATAATTACCATTAAGTATTCCAAATTATATACAACTAAAAACAACACAAATTACATTTTACTCAGATTTTGAATATACCTTATGTTCCGTTCAACTTCAGCCGAGGTGTATGTCTTCAAGCGAGGCTGTCCGTCTCAGGGAGGAGCTATAGGTCGCCTCGAGGGTATGCTTGGAGTTATCCTCGGCTCTGATGAAACACGGCGGTGGGAGCACCTGCAAAGAGCACTCCGACGCTCAAGTTAAAAAAGTATTCGAGATGAGATGAGTAAGTAAAAGTGAGAGTGTCTCGTAACCTGGGACTTTGAGTTTGCCTGGTTCCGTTTTATAGGTGAGCGGGGGTTTTGTTCTTTTGGGTTTGTTGCGATATTCTCGGTGGTGTTCGTCTGTTAGTAACGGGCCGAAGATAAGTTCTGACTTACATGTGACTTTGACTGAGTTATGGTTGGGGTTTGTTCAGGGCTGAGATATTTGGTCGGTTAGAGGAGAGGGTGATTGCCGATATTTGAGGGGTACACGTCATAGCCCCCAAGCTTGTCCGTAGACGTCAGTTGACGGGCAAGGTTTTTTGTTTTGTGTGTTCTCGGAATTTGTATTTTGTATTTTTAGGCTTTTTCTTGAGCCAGAAAAATAGAAGCGTAATGGTTTTGGTGGGAAGTTTTTATTTTCAAGAAAGTGTGGTGAATCGTGCTTCATTAATTACCCCCTTTTTGGCGTTTTGGGTCTTCGAGGTTTTAGAACGGTTATATTTCTTAATTTGCCCACTAAGTTAGTGGGCTGTCTTAATTTCTGCTGCACTTTTCGATATTCTACTCTCTTCGAAATTCTTTCTTCCTGTTTGACTGACCATGACTTCCAAAGGATAGTTCCTCTTTTCTAGTTTATCCCTTTTCGTTTCTTCTTTCTATAATGGTGGTGCACGAAATTGTGATCATCAATGGCGCCATCAACATGGTATGCACAATTGTAATCTCAACTCTTTATCACAACTTCGCACAACTAACCAGCAAATGCACTGGGTCGTCCAAGTAATAAACCTTACGCGAGTAAGGGTCGATCCCATGGAGATTGTTGGTATGAAGCAAGCTATGGTCATCTTGTAAATCTCAGTCAGGCGGATTCAAATGGTTATGGATGATGAATGATTAAAAGATAAATAAAACATAAAATAAAGATAGAGATACTTATGTAATTCATTGGTGAGAATTTCAGATAAGCGTATGAAGATGCTTTGTCCCTTCCGTCTCTCTGCTTTCCTACTGTCTTCATCCAATCCTTCTTACTCCTTTTCCATGGCAAGCTCTATGTTGGGCATCACCGTTGTCAGTGGCTACAATCCTGTCCTCTCAGTAAAAATGTTCAACGCACTCTGTCACAGCACGGCTATTCATCTGTCGGTTCTCGATCATGTCGGAATAGAATCCAGTGATTCTTTTGCGTCTGTCACTAACGCCCCACAATCACGAGTTTGAAGCTCGTCACAGTCATTCAATTCTTGAATCCTACTCAGAATACCACAGACAAGGTTTAGACCTTTCGGATTCTCAAGAATGCCGCCATCAATTCTAGCTTATACCACGAAGATTCTGATTAAGGAATCCAAGAGATAAACACTCAATCGAAGGTAGAACGGAGGTGGTTGTCAGGCACACGTTCATAGGTGAGAATGATGATGAGTGTCACGGATCATCACATTCATCAAGTTGAAGAACAAGTGATATCTTAGAACAAGAACAAGCTGAATTGAATAGAAGAACAATAGTAATTGCATTGATACTCGAGGTACAGCAGAGCTCCACACCTTAATCTATGGTGTGTAGAAACTCCACCGTTGAAAATACATAAGAACATGGTCTAGGCATGGCCATGAGGCCAGCCCCAAAACATGATCTAAGGTAGCATAGAACTACTCCAAGATTCGTCTCCAAATACAATAGCAAAATGTCTTATTTATAGAGAACTAGTAGCTTAGGGTTTACAAAAATGAGTAAATGACGTAAATATCCACTTCCGGGCCCACTTGGTGTGTGCTTGGGCTGAGCATTAAAGAATTTTCGTGTAGAGACTTTTTCTGGAGTTAAACGCCAGCTTTTGTGCCAGTTTGGGTGTTTAACTCCCACTTTGGTGCCAGTTCCGGCGTTTAACGCTGGGAATTCTTGAGCTGACTTTGAACGCCAGTTTGGGCCATCAAATCTCAGGCAAAGTATGGACTATTATATATTGATGGAAAGCCCAGGATGTCTACTTTCCAACGCAATTAAGAGCGCGCCAATTGGGCTTCTGTAGCTCCAGAAAATCCACTTCGAGTGCAGGAGGTCAGAATCCAACAGCATCTGCAGTCCTTTTCAGCCTCTGAATTAGATTTTTGCTCAGGTCCCTCAATTTCAGCCAGAAAATACCTGAAATCACAGAAAAACACACAAACTCATAGTAAAGTCCAGAAAAGTGAATTTTAAATAAAAACTAATAAAAATATAATAAAAACTAACTAGAACATGCTAAAAACATACTAAAAACAATGCCAAAAAGCGTATAAATTATCCGCTCATCACAACACCAAACTTAAATTGTTGCTTGTCCCCAAGCAACTGAAAATAAAATAAAAAGAAGAGAATATACAATGAATTCCAAAAATATCTATGAAGATCAGTATTAATTAGATGAGCGGGGCTTTTAGCTTTTTGCTTCTGAACAGTTTTGGCATCTCACTTAATCCTTTGAAGTTCAGAATGATTGGCATCTATAGGAACTCAGAATCCAGATAGTGTTACTGACTCTCCTAGTTAAGTATGTTGATTCTTGAACACAGCTACTTTATGAGTCTTGGCCGTGGCCCTAAGCACTTTGTTTTCCAGTATTACCACCGGAAACATAAATGCCACAGACACATAACTGGGTGAACCTTTTCAGATTGTGACTCAGCTTTGCTAGAGTCCCCAATTAGAGGTGTCCAGGGTTCTTAAGCACACTCTTCTTTTTGCTTTGGACCTCGACTTTAACCGCTCAGTCTCAAGTTTTCACTTGACACCTTCACGCCACAAGCACATGGTTAGGGACAACTTGGTTTAGCCGCTTAGGCTAGGATTTTATTCCTGTGGGCCCTCCTATCCACTGATGCTCAAAGCCTTGGATCCTTTTTATCACCCTTGCCTTTTGGTTTAAAGGGGTATTGGCTTTTTCTGCTTGCTTTTCTTTTTCTTTCTTTTTCTTTTCTCTTCTTTTTTTTTCGCCTCTTTTTTTTTTCTGCAAGCTTTTCACTGCTTTTTCTTGCTTCAAGAATCAATTTTATGATTTTTCAGATCATCAGATAACATTTCTTCTTTTCCTTTCATTCTTTCAAGAGCCAACAATTTTTAACATTCATAAACAATCAAATTCAAAAATATGCACTGTTCAAGCATTCATTCAGAAAAACAATAGCATTGCCACTACATCAACATAATTAAACTGTTTTAAAATTTGAAATTCATGCACTTCTTTTTCTTTTTCAATCAAAAATATTTTTCATTTAAGAAAGGTGATGGATTCATTTTCATAGCTTTAAGGCATAGACACTTAGACACTAATGATCATAAGACACAAACATAGATAAACATAAGCATAAAAAATTCGAAAAATAGGAAAGTAAAGAACAAGGAGATTAAAGAACGGGTCCACCTTAGTGATGGCGGCTTGTTCTTCCTCTTGAAGATCTTATGGATTTCTTGAGCTCCTCAATGTCTCTTCCTTGCCTTTGTTGCTCCTCTCTCATGATTCTTTGATCTTCTTTAATTTCATGGAGGAGGATGGAATGCTCTTGGTGCTCCACCCTTAGTTGTCCCATGTTAGAACTCAATTCTCCTAGGGAGGTGTTGATTTGCTCCCAATAGTTTTGTGGGAGAAAGTGCATCCCTTGAGGCATCTCAGGGATTTCATGATGAGGAATTTCCTCATGCTCATGTCTATGAGTGGGATCTCTTGTTTGCTCCATCCTTTTCTTAGTGATGGGCTTGTCCTCATCAATGAGGATGTCTCCCTCTATGTTAATTCCAACTGAATTACAGAGGTGATAAATGAGATGAGGGAAGGCTAACCTTGCCGAGGTAGAGGACTTGTCCGCCACCTTATAGAGTTCTTGGGATATAACCTCATGAACTTCTACTTCCTCTCCAATCATGATGCTATGAATCATGATGGCCCGGTCTATAGTAGCTTCGGACCGGTTGCTAGTGGGAATGATTGAACGTTGGATAAACTCCAACCATCCCCTAGCCACGGGCTTGAGGTCATGCCTTCTTAAGTGAACCAGCTTTCCTCTTGAATCTCTCTTCCATTGAGCGCCCTCTTCACAAATGTCTATGAGGACTTGGTCCAACCTTTGATCAAAGTTGACCCTTCTAGTGTAGGGGTGTTCATCTCCTTGCATCATGGGCAAGTTGAATGCCAACCTTACATTTTTCGGACTAAAGTCTAAGCGTTTCCCCCGAACCATTGTAAGCCAATACTTTGATCATGGTTCTTGGTGATCCATGCATTGGCATAGAACTCTTGCACCATTAAGATCCCGACTTGTTGAATGGGGTTGGTGAGAACTTCCCAACCTCTTTTTCGGATCTCATGTCGGATCTCTGGATATTCACTCTTTTTGAGTTTAAAAGGGACCTCGGGGATCACCTTCTTCATGGCCACAACTTCATAGAAGTGGTCTTGATGCACCCTTGAGAGGAATCTCTCCATCTCACATGACTCGGAGGTGGAAGATTTTGCCTTCCCTTTCCTCTTTCTAGAGGTTTCTCCGGCCTTAGGTGCCATAAATGGTTATGGAAAAACAAAAAGCAATGCTTTTACCACACCAAACTTAAAAGGTTTGCTCGTCCTCGAGCAAAAGAAGAAAGAAAAGAGTAGAAGAAGAAGAAAATGGAGGAGATGGAGGAGGCTTTGTGGTTCGGCCAAGGGGGAGAAGTGGTGTTGAGGTTGTGTGAAAATGAAGGAGTGAAGATGGGTTTATATAGGGGTAGAGTGAGGGGTAGGGTTCGGCCATTATGGGTGGGTTTGGGAGGGAAAGTGGTTTGAATTTGGATGGTGAGGTAGGTGGGGTTTTATGAAGGATGGATGTGAGTGGTGAAGAGAATGGTGGGATTTGATATGTGAGGGGTTTTTAGGGAAGAGGTATTGAGGTGATTGGTGAATGGATGAAGAAGAGAGAGAGTGGTGGGGTAGGTGGGGATCCTGTGGGGTCCACAGATCCTGAGGTGTCAAGGATAGCTCATCCCTACACCAAGTGGCGTGCAAAAACGCCCTTTCTGCCAATTCTGGCGTTAAACGCCGGGCTGCTGCCCTTTTCTGGCGTTTAACGCCAGCTCCTTGCCCATTCCTGGCGTTAAACGCCAGTCTGGTGCCCCTTTCTGGCGTTAAACGCCCAGAATGGTGCTAGACTGGGCGTTTAACGCCCATTTGCTGGCCTTACTGGCGTTTAAACGCCAGCAGGCTTTTCCTCCAGGGTGTGCTATTTTTTTCTCTATTTTTCATTCTGTTTTTGCTTTTTCAATTGTTTTTGTGACTTCAAATGATCATCAACCTACAAAAAACATAAAACAGCAATAGAAAATAAATAAATATAATAGAATTGGGTTGCCTCCCAACAAGCGCTTCTTTAATGTCAGTAGCTTGACAGTGGGCTCTCATGGAGCCTCACAGATACTCAGAGCAATGTTGGAACCTCCCAACACCAAACTTAGAGTTTGAATGTGGGGGTTCAACACCAAACTTAGAGTTTGGTTGTGGCCTCCCAACACCAAACTTAGAGTTTGATTGTGGGGGCTCTGTTTGACTTTGTTTTGAGAGAAGCTCTTCATGCTTCCTCTCCATGGTTACAGAGGGATATCGTTGAGCCTTAAACACAAGGGATTCTTCATTCACTTGAATGATCAATTCTCCTCTGTCAACATCAATCACAGCCTTTGCTGTGGCTAGGAAGGGTCTGCCAAGGATGATGGATTCATCCATGCACTTCCCAGTCTCTAGGACTATGAAATCAGCAGGGATGTAGTGGTCTCCAACCTTTACCAAGACATCCTCTACAAGTCCATAAGCTTGTTTTCTTGAATTGTCTGCCATCTCTAGTGAGATTCTTGCAGCTTGTACCTCAAGGATCCCTAGCTTCTCCATTACAGAGAGAGGCATGAGGTTTACACTTGACCCTAGGTCACACAAAGCCTTCTCAAAGGTCATGGTACCTATGGTACAAGGGATTGAGAACTTTCCAGGGTCCTGTCTCTTTTGAGGTAATCTCTGCATAGTCAAGTCATCCAGTTCTTTGATGAGCAATGGAGGTTCATCCTCCCAAGTCTCATTACCAAATAGCTTGGCATTTAGCTTTATGATTGCTCCAAGGTACTTAGCAACTTGCTCTTCAGTAACATCTTCATCCTCTTCAGAGAAAGAATACTCATCAGAGCTCATGAATGGCAGAAGTAAATCCAATGGAATCTCTATGGTCTCAGTATGAGCCTCAGATTCCCATGGTTCCTCATTAGGGAACTCATTAGAGGCCAGTGGACGTCCATTGAGGTCTTCCTCAGTGGCGATCACTGCCTCTTCCTCCTCTCCAAATTCTGCCATGTTGATTGTGTTTATGGCCTTGCACTCTCCTTTTGGGTTCTCTTCTGTATTGCTTGGAAGAGTACTAGGAGGGAGTTCAGTACCTTTCTTGCTCAGCTGACCCACTTGTGCCTCCAAATTTCTAATGGAAGACCTTGTTTCAGTCATGAAACTCTGAGTGGTTTTAATTAGATCAGAGACCATGGCTGCTAAGTCAGAGTGGCTCTGCTTAGAATTCTCTGCCTGCTGCTGAGAAGATGATGGAAAAGGTTTGCCATTGCTAAACCTGTTTCTTCCACCATTATTGTTATTGAAGCCTTGTTGAGGCCTCTGTTGATCCTTCCATGAGAGATTGGGATGATTTCTCCATGAAGGATTATAGGTGTTTCCATAGGGTTCTCCTATGTAATTCACCTCTTCCATTGATGGGTTCTCAGGATCATAAGCTTCTTCTTCAGATGAAGCATCCTTAGTATTGCCCGGTGCAACTTGCATTCCAGACAGACTTTGAGAAATTATATTGACTTGCTGAGTCAATATTTTATTCTGAGCCAATATGGCATTCAGAGTGTCAATCTCAAGAACTCCTTTCTTCTAACTTGTCCCATTATTCACAGGATTCCTTTCAGAGGTATACATGAATTGGTTATTTGCAACCATTTCAATGAGTTCCTGAGCTTTTGTAGATGTCTTCTTCAGATGAAGAGATCCCCCAGCAGAGCTGTCCAATGACATCTTGGACAGTTCAGATAAACCATCATAGAAGATACCTATGATGCTCCATTCAGAAAGCATGTCAGAAGGACACTTTCTGATTAATTGTTTGTATCTTTCCCAAGCTTCATAGAGGGATTCACCTTCCTTCTGTCTGAAGGTTTGGACTTCCACTCTAAGCTTACTTAATTTTTGAGGTGGAAAGAACTTTGACAAGAAGGCATTGACTAGCTTTTCCCAAGAGTTCAAGCTTTCCTTAGGTTGTGAATCCAACCATATTCTAGCTCTGTCTCTTACAGCAAAAGGAAAAAGTATAAGTCTGTAGACTTCAGGGTCAACCCCATTGGTCTTGACAGTGTCACAGATTTGCAAGAATTCAGCTAAAAACTGATGAGGATCTTCTAATGGAAGTCCATGAAACTTGCAATTCTGTTGCATCAGAGAAACTAATTGAGGCTTAAGCTCAAAGTTGTTTGCTCCAATGGCAGGGATATAGATGCTTCTCCCATAGAAGTCGGGAGTAGGTGCAGTAAAGTCACCCAGCACCTTCCTTGCATTGTTGGCATTGTTGTTGTTTTCGGCTGCCATATCTTCTTCTAGTTTGAAAATTTCTGTTAGGTCTTCTTCAGAGAGTTGTGCCTTAGCTTCTCTTAGCTTTCGCTTCAAGGTCCTTTCAGGTTCAGGGTCAGCCTCAACAGGAATGCCTTTGTCTTTGCTCCTGCTCATATGAAAGAGAAGAGAACAAGAAAGTATGGAATCCTCTATGTCACAGTATAGAGATTCCTTGAGGTGCCAGAGGAAAAGAAGAATAGAAGGAGAAGGTAGAAGAATTCGAACTTATCAAGAGAGATAAAATTCGAATTATTGATAATGGAGGAGTGTTAGTCCTTAAATAGAAAGATGTGAGAAGAGGGGAAGAATTTTCGAAATTAAAGTAAAAGATTTTGAAATAATTTTGAAAAATTGAAGAATGATTTTAAAAAATTAGAGTTGGGAAAGAAACAAAGTGATTTTTTTGAAAAAGATTTTGAAATTAGAAATCAAAAAGATATGATTGAAAATTTAATTTTGAAAAAGATGTGATTAAGAAGATATGATTGAAAAGTTATGGTTTTAAAAAGATATGATTGAAAAACAATTTTAAAAAGATTTGATTTTTAAAATTAATGACTTGGCTAACAAGAAAAGATATGATTCAAACATTAAACCTTTCTCAACAGAAAAGGCAACATACTTGAAATTCTTAAATCAAATCATTAATTGTTATCAAGTATTTTTTTGAAAATGGAAAGAAATTGATTTTGAGAATATATGATTGAAAAGATATGATTTGAAAAAGATTTGATTTTGAAAAATTTTGAAAACTAAAAAAAAATGTGCATTAAAAACAAAATCTTCCCTCTTGTGTCATCCTGGCATTAAACGCCCAGAATGGTATCCATTCTGGCGTTTAACGCCCAAAATGCTACCCTTTTGGGCGTTAAACGCCCAGCCAGGTACCCTGGCTGGCGTTTAAACGCCAGTTTTCCTTCTTCACTGGGCGTTTTGAACGCCCAGCTTTTTCTGTATAATTCCTCTGCTATATGTTCTGAATCTTCAATTCTCTGTATTATTGACTTGAAAAGACATAGTTTTAAAAATATTTTTGAATTTTTGATGATGGGAATCAATAAAAATGCAACTAAGATCAAATAAACAATGCATGCAAGACACCAAACTTTAAATGTTTGTATACTAAGGACTATAACAATGTAAAAATGCATATGAAAAACAACAAAACACACTAAACAAGAGAATTTAAAGATCAGAGCAAGAAAATCATCAAGAACAACTTGAAGATTAATGAAGAACATAATGCATGAATTTTTCGAAAATTAGATGAATGCAGTTGACACCAAACTTAAAATTAGACACTAGACTCAAACAAGAAACATAAAATTATTTTTGATTTTATAAATTTTTTTGTGGTTTTTTTTTTCGAAAATTGAGTGGAAAAGAAAAAAAAATAAGGGTTCAAAATTCTTAATGAGAATTCCAGGAATCATTGCAATGCTAGCCTAAAACTCCGGTCCAGGAATTAGACATGGCTTACTAGCCAGCCAAGCTTTCAAAGAAAGCTTCGGTCCAAAACACTAGACATGGCCAATGGCCTGCCAAGCTTTAGCAGATCATTGCTCCCAACAGCAAAATTGATAGAAATCAACAAGCTCTTGTGATGATAAGTTGAAACCTCGGTCCAAAAGATTAGACATAGCTTCGCAGCCAGCCAGACTTCGACAGATCATCATGAAACTCTAGAATTCATTCTTAAAAACTCTGAAGAACAAAATAGAAAATCTTTTTGTATTTTTGAAAATTTTTTTTTCGAAAAATAAAAAGGAAAAGTACCTAATCTAAACAACAAGATGAACCGTCAGTTGTCCAAACTCGAAAAATCCCCGGCAACGGCGCCAAAAACTTGGTGCACGAAATTGTGATCATCAATGGCGCCATCAACATGGTACGCACAATTGTAATCTCAACTCTTTATCACAACTTCGCACAACTAACCAGCAAGTGCACTGGGTCGTCCAAGTAATAAACCTTACGCGAGTAAGGGTCGATCCTACGGAGATTGTTGGTATGAAGCAAGCTATGGTCATCTTGTAAATCTCAGTCAGGCTGATTCAAATGGTTATGGATGATGAATGATTAAAAGATAAATAAAACATAAAATAAAGATAGAGATACTTATGTAATTCATTGGTGAGAATTTCAGATAAGCGTATGAAGATGCTTTGTCCCTTCCGTCTCTCTGCTTTCCTACTGTCTTCATCCAATCCTTCTTACTCCTTTCCATGGAAAGCTGTATGTTGGGCATCACCGTTGTCAGTGGCTACAATCCCGTCCTCTCAGTGAAAATGTTCAACGCACTCTGTCACAGCACGGCTATTCATCTGTCAGTTCTCGATCATGTCGGAATAGAATCCAGTGATTCTTTTGCGTCTGTCACTAACGCCCCACAATCACGAGTTTGAAGCTCATCACAGTCATTCAATCCTTGAATCCTACTCAGAATATCACAGACAAGGTTTAGACCTTCCGGATTCTCAAGAATGCCGCCATCAATTCTAGCTTATACCACAAAGATTCTGATTAAGGAATCCAAGAGATAAACACTCAATCGAAGGTAGAACGGGTTGTCAGGCACACGTTTATAGGTGAGAATGATTATGAGTGTCACAGATCATCACATTCATCAATTTGAAGAACAAGTGATATCTTAGAACAAGAACAAGCTGAATTGAATAGAAGAACAATAGTAATTGCATTGATACTCGAGGTACAGCAGAGCTCCACACCTTAATCTATGGTGTGTAGAAACTCCACCGTTGAAAATACATAAGAACATGGTCTAGGCATGGCCTTGAGGCCAGCCCCAAAACGTGATCTAAGGTAGCATAGAACTACTCCAAGATTCATCTCCAAATACAATAGCAAAAGGTCCTATTTATAGAGAACTAGTAGCTTAGGGTTTACAAAAATGAGTAAATGACGTAAATATCCACTTTCGGGCCCACTTGGTGTGTGCTTGGGCTGAGAATTAAAGCATTTTCGTGTAGAAACTTTTTCTGGAGTTAAACGCCAGCTTTTGTGCCAATTTGGGCATTTAACTCCCACTTTGGTGCCAGTTCCGGCATTTAACGCTGGGAATTCTTGAGCTGATTTTGAACGCCGGTTTGGGCCATCAAATCTCAGGCAAAGTATGGACTATTATATATTGCTGGAAAGCCCAGGATATCTACTTTCCAACGCAATTAAGAGCGCGCCAATTAAGCTTCTGTAGCTCCAGAAAATTCACTTCAAGTGCAGGGAGGTCAGAATCCAACAGCATCTGCAGTCCTTTTCAGCCTCTAAATCAGATTTTTACTCAGGTCCCTCAATTTCAGCCAGAAAATACCTGAAATCACAGAAAAACACACAAAATCATAGTAAAGTCCAGAAAAGTGAATTTTAAATAAAAACTAATAAAAATATAATAAAAACTAACTAGAACATGCTAAAAACATACTAAAAACAATGCAAAAAAGCGTATAAATTATCTGCTCATCAAATGGCGGGAGAAAAAGAGAAAGAAAAGTTGAAAGCCATCGAAGTTAGGGAGGATGACCCATATCATTGGGTGCATGACGACGTCAGGACTCGCTCTTCATCTTATACCAGTGTCGACTCATTGCGGGATTTAGATGGGTTAAATTTTGTGAGGAGTGGTTCTGGTCTGTTGATTGATCTTCTTCCTTGTTCTGGTGAAGATAGGGTTTGTGACAGGAGAGGTGACTGGCAGTATTTTTATATGTACACGCCGTGTCTGACCGAGTTGCGCATTCGTTTTCCTTTTACTGCCTTCGAGTGTGACGTGTTGACCCAGCTTAACTGTGCGTCGTCTCAATTACATCCAAATTCCTGGCCATTGCTTCGTGCCTTTCAGTGTCTAATGGAGTTTCTATCCTTCCCGTGTTCTTTATCTTTATTTTTTTATTGTTTCAGTCGAAAGGGGTTCGTAAGGGGTTGTGGGTTTGTCTCAGCAGTTTTTCTGGTCGTTCTCTTTTCCTGCTTTACAAGTCTTCTTTTAAGAATTTCAAATCCTTATTTGTTAAGGTCCGTTCCGTGGAAACTGAGTATCCTTTTTATCTGGACGATGAGCTAATTGAAAAGTTCCCCCTTTATTGGTGTTCTGAACCGACTCAAATCCTTGAGGCTACTGAGTGGAGTGAGGAAGAGGATTATCTTTTAGACTATTTGGTTGAATGTTTTGCTGACGGGGCGTGTTTGTCTATCCCTGAGCTTTTGAATTTGTATGATTCTGGTGATAATGACGGTTTAAAGGCTTATATAGGTAAAAGTTCTATTTTTTATTGACTGTGTCTTGCGTGGTTGGGTTTTACTAATATGTTTGGTGTATTGGTAGGTGGACGGGTCCCTCGTCTTGATCCTAATCGGTTCTAGTCGTTTTTGAAAAAGAAAAAGGAGAGAGGCGTCGGAGGTTCTGAGATTCCAAAGGAGGATGCGGGGCAGGCTACTCAGTCCATTGCTCAGCCGGAGTCATCATATAAGAGAAAAAGGGGTGAGACTGACAATTCGCTGGAAGTCATCTCCGAGGCTGATCAGGAGGTTATGGGTGGCGTTAAGCCTGCTTTCGATCGTCAGAAAAAACTTCACGGTTTCATTCCGGGGACCAACTCCCATTCATTGTGGAGCGACCAGTTTTCTTTTGCCGAATTGTCTGATAAGGTGTCCCAATACCCAGGCGACATGCTTATGACACGTCGGGTTGGCATGGAGGGACTTGGGAAATTTGTTCAGGTGATCTTCTTGTTTTATGTTCTTTCCTTTCTTGCTGTTTTTGCTGTGTCGTTTCTTATTTTGCTGTTCGTGTTATAGATTGTTGCAGCCCGTTTGATGTGCGCTGGCCGTACAGCCGAACTCATCGGTGCCGAGCAGCAGTTAGCTGTGGATAAGGTTGCTGAATTAGAGAAGTCGTACAAGGCTAGGGTTGCTGATCTGGAGAGCTCGTCCAAAGTGAAGGATGATGCTCTTGCCACTGCTACAGCCAAAATGAGGGAATCCGAGGAGGAGGTAGTTCATTTGAGGGACCAAGTTCGGCTACTTCAGTCCGAGATTATGGAAAGTGATATCTCAAAAGGAAAGCTGACTTCGCGAGTTCATGAGTTGGAAGAAGAGGGAATGGAGATGTTCTCTTCGGGATTTGATCGTGTTGTTAGCCAAATTACTTTGTTATCTCCTGGTTTTGATTGTGACCAACTTGATGTCACTAAGGTTGTGATTGGTGGTAAACTCGTGGTTGATGGGACTGTGGAGGAGCATGGCGAAAATGCGCCTCCATCTTGATGTTGTTGTTTATGTTTCGAACATATTTACTTTTGTTATGGTGCGGACTTTTTATTTTGTGCTGACCGGGTTGTGGTCAGACTTATTGTGATGTTAGTTGTTTCGTATTTTGGAACTCGTTACTTTGTGTTCTGACCTCGGTCAGTTTGGATAGTATTGATTTTGTATATAGATGGAGATTATTGCTTTCGAGCTGGATTAAGTAGATAATTGACTTATTGAGATGAGATACGTAAACGTATAATCGATGTTCTGATTAGGTATGTACAAATGGCAAATGATTTTGTTTGATTTGGGCGTCCGGCCTTGTTAAAACCCTCCTTAGGTAAAACCCTTTTGGGAAAAAACCTCTAAGTGGGAAAAAGAGTACCTTCATTCGTGAAGTGTAAAGTTCATGACCTATACAACTTTAGGGAAGAAATATTCTAATTTCCTGACATTGGATTTCCTTGTAGTATTTGTAACTGGTAGGCCCCCATTCCGAGCACTCCGGATATTCGGAATGGTCCCTCCCAGTTTGCAGCGAGTTTTCCATGTGAGGGGGTCGTCTGGCCTCTTCTGTTCGTCTAAGGACTAAGTCGCCTTCCTCGAATATCCTCGGCACCACTCTTTTATTGTGACTTCTCTCTGCCAGTTGTTTTTGGGCTCTTTGTTTGATGGCGGCGATTTCTCGGTCCTCTTCTGCAAGATCAAGCTCGGCATTTCTTGCACTTATGTTGTGTTGTTCGTCATATAGGTCGGTTCTGAGCGTGGGGATCCCGACCTCTACCGGGAGCAAGGCTTCTGACCCATAGACCAGCTTGAAGGGTGTTTCGCCCGTTGTTGTTTGTATTGTTGTGTTATAACTCCACAACACCTCTGGTATTAGTTCTGCCCATTCACCTTTTGCATTGTCGAGCTTTTTCTTTACTGCCTGCAATATAACTCGGTTAGCAGCTTCGGCCTGCCCATTGGTTTGTGGGTGTTCGACCGAGCTGAAATAGTGCTGTATATGAAAATTTTTTAGAAATGAGCCGAGCTTATTATCAGTAAATTGTCTACCGTTGTTCGATACTATCTCTTTTGGTATTCCAAATCGGCATATGATATTTTTCCATATAAGAGATCGTACCTTTTTGGCGGTTATTTTCGCTAGTGGTTGAGCTTCTATCCATTTTGAGAAATAGTCTATTGAAACTAAAAAGAATTTTACCTGTCCCGGAGCTATTGGGAATGGCCCGAGAATGTCGAGGCCCCATCTGTGGAAAGGCCAGCTTACCTCCATGCTGTGTAATGCTTCAGCCGGTCTTGTGGAGATGGCTGCGTGTTTTTGATATTTGTCACATGGTTTGACTTTTGTTATGCAATCCCTTCTCATGGTTGGCCAGAAATACCCTATTCGGACGATCTTTGCGGCCAGGGCCCATCCTCCGATGTGGTTCCCACAAACTCCTTCATGGACTTCATTCATTACTTCGTGTGCCTCGTCTTTGCTTAGGAATTTTAGTAATGGTTGTGAGAAACCGTGCCTGTATAGCTCTCCAGCTATGTTTGTGTAGAGGCTCGCTTTTCGTCTGAAGCTCTGTGGGTTGGGCTCGTCTCTGGGCATGATACCTGCATTAATGTATTCAAGAAAAGGTGTTCTCCAATCTCGGAGGTGGTTAATGTTTGTTATAGATAATAGTTCGGTGCTTAGTTTTTGGAGTGTTAGTTGTGAAAGTGCCGAAGTTTGTGTGTCTGCCCTAGTGGCGGCAAGTTTGGATAATACATCTGCTCTAACGTTATTTTCTCTATGTATATGCAGAATAATGAATGAATTGAATTTTGAAATGAGATCCTTTGCTATGAGCCAGTATCGTTCTAGCAAGGGATCTTTTACCTGAAATTCTCCCCGGATTTGTTGTACCACTAAGAGGGAATCACAGTATGCTATCAGGCTTTTTGCTTGGAGACTTATGGCCAGTTTGAGTCCCGCTATGAGGGCTTCATATTCGGCTTGATTGTTGCTTGCTGGGAAGTGGAACTGGAGGGATTGCTCGGCTACCACTTTATCTCTTTCTTTGAGGATTATTCCTGCTCCGCTTCCTCCTCGGCTGGATGCCCTATCGACATGTAGTTCCCAGTGTTTATTATGCTCGTCCAGGGTTAATTCTGAGATAAAGTCTGCGAGGATCTGTGCTTTCAAGGCCGTCCTTGGTTGATATTGGATGTCGAATTCTGAGAGCTCGATAGACCATTTGGTCAGACGTCCGTCCAATTCGGGCTTTGTTAGTATTTGTCTTAATGGTTGGTTGGTCCTGACAATTATCGTGTGGCTCTGAAAATAGTGCCTGAGTCTTCTTGCCGTTATTACCAATGCTAAGGCTAACTGTTCTATCCTCGGATATCTTTGCTCTGTTGATTGCATGACTCGGCTGACGAAGTATACTGGTTGTTGTGTTTTACCTGTCTCAATGACTAGGGCCGAGCTTATAGAACAATTAGAGACAGATAAATATAAACATAAAGGCTTACCGACTTCTGGTCGATGTAACACAGGTGGTGATGCCAGGATTGTCTTGAGTTCGGCGAACGCTTTTTTGCATTCTTCTGTCCACTGAAATTTTTTGCTTTTTGATATTGTTTGGAAGAAGTGGTGTGATCGGCTTGATGCTGCTGGCAGGAAGCGAGATAGTGCTGCTACTTTTCCTGCTAGCTACTGTACTTCTTTTATTGTTCTTGGGCTTGCCATCTTAAGTATTGCTTCACATTTTTTGGGGTTTGCTTCAATTCCCCTTGAGGTCAACATGAACCCTAGGAACTTGCCTCCTTGGATTCCAAATGCGCATTTTTCTAGATTGAGCCTCATGTTGTATGCTCGGATCTGTTTAAATATCTCTTTGAGGTCGTCGCAATGTGACTTTTCTTGAGTAGTCTTGGAGACCATATCGTCTACATATATTTCCATGTTCCGACCTATTTGGTGATGGAATACTTTGTCCATCAGCCGTTGGTAAGTTGCACCTGCATTCTTTAGACCAAATGGCATTACTCTATAACAAAAATTTCCATGCTCAGTTATAAATGCTATTTTGTTTTGGTCTTCTGGATGCATAAGGATCTGGTTATACCCAGAGTATGCATCCATGAAGCTCAAGCTTTGGAAACCCGATGCGTTATCTACAAGCTTGTCAATGTTTGGCAAAGGGTATGCGTCCTTAGGACAAGCTTTGTTTAAATCCGTAAAGTCGACGCACATGCGCCATTTACCTGAGTTTTTTCTTACCATTACCACGTTAGATAGCCATGTTGTGAATCGAATTTCCTTGACGAAGTTTGCACTGAGAAGCTTCCTGGTTTCTTCTAGGGCCGCCTTTGACTTCTCTGTACCGAGATTCCTCTTTTTCTGAGCTATAGGTCGGATGGCTCTATTAATGGCGAGCCTGTGGCAGATGATGCTAGGGTCTATCCCTGGCATATCTGCTGGGGTCCAGGTGAAGAGATCGGCATTGGCTTGCAATGTTGTTATGAGTTCTATTCTTTGTTGCCCCTGGAGTGCTTGGCCGATGTATGTGACTTGTTCTGGCTTCGTAGTCAGTTGGACTTTTATGAGCTCGTCCGCTGGCTGAGGTCGTTCTTGGGTGTCTTCTCTGGGATCGAGCTCTGCTAGGGACAATATCTCGTTCGTGCTGTGAATTGCTTTGACTTCTTGATGGGATTCCTGTTTTGTAGCCGACCTTTTCAGGCTTGCATTGTAGCACTGCCGAGCTTGTTGACGGTCTGAGCGGACTGTAGCTATCCTGCCGTCCTGTGCCTGAAATTTAACACACAGATGAAAAGTGGATACTACTGTCCTGAACATGTTCAGAGCAGGCCTTCCGAGAATAATGTTGTAAGGGCTTGGGCAGTCAACTATTAAATATTGCATGTCAATGGTTCGTGATAGTGAGCCTTCTCCTATCATTGTTTGTAACCATATGTATCCTTTGATCGGGACTCTTTCTCCGGAGAACCCTACCAATTCTCCAGACGAGGGTTGCACGAGCTTTTCAGATAGCTTCATTTTTAGGAAAGTAGAATAAAAAAGAACATCGACACTACTACCTGGGTCCATAAGGACTTTTCTTACCAATAACTCGCCCGTTTGGATGGAAATTACCACTGGGTCGTCCAACTTTGGTGCTGCCGAGCATATGTCCTCCTGGCTGAAGGTGATGTTGAGGTCGAACACCCCTTTGTGGTTTTGTTCCTTCAATTGCTAACATTGCGCGGTAGCTTCATTTTCGCGCTGAAGTTGTGTTACCTCCTCCGGCGAATCTTCCAGATATACAGTTTATGATGCTTTTTGGTGGATTGTTGTTTGACCATTTGTTTTGCTCCTTGTGCTCTGGAACTTGACGACGCTCTTCTCGGTCCTTGCCGTCCTCTTTGTGCTTTCTTCCTTCGATGTATTTGTCGAGTAGGCCTTGCCGAGCCAGTCTTTCTAGCAGATCTTTAGCTATCACGTAGTCATCAGTTGTATGCCCGTACTTCTGATGAAAAGCGCAATGTTTGCTTTTGTCGACGAAACACTGGTCTTGGTAGTTTCCTGCCCTTACCGGTGGTTTTATGATCTTAGCATTGAGGATTTCTTTAATGATCTTTTCCCTCCTTGTGTTGAATTTGGTGTAGTTGTCGAATTTTGGGGTTAGTCTGAAAGGTTTTCTGGTGTCTTTGGCATTTGCCGATCTTGTGGTTCTGTCATCCTCTCTTTTTGGCTATTTTCTTTCCATTTTTTCGGATTCACGGAGTTCTTCTATCTCCATCTGTCCCGCCGCCCTTTCACGGAATTCTTCCAGCATCTTCGACTTAGTAACCGCGATTGTCTCTCTGAATTTCCCGGGTCGGAGTCCAGCCTTTAATGCATGTAAGTGGACGGCGGGATCTAGATCGGGTATCTCCATTGTCGCTTCTGCAAATCTGGTCAGGTAGTCTTTCAAGCTTTCTTGGGGACCTTGGCGGATGGTGCCGAGGTAGTCCGATCCGTGTACATATATTCGCGCTGCAGCGAAGTAGTCTATGAAGGACTTCGCCAACTCCTCAAAAGAAGAGATTGATCCTGCAGGCAGTTTTGAAAACCAAAGTAAAGCTGCGCCGTCGAGATAAGTAGGGAAAGCTCTGCAAAGAACAGGTTCGTTATTAGGGCCATTAAAGAACATCATAGATTGAAATTTCTTAATATGAGCCCGGGGGTCACCAATCCCTTTATATGGCTCAAGTGAGGAGGGTAGTGTGAATTGTTTTGGCATCTGGTAGTTGGTGATCTCCTCGAAGAACAGATTGTCCAGGGTCAGCTTCTCCTTTGGTGGGTCCACACTTAGTAGGTCTGCGTTGCCTTTTCCTTTGGGACCATTCTCTTCACGTTTGCTAGCGCTGTTTTGAGTGGATAACTCGGCAAGTCTTTTGACTTCTGCTTGCAGCTCGACCATCTGGGCCATGAGTTCGGCTTGGGTGAGCTGATGGGCTCCATTATCGGCCATGTCCGAAGGTTGAAAAACCCTGCGTAAAAAATAAAAGTTTGCAATAGAAGAACAGTGGGGTTAAATTAATTTTTTGGGCCCCACGGTGGGCGCCAAATGTTCCGTTCAGCTTCAGCCGAGGTGTATGTCTTCAAGCGAGGCTGTCCGTCTCAGGGAGGAGCTATAGGTCGCCTCGAGGGTATGCTTGGAGTTATCCTCGGCTCTGATGAAACTCGGCGGCGGGAGCACCTGCAAAGAGCACTCCGACGCTCAAGTTAGAAAAGTATTCGAGATGAGATGAGTAAGTAAAAGTGAGAGTGTCTCGTAACCTAGGACTTTGAGTTTGCCTGGTTCCGTTTTATAGGTGAGCGGGGGTTCTGTTCTTTTGGGTTTGCTGCGACATTCTCAGTGGTGTTTGTCTGTTAGTAACGGGCCGAAGATAAGATCTGACTTACATGTGACTTTGACTGAGTTATGGTTGGGGTTTGTTCAGGGCCGAGATATTTGGTCGGTTAAAGGAGAGGAGGGGTACACGTCACCTTAGTTGCTTTAAAAATTTTGCCGGATGACTATTAGCAACATCAGTTGACATGCAACTGATTTTTTTTCTTAATAATAATAATAATAATAATAATAATAATAATAACTAATTTATACAAATTTAGGGATATTGAGTTGTCAAAAAAGAGAGATTCTATTTTGTGATTTTTATTGACAACAAGAATATAGTAAAGTGGCTAAATAAAAAGGAAAGTATGTCTTAGAAGTAATGAAACCTAAAAAATAAAGCTCATAGAATAAAGTATTTAGTATAAAATATTGGAGTCAAGTATAGAAATACTCAGTGATTTTAAGGCAAGAAAAGAATAGGAGTGTGGCTATGGAGGTAAGTTTCAAAGTGGTCCCTCAAGTTACCCTCGAGCCTTATAGTGATTTTTGAAGTTAAAAATTACTCATATTCATTCCTGAAGTTGCACTCCGGGACTCAGACTCGTCCTTCCTGCTAATTTCGTCCAGTTGGTGCAATCGGAAAGCTGACTTGGACTCGTTGGTAACACGCTATCAGCACAACGGCTAGCTGACGTGAAAACATAAACTGTTTTGACTCAATTTGGTCCTCAAATTGAAGTTAAAAACTCTAATCCCCAATTGACTCTCTTCTCCATCGCACCGGAGGTGACTCTTCTTTGTTGCTTCTCCTATAGTGTCTTTTCCATCTTAAAAAACCACACGTTATGGCTAGTGCGAGCAACGCAGCTGGGAGCTCCAACAATCCACAATCATTTGGAAGCATCTTAAGGAGAATGAATAGAAACATAGATTCGCGTTTTTGAGTCGATAACAGGATATGAAAAATTACAAATAACCTTAACGGGATATGAACTTCTGTAAAATTTTTCGTGTATCATTTATTTGGGCATAAATTATCCAGTGGGTTTGCTCATTGTATGTATTGTGGTGAATGCAGGAGAGCGCAATTAATTTGTTGTGTACCATAATTACGACATTTCAATCTTCTATTAATCAGAATCATTATGAAAGTGTAAGTTACTATTTCCCTTCTAACATTGGTTACATGCTTTATTCTAATGTGTATGTAGCTTGAAAAAACTTGACCAGTAAGCATTCAAATTTTGATGATTTTGACAAAAGGACATGATTTCATCAAATAGAATTATGTTTATGAAATAGTTCTAATCCATTTTGATTTTCATATTAAATTTATTGTTAAATAGTTTTCCTTAGACGTTGATTGTGGTTGTGTTTTACACCTACATATGCATTTATGTTGAACTAGATTTTTCTATTTTAATGCAAGATTGTTACATCTCTATGCCTTAAAAGATTAAAACAATTGGTGATGTCATATTTGTATGCGTTTCTAGTTAGCTTGTAGCTTTTATCAGTGGAAAAACTGAACATGAAAAGCATTAGAGTTTTCTTGCTGACGTGTTAATGATTTGATTTATGATGTGAAATTATGCAGATTGAATGTGCTATTGCTATAAAACTTTTGTCCAAAGAGTCCAACGAATGCAGTTCTGATATTGCAAAGGTAATGGTTTCATCAAATTTCAAAGAGCCTGTTCTATGATATGATTATATTGTAAATATAAGAGTGCATGGAGGGTATCACGGAAGATTTTTAAGAGGGTGTATTTCCCTGCTTATGCTTGTTGCAGCCATTTTTGTGACCTAACAGAGTCCTGTAGTTTTTAAGAGAGGAACAGAAAAGGTATATAGTAAAAGAATCCAAGAAAAATATGTGGTATACGTTTAAAGACATAAGATATAGAGTTTAAATGACAACTATGGCATAATCAAATACTAAAAACTCAAAAGAAACACGAGAAAACAAAGAATATAGAAGAAGAGAGGTTCATAAATTGAAATTGAGTCATAGAGAGGGAATGGAAGAGAGGAACAAACAGAAAAAGAAAAAGAAAAAGAAAAAAAAAGAAAACTAATATTTTGTAACAGAACAGTCTCGAAAAGAGAGGAAAAGTTGGAAAAAAATAACTTGGAGCGAGGAGGGCCAACTGCGGCGGAAGCAATGCTGTGGCGAAGCTGCTGCGACGGCTTCTTGGCGGGTTCAAAATCTGCCACGCCATTTCGTCATGGCGCTGCCATGACTGCAATTTAGAAAAAAACAGCCTTTTTGCATTAATATTTCTTCGAGCAGGCGAGCCCTCCTTGATGAGTGTTTTCCCCATTTATTTTCATTTTCTAGTTTAATGTCTATTTTGTTCATTAGTTGGCATTTGTTGGAGGAAATTTTCTCTGATAAAGACAACAAATTTAAAATGTTCTTATCTTGATGTATACTGTCTTCGGCTTGGAACATCCAGAAACTTGCATATTGCCTTGCATTGCTTCCGAAATCAAAAGAAGATGAAGAAAGCTGGTCTGTGATGCTACAGAAGCTCTTGATTTTGACAAATGATAAATTAAATTTTGCCTTTCAAGAGAAGAGAGTCAATTGGGGATTAAGGTTTTTAACTTCAATTTGGGGACCAAATTGAGTTAAAACAGTTTATGGCGCTACGTCAGCTAGCCGTTGTGCTGACAGCGTGTCACCTACGAGTCCAAGTCAGTTTTTCGGTTGCGCCAGCTGGACGAAATTGGCCGGAAAGACGAGTATGAGTCCCGAAGTGCAACTTCAGGGATGAATATGAGTAATTTTTAACTTCAGAGATCATTATGAGGCTCGAGGATAACTTCAGGGACCACTTTGAGACTTATAAGTGCATGGTAATGAAGATGGAATAAATGATGTAATATTGTGAAATTAGAATGATATGAGTGGTTAGCATAATAAAATCATTTGAAAAAAAATCAAAACAAGGCAAACACAATATTTAAAATGCTCAACAAGAGACACGAAGAGACTTTTTCATGTTTTTATCATGTAATTTTACTTAGGAAAAGTCTAGGGGGCAGCAATTTTATTGAATTTTGGCCAGTATGTAACCAGTAGAGAAAGGTGAGTCATTAGATGAAATCTCACACCAATTTCACACCATTAAATCATCATTAATGACTATTTGATGGCTACCAATCACAAAAGTTACTGGTCCCCTAATATTACTCTTTTACTTATTATTTATTTGTTTAAAGGTTTGTTTATGTTTTGGTAGTTAATTTTTTAGATCATTTTAATGTGATGTGTGTTTTGTTTAATTTGTGTTTATCTTTGATAGCATTACTAGAGAAGGGGATAACTCACAAATTAAATTCTCTCTCCCCAACCTTGACTCGAGTCTGTAATAACAATCTAAAAAAATTGGACTTGTCGGTTCGAGTAATTTTTTTTTATTGGTTTTTGCTATACAATTTTTTATATCAATCGAACTAGCTGAAGTTAACTTAGTCGAACCGGCCAATTTATTTTAATTTTCATAACCATGCAAATTCGGGAGTTTAAATGCTGTATTAGAGATTAGAATTTGCTTATTTGAGGTCCAATAGGAATTTTAGTTGGTGATCTACAAATAATGACTCATGAATTTTGTCAAAAAAAAAAAATGTTTCAAAGATCACATATTCATTTCTTTAATTTAAAGTCATTTTGTCAAAACCAAAATTTTATTGTGCCAAAATAGTTACCCTTCTCCAAAAACCAAAATACTAGACATGGTCACATGGTGTTGTTTTTGTGTGGTGGCTGAGAAAGTATGTGTGGCACGCAGATGTCTATGTAATGGTGCATATTCTAGTGAAGGTTCTATAATTATCTTCAATGAAAATGATTTCTTTTCATCATTGAATAGTAGTTTATAAAGTTTTTATTTTGACACATGATAAAAGCGTCACATTTATCTAAAAGTAATAGTTATTTTCTTTGAATTATTATTTTTTTATAATTCACGCTTTTAAAATGTAATTAAAAAAATATTTGTACAAAAAATTATTTTTGACCTTTTTGTTAAGATAAATTGCATATATAATATATAGTCAGCGGCCTTCAAAAATATATATTACATTTTCAATAATTCACCTTCTTTATTGTTAATACAATTATATTATGTGTATATTAAAAATTAATTATCAAATTAGTCATTCAAATTATCAAATTCACCTTCTTTATTAAAATAATAGATTTATTTGATAATTAATTTTTGTATGTACATTACACTTTTTACTTTAATTTCAGTTATTCATATTATTTGACAGATCAATAATTAGCCTATAAACATGCATCTCATTTGTAATCGAAGCTTTACTAAGCCTGGGGAGTTGGGCATGCTTTGTGGCCCATAATCATTTCAGAATCTAATTCCACGGGCATGTTTGAAATTAGGGTTTTGCTAGTGTGTAGATATGTTATTCCTTCTATATGTATAGAAACTACGTGCCATGTATAGAAATAGGACAGCTGGACAATATAGAAATGTGTGTTGAGGAGCAGCTTTATAAAAACTGTGAAAAGCTGTGATTTGAAAAAAGGTAGGCCCCACATGTTTTTGTGATCAATCTTTAATGAAAGCTGTGACAAAGCGCTAATAACTAAAATTAAGAAATAATTTTTTATGCAAAATTTTTTGTTCGAATAGCGTAAATTGTGACAATGAAAAAAATTAAATCCCTTCCCTAAATTAGGCTTAATAGGAGGCCCATAAAAACAAATAAACCCACGTCTTTGGAAACAAATTTAACCCAGGAATATGACTTTACGGTTGGGAGGTTTATATTTGAAATTATTCCTTTTAGGAAAATTGAAAGAAAATAAGTGTTTGTAATGTCATTTTGAAATTAATAATTAGTATTAATTTGATATTTTGAAGAAATATTTTATGCAGTAAAAATAAAGAAATTAGGTGATTCATTATTTAGTGATCAATTATAAATTTGTTTTGAAATACTAGTCAAGAGCATTTATGCGAATGATTTGAAAAATAATTTTGTGAGAAGCATGAAAAGAATCTACTTTAATATATTGAAATTGGATTTTTTCTCAACTAATGGAAGTGACATGTTGATTTCTCATGAATCTATTTTTTTATCAAACTAAATGCACTATTTCATCTCTTAAGTTTATTTTATAAAAATATTTTTATTATAATTATACTATAATTAACATTTAAGTAATATTGTATAACTATACTAATTTAAAAAAATATCTCTATTATAATTATATAAAATCAATATTTAATACATTATTTAACTAATTATCAATCGAAAATATTTTTAATAATAATAATAATAATAATAATAATAATAATAATAATAATAATAATAATAATAATATGATAATCATATGACAATGGCACTAGTATTACCACTTGAAAATATTTTTAATCATTTTAATTATATTGATACAATTCTAATTCTTATTTATTATCCAATGAGTTTATTAATGGCAAGTTTATTAATTTTATTTTTAGCAGTTTGTATTTACTAAATGATATTAATTTGTCTTTTTTACCGAATTTAAAAAATTTAATATAATTTTATATATTAAATAATTTTTAAATTTAAATTTTATATTTATTTTTATTATATTATTTTTAAATTTTAAAATTATTTTATCAAATATAATTATTATTGTTTATTTTTATTAAAAATTATTTTTAATTTGGTTTATCAAATATAGATACTATAACTTTTAGAAAGTTCTTTTTTAAAAATTAGTTTTATAAGCTATTTTTAAAAGTAAATTTTACCAAATTTTTATATTTAAAATTTCTTTTTTAAAAATACTAAATGTGAAATAGTGTTTTGTATATTGAAATGATCCATTTAAAAAAGTTAAAAAATTTAGCTACTTGTTTCAAAGAAAAATCCAAATCCACCCTAAGTGTTGTTTTGTTATTCATTTTAAATTTAAATTTAAATTAAAAAATGTGAAAAGGCCTTGGTTATAAAAAATTTGAATAATTAACCTAGATCTAATTTTGGATATAATTTCAGGAAAATGTCACATTTTTTACCGATATTAAATTTTGATTGGAATCACAAATAATGTTACATATAAATTTGTTATTATAAAAAATCGGAGCATGTTCGTTACATATATTTTGGGGTAATTTTTCAAACAATACAATAAAACTAATAAGTAATTAATTTTTAACAGATATTTGTGTTTTTTTAATAAAAAGAGTATATAGAACATTATTATTTTGTGGAAGATTTGGTATTTCACGTTATATGTTGGGACTGTTTAATAATAATAATAATAATAATAATAATAGTAATAATAATAATAATAAATACCTGTGTAATTTTTTTTAGATTAAAGCTATACATTTTTTAGTGGTTGTCTTTTTTGTCTTTTGGTAAGTTTTTAGTGGTTGTTTTACCAGCCCATCCATTGGCCTAACTCCACAGGTTTTTGAACAACCTACTTAGCCCAATACTCACCAAAAAACAATGAAGCTAATTGACATGGTTAATCACATGGCTAATCACAATTATACCACTACAAACCCTCTGCTGATTCATCTGAAAAAGCTGCTGCAAGGTCATTCCACCAACTATCTAATTCAACCACAGTAAATGCGGCTGTCAATATGGGATGAAGACAAATCAGTGACATCAGTTCTACAGGTAATAGATGTTATTTAACATCTATACCATAGCAAGACCCTTGAAATTATGCAATGTAGTAGGAGTGTGCATGCCCGGTCCGGCTCGAAAATTAAGTTCGGTTCCGAATATTTTAGGAGCTAATTTGGTGTGATTTTATTGGGTCTAGAACTGGATAAGGGTCTCAAAAATAGACCCGGTTATTATTTCGGGTCGGGTCCGGGCCATGACTCGGGTCACCCGAAATCAGTCAGGTGGTCCGGTTATCATACACAATTAATATTTTGTGTTATTAGTGATGGATGATGGCTATTCTTATGTGGAATTTAAGTATTGTAAACCTTAATATATTGTGTTATTAGTTATTATAAGACTATAAGTTAATGTTTTATGTTTAAAATGTATAAGATTTTAGACTAATTAATGCATAATATTATATTATTTGTATTGATTTAAATATTTAGTGTTATTAGACAATATTAGTATTGATTATGGTTATACTTTAATTTTAGAGAAGAGTTGATTCTTGTTATATTTTTCTAAGTAAATTTTATCATGTCAAATAATGGTCAAATAATGGTTGGAGTCTTGGAAATTTGGATATTTTCACATGCTAACTTATAAGAAGGTATCAAGATAATGTAATGTTAACGGCCCGGTTTTTACCCAGTATAATCGTGGCCCGAAAGTGTATAGATTTTATCGGGTTTAGGATCGAGTTCGAGTCTAATAAATAGGCTCGATGTATATTTCGAGTCAGATCACATCAAACCCGGTTTCACCCGACCCATGTACACTCCGACAATGTAGTTGTCAATTAAATTATATATAATGTAACCAAAAAAATCAAAACAACAATTGTTTTAAAACAGAATGAGTATTATATTCATTGGGCTCGTATTATTGGACTAAACAAAGATGAAATCTATAGCAGCCATATTATATTGACAGAAGAGTTTTAAGTGTACCGAAAATATCGGTGTTTTAATTATTTTAATGTGAATTTAAATTATAAAAAATATATAATATATATTAATTAAAATCAACGATTAAAATAATTAGAACATTGATATTTTCGATACACTTAAAATTTTTTTTATATTAACTATTAAGTGCAACTCTTGAAACAGATCTATATATTTTAACAAAGAATTCAATCATGTACACTCAGCATCTTTTATTTTCGAAAATAAATTCTTTTAATTATTAAAAAAAAATTAAAAATATAAAGTATAATATCTAATTTTTTATTGTTGTTTTTTTTATATTTGTTTTTGGCTCCACTTATAAAATTGATAATAAATAATCACAATTTACTCTCTCAATTATTAAAAAAATTGAAAAAATACATTCCCTTCATTTCCTAGTCTTTTTTATGGGAAAACCTTAATAACAATGGGGTTGCAGGACATCATACCTATTCTCATTTATCCTAAAAAGTCCATTGTAACATGTGCGGTCCTAATTAATTAGTTTAGATAGTAAAATCAACTGAGTTACAAATTTACAATGAGTATATAATAATATTTAGTTAACCTATATATTTATGTCAATCTTTAAATCCGCTAGATAGTCAAAAACGTTATTAGTTTATTACACAAAATAGTCCATGAATGTTTACAAATAGAGGAATCTGTCCCGGGTCTTTAAAGTTTAAACATGTTAAATGCACAAATCAGGCAATAAATTCAGCTCTAAGTGGTGTCCTTGTCCAAACCTGAAGTAAACTAAGCTTACTTGCAATATTTATAAATTAAATATTCATTCTTAGCTTATGTTAGTTGAAAAAAAAAATAAAAAATATCAATTCCTCTTAATATTTGAAATAAGTTTTATTTAATTTTCTTTCATTTGCAATAACTTCTATGGATAAAAATAGTTTAAAATTGCCCCAAAAAATTGTAATTATTCTTGTCTTCAATAATTGGTCTATTTAACAGAGTTAAAATATTGAAATAAAATCAACATTTATTTCTAATATTTAAAATAAAATTAATATAGTTAAACGTTTGAATTATTTTTAATTATTTTAAAATAATATAAGATAAAAATATACTTTACCCTAAAATATATTTATACGAATAGTAAATGGCAGCTTGTGATGAGGTCTAACATCCTGCACTGATCCTTTTTTACCGCCTAATATCTTGGGTTAAAGTTAATTTTTGCTATACATAGCTCTTGGACTTTACGTCCAATTGCACGTAATTCATTACTTCATTTTCATATATACTATTACCCAATCATGCTTCATTATTGTGATAATGAAATTGACTGCAATCCACTTGCACTTAATTAATTATCGGTGTCTATGATGCCTAAATTTTATATATAAAAATTTAAAAACAAAAATGTAGATTCTATCTTTTTTATTTTTATCTTTAGATAATTTAAACAAAAATTTTATAAGCATCACAGAATTCTCCTTAATTATCTTTAATATTATTAGGGTTTTGAAGTTCTTAAATTTGAGAAAAGAATATTCAATCACTGCTTCAATCTAACATTACATTATTAATTTCTTTAAAAAAACTTTCATATTCAGAAATTAAAGTCAGAAGAAAGAGGTAGCTTCTTTATCAATATAATCATAAACACTTTATCAGATAGCTCCTTCAAACTAAATTAAAAAACTTCATATTTAGAAACTGAAGTCAAAACGGCGTGCAAGGTTAATCTATTGTTTGATAATAATGATAATCATTCTTGTTTAATATATATATATATATATATATATATATATATATATATATATATATATATATGTTTTCATGTACATTTATTTTTTATATTTATTAAAACATAAAACGTGACTGTGGTAATAAAATAGAATGAGAATTTAATTTATTACTTTTCTACTGGTTCAATTATTGTTATTAAGATTTAAGATTATATTCATCTCATATGGATATAGTCCAGGTAGTGTCTATAGATTCAGAAGGTTAATCATATTGTGTACATATTAAAACCAGGTTCATTTTGAAATAAGAAAAACAAAATTACCAAATATATCATAATATTTTCCAACCACAAGATGTTTATTACTATACAAAACCGTGCGAAATCAATTTCAAGTATTGCTGTAATAGATGTGTAGCTCCCAAGCCGAAGAAACACCCATATAAAATCCCATGAATATATCCCCACACCAGCAACAGAAGATCACATCTCACCATGTAATGAGAATTTTTTTTCTGAGCTCCTTTGGACAACCCTGAAAAAACATTATATTTTAACATGAAATAATGGAGCTTTAGATTTGACATGTATTTGAGAATAGATTGTTGTTCACCTCTACTTTCATATATACTTCCTTAGCGACGCCTAAACACCAATGCCCAAAATTAAATTAGCTAAAAGTTTTACAAATGAGTTACAATTCATGAAACCTATACCCTAATTATAAAAATGAAAAATACGTAATTAAGATGTCCCAAAACATGCTTGCATCAATAAAGCTCCCAGAGCAGAATATGATGCATCACCATCAATGGAGCCAACCCAAAATCGAAGACGAGCACAATCAACAAAAGCAAATCCATACACAACTGAACCATCATCCAAGATGGTGCTACCCTGTAAATTTTTCAATTTATCACCATTTAACAATTCAAGGTACCAACAAAACTATCTATGCATTAGGTATACTTATAATAGCTTGCAAAAATTAATAACTCAGCAACAGTGCAAACCTCTTTTATTGCAAGCAGATGGTTGGCATCAGGCCCAATATTACCCTCCACAGTGGTTGATGGAGTGATGACCTGAACTAATTTTCTTTGAATAACCTGAAAATATGATGACAGTCAGAGTAATACCATGCAAAAAAGGCAATCTAAATTTGCACGTTGTATAAGATAATTTATTAGAACTCAAAAGCATTAAGGATAATGAATAAATAAATTGATATATAAAGATTTATCTTAATTCAGTTCAATATCATGTTATCTGCTGCAACATTAGGTAGGATCTTTCTGAAACAGTTTCCAACACATAAGATAGACTAAGACACAGGAAATTCAAAATGATTGAATGAAGATGAATTTATCCACATCTAGAGTAAAAAGCTATGATGAAAAAACTTTCTATATACAACTGTTCATACCCTGGATCGAGCTATCCGATCCGGGATGATTGGCGATAAAGCGACCGACCTCTTCAGGTCAGACTATCCGACCTATTCCTAAAAGAGTTCGGCCAAATCGACAGGAAAGCCCAAAAAAGGACCCAACTCAAGGAATACGACCCAGATCCAAAGGCAGCACAAGCCTATAGAGATAAGGGCTGTTCCATTAAAGATAAACTGACCTCGTCAAAAGATAAGATAAGATAAGATAACTAACTTATCTTATCTGAAAAGGTCACTCTACAACTACTATAAATACACTGGAGCACCTAGGTATAACTCATACTCTGATTCTACTAAAAACCTGTTTAATACTCATGCTAACTTAAGCATCGGAGTCTCTTGCAGGTACCCCCCACCCTCCGGTGACTAAGGATCAGCAGTGGAGCCAGCCAACAAGTCGGACACAACAGCTCCGACCGCCACTCACCAGCCGAACACGTCGCACCGACCAGTACAGAAGATCTCGACCGAGATCGACCTCCAGTTTCAAGTAACCCTCGGAACATTGGCGCCGTTGCCGGGGAATCTGGAAGTCATCCCATCATCATGGCGAACGACCATGACAACGACCACAACTCAGATCTAGAGGACAGAACACCGCACAAAAATACGGATGTCACACCGAAGGATACTCCAGAACCTAACGGAGACAAAAACTCATCGCATCCGGGAGTAATAGAAGCACTTCAAGATCGCCTAAAGCAACTCGAAAAAGAAAGCCAGCATCAACAGGAAATTGGCAAGGATCTACAAAGAGAGGTAAGGCGACGTCGAGAATTAGAAGATAAACTCCTCCAACTCGAAGCTGATCTTAAGGCAAAGGCTACTCGTTCCACCCATGAGGACAACTCACGCAAAGATCAAGACCCATTCATTAGAGAAATCATGAAGACTAAAATCCCTAAAGACTTCAAACTTCCGGATATGACTTTGTATGATAGCACTACAGATCCCAACCATCACCTCAGCAACTTCAGAAGCAGAATGTACCTCACCGACGCCTCAGATGCCGTTCGCTGCAAAGCTTTTCCAACGACTCTCATAAAGATAGCAATTAGATGGTTCGACAACCTACCTCTGAAGTCCATCTCAAACTTTGACGACCTGGCCAAAAAGTTCCTGGCCAGATTCTCCATCCAAAAAGACAAGGCTAAGCACGCCCCCAGTCTACTGGGTATCAAGCAAGGAGATAAGAAAAGTCTTCGCAACTACATGGAAAGATTCAACAAAACATGCCTAGACATACAAAACTTGCCAACAGAGGCTGCCGTCATGGGCCTCATCAACAACCTACGAGAGGGACCTTTCAGCCAATCTATATCAAAGAAATACCCCACATCTCTGGATGAGGTGCAAGAGTGGGCAGAGAAGTACATCAACATGGAAGAAAATTCTCGACTTGGAGAAGCCTCGAAATCCAGTTTCACCTACCGAGATAAAGAATCCAAGAAGAAGGAAGATCGAACGGGGGAAAAAATTAAAAAGTATCACAATTACACACCTCTTCACGTGTCCCTTGTGGATATTTACAAAGAAGTCTGTAACACATAAAAGATACCCCCAGCTCGACCACTCAAGGACAAAAGAGGAGGAGGAAATCGGAACGAATACTGTGAATACCATCGGGTCCGAGGACATTCCACTAACGAATGCTTCGACTTAAAAAACATCATAGAAAAATTAGTGAGAGAAGGAAAACTAGATCGGTATCTAGCTACCAGAGATGATGAACAAAGAAAGAGATGAAGGGATGAAGATGTCGGACGAGCTGAGCGATCACCTCGTACGCCAGAAAGACATGTCCATATGATACACGGAGGATTTACAGGAGGAGGAATCTCCAAATCATCCCGCAAAAGACATCTCAAAGAAGTATATCATGTCGAAGGGAAGGAAGAAGCACACGACATCCCTGCAATCACATTCACCAAAGAAGACGCATCCAGTATCATCTCAGGACATGACGATCCCGTAGTCATCACCATCATACTGGCAAACGCCAACCTCCACCGCACATTAATAGACCAAGGGAGCTCCGCCGACATCTTATTCAAAACTGCCTTCGACAAGCTCGGCTTAGAAGAAAAGGAGCTTAAAGCATACCCGAACAATCTGTTCGGACTAGGCGATACCCCAGTACAACCATTGGGATACGTGTCACTACATACAACCTTCGAAAAAGGGAACCAATCCAGAACACTCAAGATAGACTACATCGTGGTCGACGTGAGTTTAGCCTACAATTCCTTAATAGGTCGGACAACACTAAATCAACTCGGCGCAATAGTCACGACTCCACATCTATGCATGAAATTTCCAACTACAAAAGGGATAGCTACGATAAAAGCAGATCAAAAGATGGCATGCCGTTGTTATAACGAAAGTCTAAACCTCAGAGGCAGAGGAGAAGAGTTCCATACAATTGAGCTTGGTGGAGTTCAGAGACGAGAAAAACTCCGTCCACAGCCCGAAGGTGAAGTAGAGAAAGTTTAGATCGGAGACACCTCGGACAAAACAACTAATATTGGCACGATCCTGAAAGGAAATGTAAAAGAATTATTAGTACAGTTCCTACGAGATAATGTCGATCTCTTCGCATGGAAAGCTGCAGACATGCCAGGCATAGACCCCAAGCTAATGTGTCACAAGTTGGCGGTTTATCTAGGATCTCGGCCGGTACAACAGAGACGAAGAAAACTTGGGCCAGAACGATCCCAAACTGTGGAAGAACAGGTACAAGCACTACTGGAGGCAAGATTCATAAGAGAAGTCAAGTACCCACTATGGCTAGCTAACGTCGTCTTGGTGAAAAAATCAAATGGGAAATGGCGAATGTGCACCGACTACACCGATCTCAACAAAGCCTGCCCAAAAGATCCTTACCCACTCCCAAGTATCGACGCTCTGGTAGATGCTTCATCCGGATATAGATACCTCTCGTTTATGGATGCATACTCCGAATACAACCAAATACCCATGTATCCACCAGATCAAGAAAAGACATCGTTTTTAACACCAAAGGCAAATTACTGCTACATTATGATGCCTTTCGGTCTCAAGAATGTGGGAACTACTTATCAAAGGCTAATGAATAAAGTCTTTTCAGATCATATCGAAAAAATCATGGAGGTCTACGTGGACGACATGTTAATAAAGACACAAAGTGAAGAGACATTATTGTCTGACCTGGTCCAGGTGTTCGACACTATAAGGAAGCATGACATGCGACTCAACCCCGCAAAATGCACCTTCGCAGTAGAAGCGGGAAAATTCTTAGGTTTCATGCTCACACAAAGAGAAATTGAAGCAAATCCAGATAAATGCCAGGCTATACTCAACATGAAGAGCCCAACTTGTATAAAAAAAGTACAACAACTCAACAGGAGATTGGCAGCCTTGTCTAGATTCCTATCGGGAACAGCGATAAGATCCCTTCTTTTCTATGCTACTCTAAGGAAAGGAAAGAACTTCGAATGGACAATGGAGTGCGAGCAAGCCTTCCAGGATTTCAAAAGTTTCCTGGGACGACCACCTATCCTAACTCAACCACGAGAGGAAGAACCACTCGTATTGTACCTTGCGATAGAAAGTCGGGCAGTAGCCTCAACACTAGTTCGAGAGGACGACAAAGGACAGCAACCTGTATACTTCATTAGTAAAGCGCTACAGGGATCCGAGCTAAACTACCAAAAAATAGAGAAGTTTGTCTACGCTCTCATACTGACATCTCGACGACTTCACCCGTACTTTCACGCTCACACCATTAGGGTTCGGACCGACCAGCCCATAAAAGGGATATTGCAGAAAACAGATCTAGCAGGCAGAATTTTACAATGGGCAGTCAAGTGATGAGAGGATTTTTTGACGGTTTAGAAATTCACTAATGAAATCTCGTTGTAAAGTATAGTTTCTAAACCAAGCAATAATCCTTTCATACAAAAAGTTGTTTGTCACTAGTACAAACCCCCTAAAATTTATAAACCGAAGTATTGGACCTCGGGTCGTTCTCCCTAGGAATTGTAATGAAGTGTCTTGTTATCGGTTGTGAGTTATATTTGGGGTTTTTAATATGAAGCATGAAAGATAAATGGTAAGAAAGTAAACTAATGGCTAAAAAGGTCTTGGCAAGGGTTGGTGGTCAAGGATCTCTATCCTAATCACTAACCACAATATGAGAATTGGCAAGGATTAATCTCATTAAATCATCCTCTAACTAGTAGTAAAGGAAAGTCAAATGAGCTATATCAATCCTAGTCCATAAGTCCTAACTCTCCACTAATTCAATTAGTGAGAACTAGAGTCAATGGATCCCAATCATCAATTACTTGGACATTAGTAACTCAAGAGTTCCTAAGTTACATTTCCAAGCCAAGAACATAAAACTCTACTCTAAAATCCAACCAAGCATTTCATCAAACACTTGGAAGGCACAAAAGAAAGACATAGTAAATCTACAACAAGAATTAATTCTAACTACAATCAAATGTAAAGAATTAACAACAACAATTAAAGGAAACAAGATCTACATGAATTACCTCTTATTGAGTTGAAAGAAAATGGAATGAACAATAGTAGATCTACAACAAAACATAAGAACAACATAAAGGAAATTATAACAAAAGAATAGAAGAAGATGAATGTAGCAACAAAGAATTGAGAGATAGAAGTGGAAGAAAGCAAAGATTAAAACCTAGATCTAAGAGCTAAACCTAATCCTAATCCTAATTCTAGAGAGAAGAGAGAGCTTCTCTCTCTAGAAACTAACTCTAAACTAATCCTAATGAGTGTGTATGATTGCAATCCCCCTTTGCTCTTCAATCCTTGGCTTTAAATAGCAGTTTAGGCGCCAAAGTTGGTTGAGATTGGGCCCCACAACCCTTCAGAATTCGTTGGCCACGTTTTCATTAAAAAAATCATAAACCAGCACCGACGCGTACGCGCACAGCACGCGTACGCGTCCATGGGGTGATTCGCAGGTGCGTGCAAGCGCCAGGTGCGCCGCGCGTCCATGGGCGAGTTCAACTTCTTTGACTTTTCATGATTTCTCCACTTTGCATGCTTTCCTCTTCACTCCTTTGATCCATTCCTAGCCTTTTCAATCTGAAATCACTAACAAACATATCAAGGCATCTAATGGAATCAAAGGGAGATTAAAACCATCAAATTAAGGGTCTAAAAGCATGTTTTCACATCTAAGCACAAATAAGGAGACAATCACAAAACCATGCTATTTAATTGAATAAATGTGGGTAAAAGGTGATAAAATCTCTTAAAATCAATACAAGATAAACCGTCAAAATGGGGTTTATCATCGAGCTATCCGAGTTTGACCTCCAATATGAAGCTCGGACAGCCATCAAATCGCAGTACTTGGCCGACTTCATTGCAGAATTCACAGATACCCTGGAAACTCCCACAGAATGGAATCTCTATGTGGACGGGTCCTCGAATAAGACCGGAAGCGGCGCAGGTATGATAATAGAAAGCAACCAAGGAACCTAAGTTGAGCTTTCCCTCAAATTTGGGTTCCCGGCCTCAAACAACCAGGCGGAATATGAAGCGTTACTAGCTGGTTTGAAGCTGGCTAAGGAGGTCGGAGCTCAAAAACTCAACATCTTCAGCGACTCACAGGTAATCACCTCACAAATAACAGGGAGCTACCAAGCCAAAGATCCCACCATGAAAAAGTATTTGGATAAAACCAAAGAACAGCTCGGACAACTTGGGGAATATAAGATCTGTCACATACCCCGCGAACAAAATGCCCGAGCTGATGCACTCTCAAAACTAGCCAGCACCAAACCAGGGGGCAACAATAGAAGCCTCATCCAGAAAATGCTACAGAACCCGTCAATCTCGGAAGAGGAAAAAGTCCTAGCCATAGCAGGTCAGGATCAGGGATGGATGACCCCCATAATTAATTACCTCAAAATAGAAACACTCCCCACAAATGAAAAGGAGGCAAAAAGGTTAAAACGAGAGGCTCAGTACTACACTATCATAAACAACACCCTATACAAGAGAGGGATCTCAATACCGTTGTTAAAATGTGTGCCGACCTCTAACACAAGGGAAGTTTTAGAGGAAGTACACAGCGACATTTGTGGTAATCATCTCGGAGCACAAGCTCTCACCAAAAAGATATTCCGGCGGGATTTTACTGGCCAACTCTACAAAAAGAAGCTATAGAGTTTGTAAGGACATGCCCACCATGCCAGAAGCATGCCAACTTTCACATCGCCCCGCTAGAAGAGCTCATCAGCGTGACCTCACCTTGGCCATTTGCAAAATAGGGACTCGATCTTCTCGGACCCTTTCCCCAGGGATCGGGACAAGTCAAATTCCTCATAGTTGGGGTGGACTATTTCACAAAGTAGATTGAGGCAGAGCCCTTAGCCAACGCCACTGCTCAAAGAAGCCGAAAATTCCTATACAGGAACATTGTCACAAGGTTCGGGGTTCCATACTCCATCACCACAGACAATGGCACTCAATTCACAGATGCAGGCTTCAGGAAATTAGTAGCCGACTTGAACATAAAACACCAGTTCACCTCTGTCAAACATCCTCAAGCCAATGGACAGGCCGAAGCTGCCAACAAAGTCATACTGGCTGGGTTGAAACGGAGACTACAAGATGCAAAGGGAGCCTGGGCCAAAGAACTTCCATAAGTCCTATGGGCATATCGAACTACGCCACACTCCACCACAAACAAATCACCATTTTGATTAGCGTACGGAGTGGAGGCAATGATCCCAGTAGAGGTCGAGGAAGGGTCGCCTAGAGTAGTCCACTACAATGAAGAAGCCAATTCTCAACTTCAAAGAGAAGAGCTCGACCTACTTCCAGAAATCCAAGAAAGAGCTCGAATCAGGGAAGAAGCGCTAAAGCGCCGAATGGCTTCGAGATATAATCAAAAGGTAGTGCCAAGAAGTTTCGCTGAGAATGATCTCATCCTAATCCAAAATAATATTGGAACAACTTGACCTGGAGAAGGAAAGCTGGCAGTAAACTGGAAAGGACCCTACCGAGTCATAGAAGAACTTGGGAAGGGCTACTACAGATTGTCCGAACTCGATGGACGAGGGTTTCCTAGATGATGGCACGCCTGCAACCTAAGAAGGTACTATAGCTAGAAAAGGCAAAAGATCTCGTCATAGGATGCACTCTTTTTCCTAAAAAGGTTTTTTAATGAGGCACCAAGTTGAGGTCCAGAAATTATCCGACTTAAAGGGATGAAAAACTCCCGCATGTATATATTTGCACTTTCTTTTGAATAAAGTATATTTTAGATATTCTACAAACTCTCAAGACGCATTAATCTGAAGCATTCATCGTCCGATTATAAAGTAACAGATCGGCAAAAAGTGAAAAACAGATTCACTGCACGATCACGATAGGAGACCAATAAAGTTGAAAACGCGATTCATCCAAAGGTCGACCAAACAAAGATAGAAATCACCTTCTACAAATCGGCAAAGATGAACACAGAATAATGCAAGAAGTTATTGAAAGTGATCCGAAAAAAAAGAACCTGACGAGGTCTTATGGATTGCTAAATAATAACTTAAAGACTGGCCGACGTTGAGAAGTCGGACCAAGTCAACCCAAGTTATCAGCAAATCCATGGAAAGAGGTCTGGCCAACCCTATAAAAGAGGAATTGCTATAACTTAGAAGAGATCGACCTAACGAAGTCGGTCTCCTACAAAAAACAAGTTATAAAAGTAATCCCTGAAAGAGACCTGACAAAGGTCCAAGAAAGAGGATTACAAAAATAACTTAGAAGAGATCGACCTAACGAAGTCGGTCTCCTACAAAAAATAAGTTATAAAAGTAATCCCTGAAAGAGACCTGACAAAGGTCCAAGAAAGAGGATTACAAAAATAATTTAGAAGAGATCGACCTAACGAAGTCGGTCTCCTACAAAAAACAAGTTATAAAAGTAATCCCTGAAAGAGACCTGACAAAGGTCCAAGAAAGAGGATTACAAAAATAACTTAGAAGAGATCAACCTAACGAAGTCGGTCTCCTACAAAAAACAAGTTATAAAAGTAATCCCTGAAAGAGATCTGACAAAGGTCCAAGAAAGAGGATTACAGAAATAACTTAGAAGAAGATGACATAAAGAAGTCGACTCCTGCAAACAAGTTATAAAAGTAGTCCTTGAAAGAGACCTAGCTAAGGTCCAAGAAAGAGGACTGCAAAAGTAACTAGAAAGAGGACCAACATAAAGAAATTGGTTATGGGTTGCTAGAAATACAAGCAAGAGCAAGAAAACCGAAATACAAGTTGGACCTACATATCCACAACCTCAAAGGATCCAAGCTACAAGCAATAAGTACAAAGCAATCCAAAGAGGCCGAGCAGCAAGGCTCTAACATTCTCAAAACCCAGAAAGGTGTCAAGACGAGTGCAAGCAGGCAGAATATAAAAATATAACAAGCTTCGGGGTCAGGCCCAAAAAGCTTGAAAGCTACTTGTTATTTTTTCAAAATCAAAAGTTGCTAAACAAGCAACCAGAAGGAGTATCAACAGTCAGCAAAATATTCAAAATTACAAAATAAAGAGTTTAAAAGCCCACAAGTCGGGCTATCCACACAAATATCCAAGAAAATTCAGCTAAGATTAGAAGACTTCTCGGCAGCATCGGTCTGAGGTGAAGGAGGGCGAGTCTGAATAGGCACAGCATCCACGGTTCCATCATCCTGGTTCAGAATCTGGCAATCTGGATCAGACACAACTGGAGGAACTGAAGAGGTTGACACTTTGGCAGAAGACACAGGGGGAGGTTCAACATCATCATCATCCTGGTCATCAGGGACAATTCTACCATCCCTCACAACATTATCCAGGCTGAAGAGAGTAAGGTCGGCCTCGGGAGCAATAATCCGAACCTGCTCCTTCAGGTTCTCATAGGCAGCAGTTACGCTGCCAACAAGATGACCTTGGAGCTCGGAGTAATCAGCTCGGGCATTTTCCAACTCCTCCTTCAGACGCATTCCTTCCCGTTAAGATGTGACATAGCTGTCTTTGTGCCTCAGTGCTGTATCTTCGGCAAGCCTCACAGAAGCCGCCAGAGAAAGGGAACTCGCCTTCTCGTTCTCCAAATCCTTCTCTAGCTTGGCCACCCTCATTTCAAGTTCCTCCTTCAAGCCCTTCATCCGATCAAACTCCTGTTTGGCCTCCTCCATAAAGGCTTTGGTAGCATGAAGAGGGAGATCTTGAACAGTACGGTACATAGCAGCCCCCATATGCGCCATCTTAATACTACTCCGAGTGATGAAGTCTAAATGGCGAAGGAGAGAGACATCGTCAGTGGGGACGATACCGTAAGGACCGATCTGCTGATCTACAAACTCGACCGCGTCAAAATCAGGGGCGTCAAGATTGAAAAGCTCAATTGTTTTTTGTTTCTTATTGGGAGGAGCACCAGAAGTAGCAGTGGAAGACTGTGGAGGCTCGGCCAGGCAAACCCGAGGAGTGGGAATCACCTTCCTTGGCCCAGGAGAGCTCGGTACGGGCGGCTTCACTTGAACTTGTGAAGATCCCTCTCCCGTCGCCTTGGCCGAGATATTTTGAGCAGTAGCAGCCTTCTTGGCCTTTTTGTAGGCCTTCATGGAATCATTATTCTTCGACATCTCTGAAAAATATAATAAGTGATGAGTTACAATCTAGGAGAAGCAAAACCAAGAAACAAGTATAGAAACAAGTCAGACAGTACCCAAAACAGTTCGAACCAGGGATGGGTCACTCAAAAATCTTTTTGTATCAAGATGGGGCGGCTCCCCCCATAAATCTTCAAGAACAACTACAAAAGCCCGCTCAACCTCGTCAAGCATCTCCCATGTATAGCGAGACACTCTCACATTCTTTTGCCACTCTAGAGGAAAAGCAGGCTCATCATTTTCATCAAGGAAAAAAGGGCGGACCCCCTCAACAGCACGAACTCAGAAGAAGTAATTCTTAAAATCTTTAAAAGACTCATCATACATGGTGAAAACTTTATGACCCTGGGCCGACCTGAAAGAAACCCAGGAAGCTTTCTTTTTGGAAGAACCTCCAGGCTTGGCAAAAACAAAAAGATAGAGCAAAAGAGTTTGAGAAGGTGTTACGCCTAACTCTTGGCAAAGCAACTGGAAAATCTTGATAAAATCCCAGAAATTTGGATGAAGCTGGGATGGGGCAATGTTACACGACCACAACAAGTCGGTCTCGAAAGCAGTAAAAGGAAAGGTAATGTCCAACTGGCTGAAGAAGTATTCATAGGCGTAGAAAAAGGGACGCTCCCCCTCGACAGAAGTAGGAAAACAAACCCTCTCATCAGAGTTGGGCGCTATAAACTCATAATCCCTCTCCCGGGCACTGCCACTACAAATTCTATGACGTTTCCTTAGCTCTACACAAAAATCAGTGTCCACCACAGAGACACACATCAAGACAAGGGAGTCCAGCCAATCGAACATCCCCTCGGGAACTTTAGAGGACATCTCTACAATGTTATTGCGAGAAGACATGAAGCCAACTAATCCTACAATAAGAAAAGAAGATCAGATTACTAAAAAACATCTCGGACGAGGGGCAAAACAACTCGACTAATGTGACACAGAGAAACAAACAGAAAAGAAAAATCCCAAGACTCAAACCAAAGTCCTGGGGCATCCTTTGGAGGCAGTAACAAAGCAAGGTTTCAGGAAAAATCTACAACTTACGTCTCGGCATCCCCCAAATAAGAAAAGAAGATTTCAAACAACGAGCATTTTCATAGGAGAAAGACAAAATACAAAAAAGTACAAAAAGTCATCAAAGCTACTATTTTTTTACAGTCTATCAGCAAAAAGCTTTGACAACATCAAACACGCCAAGCAGAAATCATCAAAGACACAACCTTTTCTCCAGAATCAAACAAATTATCACCAAAAGCACAAACGAAAACAATGATAACATGCAAAAGCCCTAGGAGCGTCAAGCAATAGGAAAGACGAAAAGATTCATACAAAAGGGCGAAGAAACTTCAGAGCACGCATTACGACAGTAACCAAGCACAGCAAAAGCAAAAAGATCCAAACTTTCTCAAAGCAAAATCGAAACTTTCTCACCATCAGGCAGAAAAAATGACGTAGAAGGAAAGAAGAACCAACCTGAAATGAAGAAAGAAGCTTCGAAGGGAAGTGAAGGTGGAAAGACGGAATCGCCCAGAAAATCGCCGAATGATGCCGCAAAGCAAAGACAAAGCGTAGACAAAAAATGAGAGAGTAAAGGAAGAAGTTACGAAGAAGAACGAAGAAGAGAAACCGTTTTCTGAGGAAGCAAAATTCAAAATAAAGCCAAGGGAAACGGGGCAATTAATACCAATTAATAAAGGTATTAAACCCTCGCACGTTCCCTAGAACAAAGCGCTAATACAGAAGTGCGCACTTTTAAAGGAAAAACGTTCTAAATTCAAAAAGGTTCTATAAAGGAAGAAATCGACAAAATGCTTGAACTCGGCTTCACTAGAGAAGGACCGAAGTCTAAAGGACTCGACCTCAAAAAAAGAAGAAGATCGAGCTCAAGCAGGGGCACTGTTCATACCCTGGATCGAGCTATCCGACCCGAGATGATTGGCGATAAAGCGACCGACCTTTTCAGGTCAGACTATCCGACCTCTTCCTAAAAGAGGTCAGCCAAATCGACAGAAAAGCCCAAAAAAGGGGCCAAACTCAAGGAATACGACCCAGATCCAAAGGCAGCCCAAGCTTATAGAGATAAGGGCGGTTCCATTGAAGATAAGCTGACCTTGTCAAAAGATAAGATAAGATAAGATAACTAACTTATCTTATCTGAAAAGGTCACTCTACAACTACTATAAATACACTGGAGCACCCAGGTATAACTCATACTCTTATTCTACTAAAAACCTGTTTAATACCCATGCTAACTTAAGTATCGGAATCTCTTGCAGGTACCCCCCACCCTCCGGTGACCAAGGATCAGCAGTGGAGCCAGCCAACAAGTCGGACACAACAGCTCCGGCCGCCACTCACCAGCCGGACACGTCGGCACCGACCAGTACAGAAGATCTCGACCGAGATCGACCTCCAATTTCAGGTAACCCTCGAAACAACAACCAAAGAACAATGTCATCTACAAGAATTTAACAAAGCCAACACAACTGTAAGCATGGAAAAACTTACGGAGTTGGCTCCTCTAGCCTTTGCTTCTTCGGATGTCTCCAACTGCTCCACCCTTCCAACCTTGTATCTTCACAATGAAAGAAAAAACTCAAAACAAGCATACTAAGTCCTCAATTCATTAGCTAGGAAATTGATATGCAACATGATTAGTAAGATTAATTCATATCATCCAATCTATCTGGAGTTAGCCATACTCATCTATGTGCTGCACGAAATCTCCACTTCAGATGTACATTACATTTAGTCAAATCAACTTTCGAACGAAATCTCACTCTATCCTTAGTACTTACCCCCGAGCAATAAAGTTTTTGAACAGCATCATCAATCCCACTTTCAGATATACCAACCTGAAGTAGCAAGTAATAACAACTCTCTTTAATCTTTAAGAGGTAAACAAGTAGGAAAGTAATAACCAAACGACTATATACGACAAAAGAGTTGATCTGTCGACATTTTCCCACACCGCTTAATGTTATTTTCCAATCAAGCTCCTTATGGCCAATTTCAGCATCCATTTCATAGAGCTCATAAAACTTCCCCGGTGATTGCCATTAATTATGGTAGACTACTATTAATTGAAGTTAATGAATACACAGTAAATCCTCAGAAAAGTCAATGAAGGATTACCATGTGTTCATAATATGCCGCACAAGAAAAATAAGGTAATCCTAAAGATCTATTTTGTACTTAAACTTTATTCCAATAATATACAATATATATAGATCAGATCTAAATACCTGTGTACGCTAGTAAAAATCACTTTCTCCTTCGATGGTACGAAGGCGCTATGCGTATCCCCACCGAGACCAACATTTACTGTCAACTCCTTGACCAATGGACATCTGATCTAAATTGAGAAACCTCTTGCAAATCTTTGCACGCCATAAAATTCTTCTCCAAAAATCAGGCTCACATACGTTTATGTGTGTAGAGGTAACGGAATAAAACTCTTGTTATTCTCGTCTGTGTCACATTCCTCTACTCTTGGTATACATATATATAGTATGAGATTTGTTACTGAATCCTTCAAATTTTATGAATCATATCATAACAATTTAAAACAGAATCAATTTGGATCTCATCCAAATTTATAATTCAAATTCAGAAATAGAATAACTAATTATTCTCAAATCTCATTTAATATTCTCAATTATCATACTATTATTATATTCTTGATACTAGCAAAAAATATAATAATATTCCATCTGAATTAATATAATTATTTATTTGATCAAATCAAAATAATAATTAAATAATTCTACAGCAAAGATTAGAACACTCGTTAGTGTGTGACCCTATAGGTTCAATACTAAGCGGGTAGTAAATTAGTCATACTAAATTTACTAATCAAGGTTGACGTCTAGCAACACTCCTCAACGACCCGATAGTTTGAAGTAATTTATTTTTACTAAGAACCTCAGAAGAACAAAGTATAATTCCTTCTATCTTTCCAGCTCTTGGTTAATCTTTCGAGTATGGTTTAATTATCAAACTCTAACTTGTTACCATTATTATAATGAACTGTGAATGACCTAAGAAACTCATTTCTTCATTCATTCAATCCCCTTGGCCAAGGTTTTATTCATCTCAGTCATTATAATCATAGAGCACAAACTCTTTACCGAGAGTTTATAGATTCCTTATTGACTAATCATTAATTCTACAAGTATTTAAATCATACCCAATATCCATTCAACTAGCACCCTAGGGTATTAGGTGTCCGGAATCAAAGTATAATAAATACATTGTTAATTACTAAGATAGTCGCAGGTCAAAGGAAACTCTATTACTATGTTCATCTTGAGAATATCCTATTGACAAATATACGGTAATTATAACCATTAGGAATTCTCAGAGTGAGTCAGTTCAATAGTCATATCTTTATATGTACCATCTATATATAAAATTTAATAAATTAGATCTATTAATCTTTATCCAATGAAGACAATTATATATATATTGGTCTTTCCAGATTATTAATGTCCTTTTTAATAATCCTATGACCAAGAACAATTTAGATTAAATTATAAAAGATTTATCTCTCAATATTATGATCACTATCACAATGATAAATCTCTAAATTTAATCAAGGACCTTATTATATTAACATTTTAATATAATAACAATAACAAATTATTTGACACGTGATTGATTGGATTGTGGTCATACTACTTATTCCCAACAATCTCCCACTTGCACGAGAGCCAATCATGATAGATTGGATCTTGGGCATACTATTATCACAATAATCTCCCACTTGCACTAGAGCCAATCAATCATGTGTATAATTTTTCAATGCACATTTGTGTTTATCAAAACCCTTTTGACCTTAAACACCTTTGCTCTTGAGCATGTTTGCTTGACCTTTTGTAAAATACACCTAGTGCATAATAAATATCACGTTTTCTCAAAACATGAAATCTCCCACTACAATAGTGTATAATTTTATTTTAAGGACAATCCTTATTGAACATGATTATAAAAAATCTAAGTAACCATTAGATTTATCTTTATAGAATTGTATCATTATACAAATAGGCTACTTTTTCGAAAAGTTAGTTTGACGATCAAACTTTTTATACTTTCAAGAGAAAGTATATCCTCTATTGAGTGGTATACAATTCTAATAAAAGTAATTGTACTCCCACTATTTCTTTAAGATGGAATCCCTTTTCTAAAAAGGAATTTAACCTCTTATCACAGACATTTTGTCATAAGAAGAGTGATAAAAATAATCTCATTATTTCTTTAGGGTAACCAATAAATCTCATTTATTGGACCTAATATCAATTCTATTGGTGTACAATCTCTTAACACATAAGACATCTCCAAACACTAATATTCTTGAGTTTCAGTTTCTGCCTTTTTCATATCTCATATGGGTAAAAAGTTGATTTAGTGAGAAATTTGTTAATTTAGCCACATTTCTAAAATGTAGTCTAAATATTTAACAAAAGATTAGCAACTGAATCAAATTCCTTGTTTGGAGTACATAGAGTACTAGTATTTATACACGGAGAGAATCTCATTTTCTATTTAATAGAATATCAATTAGATATTAGAGATTTTACTTTAAACTCTTATAATAAAAATACTCAATATTTTTATTATTGGTCAAACTAACCCTTAAGAGCAATTTTGATTCGCATCCTCAATACTCATATTGAATTTTTCTAAAAAGGCCACAAACCTTAATCATATTAAGGCCAATTATAAATTGTTTGTAACAAAATAAATCTCCAAAAATGCTTGCAAGAATAATTCTCGCAAAAGCTATTTGCCTAATGGCATTCCAACTTCTAAAGTTGTTTAATTCAAAATATATCGCCCAATACTCCCACTAATTTAAATAAAATCTTTGATAGTCATACTATCTTACTTTGGGCACCACATCTTCTCAAGATGTTCAGCAATAAATAGTAGGGAGATGTCTTTGAAATTAGAACTTATGGCTGTCCAAACAACCCATGTAAAATAATATTACAAATATTTTAAAAGTTCTGATCATTTCAAAAATAATTTTATTGGAAGATATTATTTTAATAGAATTATCATCTCCATGATAACTCTTTCATACACGAGAACAATTCTCAAATGTCAATATATTACTTTCAAGTATGTCACACAAAAATGAGCATATTTAAAAATTTAAAATATAAAAGTAAATCAAGAAATCTATATTTCTGACAAAATTATTTAGAATCACGAATGAGTATCTTGGTTGTCATCAAGTTATTACTCATACCTTTTTCAAATAAACACGATTAAATTATATCCCATATAATTATAATCCCAAATAATTATCTAGTTGTCCAGCCCAAGGCTCAGGACCTTCGTAATCCCAAGGCCGTGAACCAGGCCCTGAGGTCGGGTGCCGAGGTGCAGACCATCAAAAAATTTGACGCGGGGTCTAACAGGAAGCCCGGGCCTGGGATCAACGCGAGGAAGCTGGAGGAAGGGACAGAGCCCGCGGCGCTGGAGCGGGTGGCGGTGGAGGCGAGGCAGGCCATACAGAAGGCCCGTCTGGATAAGAAGATGAGGCAGGCAGAGTTGGCGAAGCAGATCAACGAGAGGCCGCAGGTGGTGCAGGAGTACGAGAACGGCAAAGCCCAGCCCAACCAGGCTGTGCTCGCTAAGATGGAGAGAGTTCTTGGTTTCAAGCTCAGGGGCGAAATCGGAAAATGAAAGAAGATTTTCCTTTAATAAGAGTGCTTTGTGTGTTATTCTTATATATTTCAATTAAATATTGAAAATTTCCGGCATTAGGCATTAATGCTTGATTTGGTTTGTGATTACAGGTCAAGCAATCTTTTCTTATTGCTCCACACGAATCACATTTTCAAATAGTACACCATATTTTAAGGGAGTATGTCATGCAAACACCTGATTATAAGGTTAATACATTTGATATTTCAAGTTCGGCTTTTCAAGATGATCCATGGTTTTGACTGGGAGGGAGAAGCCGCGTATCATGCTTGGCTGGGTTATTACAACTCAATTAGGGAAATTGGGAGGGAGAAGTCCACCATAGCTGAGCTTGCAAACCGGTTTTTCTGAATCAATTCATTTACGACGGATGGGGACTTATTTGTCTATGACACGTAATGGGCCATGTGGTGTCTAAATGTATCAGTCATCGTTTTTCGTTGTCGAGTACAAATGAAAAATTAAGCTAAGGACTGATTCGTTTGCAGGAAGAAAAGCTTGAGTATGTTTCTGTGTATTAATTTTTTTTTAGAAATTAAAGTGTTTATTTTTAAAATTTTTGGAGAGGTAATTATTCTTTTATTTTTTTAATTTTTTTTTCTAATTTAAAACTAAAAAAAGGTTGAAAAGTAAAAATTGGCCGGTCCAAGTTCGATCCGACCGATTGGTTTTTGGCTGGTTCAATGATTTTGGGACAGCTTTTATAATGACAATTTTATCTAATAAATCAAATCGAAATTGTTGACGCTTTCTAATAGTTTAGGACCCGTTCGTCTGATCAGTCAGGTCTGATTTTTAAAACTATGATAAAAAGGTTCGAGTTGAGTCGAATTTTAGCTTAGACAAACCGAAATCATGTTGTAAATATATGACTTAAGTCTAGGTCTATTATTTTTTATTCGGTTCGAGCCGGACTTGTTTAAAAGTCCAACAAGACCATAAATTTATTTAAAAATCCTATTTCGTAAATTTAACTCAAAGCAATCAATCTAAAATATGTAAATTGGCATTAAAAACATTCTAGAACTTATAATTTATAATTTATAAATCAAAATTCTTATATATATATATATATATATATATATATATATATATATATATATATATATATATATATATATATATATATATATATATATATATAATGCCAATACATGAGTTTGGTGTTCAAAATTATTTTTCAATTTTACCCTTCCTAATAATCTATCCTACTATATATCAGTTATTCTATATTAAAAAACTTCCACTACTTTATCTACTTTCTCATCATATACATTCACGTTCTCTCTTATCTAATTAATTCACACAATCACGAAACTTCTATAATTATCTCTTTCCTCTCTTACTATCTATCATATCAGGTTACTGTTACTGCATAATTGAAAAACTTTTTTTTCTTTTCTGATTCATCTTCTCTTACATCCTTCTCACTTTTACTTAAATATAACATAAAACTTTATATAAGGATAATTGGTGTTTAAATTTAAGTTTCAATATTGCTCCTAAAGAAAGGTTTATTATTAAAAAATTCTTTTATCAGTTACGTTAAATAAAAATTTTTCTATCCATTTTTTCACAATAATCTCATTCAGCCTGTTTGGAATGCATCTGATTTAAAATCATAGATGAATTGAATTCTATTCCTTGCTTTGGAATAGAAAAAAACTATGAAGTTGAATTCCGGTGAGAATCTCTTTCATTTTGTATCAATTTTTGAGGACGAAAATTTTTATAACGTGGCTAGGATGAAAGACCCAAGACTTTTGAAAAGTCCTATTTTAAACTAATCCCAAATTATATATATTTATTTATAGTTTTAATTTCAGAAATTATTTTTATTGAAAAATAATTAAAGGCAATTAATCGGACTTGAAATAAATTAAGGTTTTTATCCAAACTCTATACCTACGGATTATTTTTCTATTTATGATTTAAAGTTCTGAGAATTCGAAAATAATGAGGTTTGGCTATTTAAATTAGAATTTTGTCTAATTTTATAATTATTGAATTATTTTCTATATTTAAATTATAAAATTGGTAGTTATGAAATAATAAGAATTTTATATGATTTGATTTTAGTTACTTTATATTTATATCATTTAATATTTTAAGTTAAAGGTAAAGAAAATTAATTATATTACCATGTATTTTCAATTAGAGTAATTTATTGGGAATCAATTAGTATTTTTATACCACAAATAATATTTTACAGTAATTTTAGAGATTAAATTAGTTTTTAAAAAAATTAATACTTTATGCTTCAATTTTATTAAAATTACCAAATTATCCTTATACCTAATTTTTACCAAAACCCTAAATCCCCAAAATATCATCCTAACCCTAATTTTCCCAAAAACCTAGCCGCCAATGCTAACCCCCCCTTCATACCCCACTAACCGAAGAAAGAAAGAAGGAAAAGAAAAGAAAAAGAAAAGAAAGGGAGGAACAGAGAGCAAAGGGCGTTGAGGAAGAATGGGAAAGGGGGAAGAGGGACGAGAGGGAGACGGCGCTGGCGGACGTCACTACCGCCGCGCCGCCATGTCACATAGAGAAGAGAGAGGGAGAACCAAGGAAGGAGAAGAGAGGGAAGGTCGCGCTGCTACCTCGCCGCCGCTCCCTGCGCCGGTTGCCATCGCCACCACTGAATCATCGCGCTGCCACGCCGCCGCCACCGTCGGGCTGCTGTGCTGCCATCGATACGGTTCACAGAGGAAGGAAGCGCTACGATGAGGAAGGGAGCAGGAGCCCGTCGCGCTCGCTGCAAGTCCGTCGTCCGTGTCTTGTCGCTGTGCTGGAGTCGTCGCCGCCAATGCTGAGCACCACCGCTGCCGCCTTTGATGAAAGCCGCCACCATAGCTGGGAAGAACGGAGTAGGGGTTTTTCTTAAATCTATTTTACATTACAGGGTTGTTGTAAATCGATATTAATGCGTAAAATACATTTTTGTGATTTCGTGAGTCTTATGAATTGAATTGAGCTGTTTTGGTTGAATGAGATTATTAGTTTGATTGATAAATTGACCGATTGAGAAAGCTAAATATTTGGATTAGTTGATTGATGTTGTTAAAGCAGTTTTCCTTGAATTATTAGAGAAGATTTATTATTGCGTTTTAGGTTAATTTTGGAAACGGTTTGATTTTAGAAAAGATTTAATATTAAAATTTGATTTGATATTAAACCCGATTTGATATCGGAATTTGATTTTAAAATAAATTTGGAAAAGACTTGATATTTGAAAACGGGTTATTTATTGAGAATGATTTGCTACTTTGGAAATGATTCAAAAAGTGTTTGAGGAATGGCTTGGTTTGAAACTATTTGAGATGACCGAGAATTCTTAACTATTGATTGATGTTGTTGGTTGAAGTCGGTTAAAATTGCGATTTATAGGATTGGTTGATTGAATTCTGGATTTTGCAGTTTCCTTGGATTGAGTGTTGTTGTGATAATGGTTATTGGAAGTGATTTGACTGATTAACAGGAGTCTGGTTTGATTTGGTTGGAACCCGAAAAGGGTGGCAGTGTCCAAGTTTTAGAGGAGATGCTGTCGAAATTTTATAAAATTGGATGTTTTATTTGAAGTAATTAATTAAAAAGATTTGTTTTTAAACATTATATGTTTTAAGATTGATTTATTTATCAAAGAAAAAATTACATTTTGAATTAGGATTGTTAACGAACGGAATGGAAAGAAGGATGATGAGGATTTTCTTTGAAATATGATTTTTGAATGAATTTGGAAATGAGATTTGGATTGATGAATGATTATGATGTTGAGAATGTTGAGATATGATCTTTGAATTATTCATATGGCTTATGAATTTGAAATATCTGAGATACGAGATTCCCTGGATTAAGTGCCGTGGCTTGCCACCACGTGTACCAGGTTGAAAACTCGATACTCTGTTGACCCTACGACGTAAGTGTGACCGGGCACTATATAAATTCCCGGGAATGTTACCCCTATTGAGCAATATTGATTATTTGAGAAAAAGCTATGCATAGACTCTTGGGGATGCACATCGGGGGACAGCCTAAGGACAATTCAGACTTGTCGGGTTGGCTGGATAACCGACAGATGAGCCTCATCAGCCATAGGACAGGCATGCATCACATGCATTTGTATGCTTTGCTTGGGTTTGAACTTGTTTTGGTTTGCCTAATTGCTAAACTGTTCTTAACTGCTACCTACTTGTGCTTTCCTTGTCTGTCTTGCCTGTGTTTGTCCTGGCGTGCTACATTTGAGAATGAACTTTGGTGCTGAGTTAATGATTATGTTGTTTGATTGCGTGGTTGGTTTCTGATTGAGATTTTCTTATAAGAAAGGAAATGTTTTGGATTTCTAAAAGATTGAACATTGTTTCTTTGAAAAGGTTTTGAACAATTACCTATTGGTTTTTAAAAGATTCATAAGGCAATGATAATTACTGAGCTTGAAAATAATTTTCTTGTTGAATATCTTCTTATGACAACTTTGAAACTCTGTGGTGAGACCATGTGGTTAGGTTCTCACCCCCCTACAGCTTTACCTTTTCTGGAACCGGATGAAGAAGCATTAAGAAAAGTTATATTGCATTTGGTTTATATGTTGTTGTGTTAATTAGATTATTTTCTTCCCTCGTCTTTTTTTTTATTACAAGTTTGTAAGAGGGATAGGAGTTGTATGTTTTATATGTATATTATATTATGAGATATTATGTAAGGAGTCTTGTATATGAATCTATGCCTGCTTGTATTTTTCTTAAGATAAAGTATTTATTTCCGGTTTTTAAAGAAATCAGCGATACAGTGTCGAGTCACAGGCTCCTATTTTAATATTTAGTATGTAAAGTAGTCGTAATACTTCTTGCTATCACAGTAGCACAGCCGGAAGCATGATTTCTGATAGTGAGGGTGTTACATTTTTCATTCAAAAAATTTGAGAAAAAAATATAATAATAAAAAGTATAATTATGAAAAATGAACAAGAATAATGTAAGAAAAAATAAAAAATAAGTTATGTCCCTTATTAGTATCTATGTGTCCTTCCTATCAGGATGGACATAAAATACACTAATTCAGTGTCTTTGAACACAATGTCTCTGTCCATGTCTCATTTGCTAAACACAATTTTGTATCTATGTGTCTCTGTCTCAGTGTCCCGTCCCTGTAAACAAATGCAGCTTCAGATTCTGATCGACAGATGCATTCGGAATAAACGGCGTACTGGTGGCGAGCTGGCGATGATGACTTGGCTCTCTGCATTCTTTGTCTCGCTTTCCTTCTCTCTCTCCCTCTCTCCGTCACGTCTCTGTCTCCCTCGCCCAGTCTACGGCAGAATCACCGGCAGCGACGAAGACTCGGCTCTCCCTCTCTTGTACTGGCGACGATGCGACACGTCTCTTCCTCTCTCGCACCAGCGGCAACGCGACATTGCTCTTCCTCTCTCGGGTCCACAGCCAACAACTTAGACGGCTTGTAAATCCCTCTCTCAAATCTGTAGCGGGCGGCGCTTCAATGACAGTGACTAAGCGTTGTCTATTTTTCTATTTTCTTAATTTTTAATTTTTTTTATTTTTCGATTTGTGGTACTAGGAGCTGGGAGGACTGTTCTGTTTGTTTATTGTTAAATGTTCATGTTCTCTGTTTTTCTATTGTTCATGTTCTAATGTTCATATTGAATTTCTTATATATTCTATATCTATTTTATATTTTTCTATTTCTGGTTCTACTTGTTGATATTTATAATATTAATATATTATTTTGGAGTTTTTTATATAGAAAAAAGGAGAAGGCAGGGTGGCCCGCCAACCTCCAGACTGTCTTTTGGTGGACAGACCGATTAAGACGGATTTTGGCAGGATGGGGCAAAGCAGAGCAGGCTGACCCGCTTTGCCAATCTTAATTTTTACTGAACAACTATACAATTTCTTTTTTTGAGAAAGGACAAATAGGTTCTTGACCTTTTGGCCTGCGGACATTTATATCCTTGAGAATTTGAAAATACATTTAAATTCTTGACTTTCTCAAAATCTGGACATATCAATCATTGGGTCTAGTTTGTCCCATTTTAAAAATTTTTCCACGTGTACATCCGTATATCGGCCAAATCAAGACACCAGAAGCCATGTTTGATGTTTTCGTTGGGTCTGCCAGACCCAAATAAACAGAAAGATGTGTCCAAATTTTAAGAAGGTCAATAAATTAAATATATTTTCAAATCGTTAGAAATTTAAATGTCTTTAGGCCAAAAAGTTAAAGACCTATTTCTCTTTTTTTTTTTCAGATAAAACTTTTAACAATTTACACCAACAGCTATAATTTCTGGTCGAGTTAAATCTCAAATTCATCCCTGAAAGATACCCCAATCTCCATATTAGTCCCCAAAAGATAAAGTTAATCAAAAGAGTCCCCGAAAGATACCCAAGTTAATCACATTTGTCCTTCCGTCAATTCTCTTAGTGACCTGGCTAACGTCTGCTGACGTGTTTCGTTAGCTTCCAACGTGGAAGAGGCCAACGTGTCATAACCGATTGCTGACAAGGTAAGTTTGGCAAAACAGTTCAAATCAGTCCCTAATTGTTTGAAACCTAATCCTAATTTCGACGATAAATACGTCGTCTTCAACAATCAGTGGGCCATATGATTGGGTTAGTGTTGAAATTGCTGATTTCGGGCGACGATGGAGGCAGCAAATGGAGGCCGTGGTGGTGGTGTGTCGTTCTACTAGACTATGCCTCTGCCAACCTACATGTCTTCTTCTTCTTCTTCTTGGATATCATTTGAACTTTGGAGATGGCTTAACTTAACTTTTTGCCCTTTTTGATTGTGATGAGTCTTCTCTTGCGTCCTCTTCGTTAGCCTTCCTCTTCTCTCTATCACTATTTTCGTCATCCTCATTAGTCTCTGTCTTCTCTCCGTCACCGTTTTCTTCATCGACAGCCACTGCAGGCTGTTTGGCACTTGATTATCTTCTGATTCCAACGTGGATGCTTTTGGATCAGACTGTTCAGCTTTATCTTTGTTGCTAGATGCTCTGTTCTTGGCTGATCTTTCGAATTCCTCCAGAACTGAGCGGACTTCTTCATTGTTAGCAAGATCCAAAGGAGTCTTTCTTGCCCTTGTCTTGGCAGTAAGACTCGCCCCTTTCTTGGCCAAGTACCTAACAAGCTCCAGATGGGAACCTTGAGCTGCGTAGTGTAATGAATTCATGCCTTTGCGAGTACAAGCTGTGATGGATGCACCAGCTGCAACTAGAGCCTTAACAACTTCCAAATGCCCCTTCTGAGTGGCAAAGTGTATTGCGGCCATGTCATCCATAGCAGAAGCACCAACATCAACCTTATTCTTGCACAGATAACTTACTATCTCTGCATGTCCAGCAAATGCTGCTAAATGAAGTCTATGGTCCAAAGCTAATTGTCAAAGGAACAAAGTGGAAATGCTATAATTTCCAAGACAAACCAAATTCATTTTACCCTATATAAAACATCCTTACTTATTTCTAATTCTTCCTAGGGTATCTTTAATTAGAGGAAAAAAATTGGGTGAAAGTTTTCTTTGATGAGCTTCATGAGTCCATGTGTAATTTTAGTCATCAAACACTTCCATGAAAAGTTTCACCCCATTTTTACTCGCCAATAAAACAACCTTACCCCATAATAACAAGTTCACAGGGCATTACACATTAAGCACATAACAAAGTACCAAATCATTTTCAGATAAAACATGCAGCACAACTCTGTTCATGCAACAAAAAGATAAAAAGCATAAACAATAAGTCAACAGAGATTCCAATACAATGGTATTAGGGAAGCTAATCCACGATTCGATGCAGATAGGTCAAAAAGGAAAGGGAAGAAAATCACGGTGCAATGGATTCAATTATCATCAGGAAAGAACAAGTTAAACTTCAAAGCAAACGAATTGAATGGAGAATTTACCGTGGGAACCGAACAGAGTGTTAGGGTTCCTTTAGCAATTAGTAGTGATAATAAATGAGAGGAGGATACGGTGTTCTCGAATGCTTGTCTTTGGAATTAACAGCCAAAGGGTTTGAAGTCAAAATCATCTGAACAGCGACGAGATCACCAGACCTTGCCGCCGTATGGAGCTCATCGCCGGTGCTTCTTCTTTGTGGGTTGCCTTTACCCATCTCCACACGTTCCTCTTTTGCTGCTTCACTTCACACACTTTAAAACCAACCAACCACAAAATCTCCATTCTGCCCACAAAACGGCGCCGAATCATGACTATCAGGGCATTCACTCAAAACGGCGTCGTTTTTCTTCTCTGCCAGCGTGGCAGTTAACGTCACATATCAGCAGACGTTAGCCAAGTCATCAAGCGATTTGACGGAAGGACGAATCTGATTCAGTCGTGTATCTTTCAAGGACTCTTTTGATTAACTTTATCTTTCGGGGACTAATATGGAGATCGGAGTATGTTTCATGGACGAATTTGAGTATTAACTCATTTCTGGTCATACAATATTCACAACCCAATTCATTTTCCATCCACACATTACCAAGCCAAACCTAACTTTCATGTCAAAAACAGCGTTACCAGTAAAAAACAGCGTTACCAATAACATCACAACCAAAGGACAAAAAAGTTACATAAGGTCCACTGTCATTAATGTCCAACAACTTAATTAAATAATTAATGAATAACCAATATCCACCCTCATTAAGCATGAACAAGCTACACAAACCTATGTCTAACACATGCCTGAGCTTGTGGAGACAATCATGATAAGGCGTCACAAGTTCACTGGCCCACGCACGTTTCTCATGTGAGGAAGAAAATAGCTTTACTCACACTAGCATTATTGGCCGTTACTATAATAGTCCCCTTCACCGCTATCATAGTCTTATATAGCAATCAACGAAGCCTTTAGACACAAGAGAGACTGAAACAATGGTAACAATATTAGGTACTCATACAGTGATCCCAAAAGAAGAGACCCCAAAGGGTCTTCTATGGCTATCAGACAACGACCAACTTTGGCGATGGAGTCATACACCTTCAATCTACCTTTACAACCCAAAACAGAACAACGCCAAGAACAACAACAATACTGTCGTCGATGTCAATGTCCTCGTTGAGCGAATGCGAGATTCTCTCAGCGAGATTCTCGTTCACTACTATCCATTAGCCGGGAGGCTGAGTTGGACGGACGGTGGCCGTTTGGAACTCGATTGCAACGCAAAGGGGGTATTGCTTCTCGAAGCTGAATCGAAGAAATCAATGGCGGAATATGGAGACTTCACTCCAAATGAACCCAGCATCAAAGAACTCATCCCAGCTGTTGACTACTCTCGTCAAATAAACGAGCTTCCTTTGTTCTTGGCACAGGTGACAAAGTTCTACGGCGGCGATGGCGGCTTTGCAGTCGGAATCCTTTTCTCTCATGCAATAGGCGACGGCCCCGCCGCCATTGGCTTCATCAACTCATGGGCGAAGCTCGCTCGAGGTGCGAAGCTAGATCCAAGCGAGCTTCCGTTTCTCGACCGAACCGTGCTCAAACCAACTGAGCCATTAACTCCACCCCTGTTCGACCACCGGGAGTTCAAGCCTCTGCCGCTCATCCTCGGAAGAACCGACAGCATCGAAGAGCAAAAGAAGAAGACGACCTTCGCGCGGTTAAAACTCACACCAGAACACGTCCAGAAGCTCAAAATGAATGCGAATGCAAATGCAAATGTAACCGTAAATGGAAACGGTAACGGTAACGCTCCTCATAACCCATCTCCGAGACCGTACAGCAGATTCGAAATTATCAGCGCACATATATGGAGATGCGCTTGCAAAGCTCGTAATCTTGAAGAGAATCAACCAACGGTCGTTAGATTCAACGTCGATATTCGCAACAGATTGAATCCGCCACTTCCTCAAAACTACTTCGGAAACGCGTTGGGTCCGACGGTTACGCCAACTTGCTACGCTAAAGAAATCACCACTCAACCAATCAGTTACGCAGCGCAGAAAATAAGGGAAGCTGTTAATAAAGTGTCGAATCACGAGTTTGTTAAATCACAAATGCATTACGTGGCAGGGTTTGAAAACCGTTGGGATCTGATTAGGACACATTATTCGGAGAAAGGTGAGTATAGAGCTGATGTGCCTTTCTTTGGGAATCCTAACATTATACTTGGCAGTTGGATGAGCATGCCGTTTTATGAGGCTGATTTTGGGTTGGGGAAGCCGTTTTATTTTGGTCCTTGTGGTCTGTGTCCTTATGATAGAGGGATGATTGCTCTAATGCCTGACGAAGATGGTGATAATGGATATGGTGTTGTGGTGTACATGCACTTTCAGGTAGACCACATGAAAGATTTCATCAAATACTTTTGGGAAGATATTTGAAAACAAGGGATGAAGATGATGGTATTAGCTCTTTCAAAATAATTTAATCTGTCTTTTGTATTTTCTTCTTTTTGAAAAAAAAAAATTCACTAGTGTGATAAAATTCAGTTTGCTAGAGCTGAGTTGGGTGTGTTATTATTGGAAAAGTATAAGTAACAAACAAGATTTTTGAACAATGTGTAAACAATGTAAATTAATAGGGTTAAAAGAGTAAATTTAATTAGTAGCATTAAATTAGGGTGTAATGTATTTTTATTTGATTGGTGGTTGTTTATGTTGTTCAAAATTTTCATTGTTCCTCTAGCACTCCCCGATATTATTTCCATTCACTTTTGTATTTCCTGTCGTGTTGATGGCAATAATGAATGTCGGTCAAAAACTTTTTAATAAAATATAATTTTGTTGGAAGAATAGTCTAGAACAATAATGAATTCTTTATCAAAGTTTAATTTTATTTGTTACAAGTGCAAATCAATAAAAATTGAGAGTATTAAATCTCGGATAATCTCTCAAAAAAATTACAATGAGATATACGTGTGTTATCGGCTATGAAAATAAAGGAGTTTGTAGATAAGCATATAAGAATTTAGATGACAATAAAGTAAAGCAAACAACTAAAGATAATAAATACTAACCATCTTCAATAGGGAACTCATCCCAATTTCTAATTATGATCCATATGTCATAAAAAGTAATTCCATATCAACTTTTGCGTCATAAACAGTAAATAGGAACTCAAAGCATCTCTCTTCTCTATTAGGAAGAATTAACTTTAGTCCTTATTGTGGTCCCACTTAATTAATTAATTAAAATATTTAAAATTAAAGTAATTATTTTTTTCAATAATATTATTTAAATTTATAAATTTTAAAATAATTCACTATTAAAAGATATTAATATTAAAAAAATTCATATGTAACAATAATACACAATATATAATTTGAGATTACACTAATTTGTAAAATTACTTAATATAAAGAAAAACATAATTAAGCTCTATAGTTGACGACAAGTATTGTAAAATTGTCATATATGTTCAATCAAGTCCTCTTTCAATTGTCTATGCTGCTGCCTATTTCGAAGTTGGACATTTCTTTAGAGAAATTAATGGTATGGTGCAAAATCTTCCTCTCCCAATTGAGGTTGTGATAAGCCATTTTCGACATCGTCATACTCTAAGTCTTGAGCAAAATTTCTTGCATAAGTGTCTCTTTCATCCTCAACAATCATATTATGCAATATAATACAAGCTCTTATTATGTTGGCAAGCTTCTTTTTCCAAAAGCGAGCTGAACCACGTATAATTGCAAAGCGTACTTGCAACACTCCGAATGCTCGCTCCACATCTTTTCTTTGCCCTTCTTGATAATGTGCAAATAACTTGCGTTTCTCCCCTTGTAACTTTGAGATTGATTTGACAAATATGGCCCATTCAGAATAAATACCATCTGCTAAATAGTATCCCATAGTATAATTATTACCATTAATAGTATAATGAGTAAAGTATCGTTTTTGTCTCCAACGTTTGAGATATGTCCCAAAGTTGTCCCTAATATTTCAATCGTCCTATTTAAATCCCTAACGTTTCAAAATTGGCTCAATGTTATCCTGCCGTTAGGGATTTGTCAACAGAATTGACGGTGGGACAAAATTGAGACGATTTTAAAATGTTAGGGACTTAAATAGAACGAAAATGTTGGGGGATAAAAAATGATACATAGAAATAAATTTTAATTTTATCCTTCAATAATATCAATTTTTTACTGTATTTAATATTCAATTATTTTTTTAATCACATCTAAGTAAATTACAGTTAATCACACTACTTTTATTCTAAATAAATTTTTTTATATTTTTATATTAACTTATAACTTTAAGTGTAAAATTATAAAAAATAAATTTATTTAGAATGAAAGTAATGTGATTAAGTGTAATTTATTTAGATGTGATTGAAAAATAATTGAATACTATGTACAGTAAAAAAATATTATTAAAGGATAAAACTAAAATTTATTTTTATGTATTATTTTTGTCTCCAACATTTTCGTCCTATTTAAATTCCTAACGTTTCAAAATCGTCTCAATTTTGTCCCGCCGTCAATTCTGTTAATGGATCCCTAACGGTAGGACAACATTGAGTCAATTTTGAAACATTAGGGACTTAAATAGGATGATTGAAATGTTAGGGGCAACTTTGGGACTTACCCTAAATGTTGGGATAAAAACGATACTTTACTCTAGTATAATTTACCTCTGGAGCACGGTCATTTAGAATATCATCGAACACTGGAGAACGATCTAACACGTTGATATCGTTATTTGAACCAGAAATTTCAATATTAATTATGATATAAATAATTAATATAAATTATTAATTAAATAGAAATTTAATTATTTAATCTAATTAATTATTATAATTATTGATAAATTAATTATGATTTAATTATTTAATTAATTATTATTTAAATAATTAATATAAATTATTAATTAAATAAAATATAATAATTTATTATAATCATTAATATGAATTAATTATTATTTAATTATTTAATATAATTATTTAATTAATTAAAATTTTATATAATTATTTATTTTTATAATAACTTACCAAATAGCAAGTTATTATTGGACAACAAAAGTCCCTATTCAAAAGGACTTTCCCTTCTCGATCCAAGAGAAGGAATTCCTTTTCATTTCACTCTAACTGTTGGTCTCTTTCTTTTTCTGACATGCACACTAATAAGAACTCCAAAAAGTAACTGTTGGAGTTGTTCTAAGGTTTTTTATCATAATCATTAATTATAACACAACAATTACCTAGAGTAATTCTATTTCATTATCTCTAACATCGGAAAAAAGTCAAGTGGATATAGTTAATCCCAATCCATAAGTAACATTAATGGAAACAAGATTAACTAATCATTCTAATGAATTACCAATCTAAATTGGACATTAATGACTCAAGATCACCTAATTTTCCAATTCCAAGCCAAAAATGCTAAAGAATATACTCTAAAGCTAAGAGAGGCATTTTCACAAACACTTGAAAGGTATAAAATGAAAGCATGGTAAAATAGTAAGAATTAATAAAAACTAAAACTAACAATTGCAAGATAACTATAACAATCACTAAAACAAGCATAAAGGAAACATAAAATATCAAATTGCGTTAAATAAAATTGAAATTAACAAGAGTTCATGAACTAAAAAATGGCACAAATGAGAAATTAACAAGAGAAATTAGGAGAATTAAGGTAATGGAGCATATAATTGAAATAATACTTAAACAAGAATTAAAGACTAAAACTAAAGAGAAATTGATCTGAGAATCCTAAATGCTAGAGAGAAAAGGAAGTTTCTCTCTCCTTAAAACTACCCTAAAATATGTTCCTAAGCTACCTTAATTGCTTTTCCTTTGTTCTTTCTTGAATTTGGTTTCAACTACTTCAAAAAGAGTTGAATTGGGCTTTAGAAGGGCTGAAATTGCAACCCACATGTTGCATTAAATGAACTCACGTGATCACAGTCGTGCGTACGCACGCCTGACCATGCGTACGCATGGTTGCACGAATTTACAAATTGCGTACGCATGCATGATTGTGCGTACGCATGGTTGCACGAATTTACAAACTTGCGTATGCATATATGATTGTGCGTACGCATGATCTTGAAACACTCCAAATTTCATTTCTTCATGGATTCTTCACTTTTTGCATGCTTTTTCCCCACTTCTTCAATCCATACCTACCTTGTAAACCTGAAATCACTCAACAAATACATCAAAGCATCGATGGGTTACTATTCACACTCAAAGAATGATTCATATTACTATAGATGGAGGAACTATCCGGATTTTAGTTGAAAAAGTTAAGACCAAGGAAACTTCAATGTTTCATATTCCATCCATTAAGAACCATCATCTCCTTACTCATACCAAGAACCATCATCTCTCTATTCATATCAAGAACCATCCTCTCTTTATTCTTATCAAGAACCATCATCTCTGGAGCTAGCCTTAGCTAAACTCGCCAAAAACACAATTAGCTTCATGCAGGAAATCAAGGCCTCCATCAGAAACTTGACAGTTCAAATGGATCAAATAGCCAGACAAATTGCTGAGAGGCCTACCAACACCTTTTTCAGTGACACAATTCCAAATCTAAAGGAAGGATGCAAAGCAATAAACTTGAAGAGTTGAATAGTGCTTAGCAAGAACAATGAATATCAAACCGGGACTACAAAGGAGGAGTTAGAAGTGCAAGAGCAAAACCAAGAGACCCATGTACCAAGTGAACTTCCAATAAGGAAGGAGGTAGTGGAGGAATACAAGCCTAGGATTCCATATCCTCAGAGGCTATGAGAGGAAGATGCACAAACAAAGGAGGAAGTCATGCACACTCCATGCTTACACATTCCAATAATTAAGGAGGAAAAATGCATGCAAACTTTCGGAAAGAAAAATCTAAATGCACCACCTACATTTGAATTGAAGTCTTCTCCCTCAACACTTAAATATGCTTTCTTTGATCCTAGTGAATCAGAAAATTATATGGGGGTTATTTTTTAGTGGGTATCCTTTTTCTCCTCATGTCCATTGAAGTCATTTCTCTTAACCAACTGGAAGAAGAGAAAGAAAATTCAAGAACCAATCATCAAGCTAGTGATGTTAAAGAAGCGTTTGTTGGGAGGCAACCCAACATTAGGTAATTTCTTTTCATTTTTCTTTTTGCTTTGCTTCATGTTGCATATGTATTTCATGGATTAAGTTTAGTGTTGCTACACCAATATGATTGCTTTCATTGATTGTGTCACACTAAGTTTGGTATTCTCACACCAAGTTTGGTGTTACCACACTTCATCCATGCAAGGTCCACTCCCCCGTGCCAATACATTAGTAACATATTTATTTTGCTTTATTTTGCCTTTACTTTGGTTTTGTTTTTAATTTCTGTTTGTTTTATTTGAATAAGTTTTTGCCTTGCATCCTTATTTTCACTAGACAATCATGATTATTCCTATTTTTATCACCACTGTTTTTCTTTGTTGCTTGAGAACAAGCAACCATTCTAAGTTTGGTGTTGGAGGCTATGCTCTACATAGCCTAAAAGGATGATGAAGAGGAAGATGATGAAGTTGATGGAAATGAGAACTAAGGTTGTTGATTTCTAATCGCTTCCTTCCTTTTTAATTATATGCATATGTTATCTTGTTCTATCTTATATAACGCATTTAGAATTCTTATTAGTCAAGTGCATATCATTACTTGTCCATCACAACATGACAATTATAATTGTGCTTGCTCCTAAATGTGGGTAAGGATCATGTGCCAAGAAAGAACAAAAAGAAAAAAGGATTGATAATAAAGAGCATGACAATGTGAGTTTGGAAGGCCAAACTAACTAAGAATGTTCAACACAAGCTGAGCCAAATTGCTTGAGGTCTTAGTCTAGATGACTATTATGGAGTCTTTACACTTGACAAAGTCTTGAAGGAGCAACATGTAATGAAAAAAAAAAAAGAAAAAGGGTTGGAAGAGAAGTCAAAGGCCTTGAGTACCTCTGAGTAAGGATATTGAAAGAGAAATAAGCTCAAAGAGCATCCTAGTCAAGTGCTTGTGGTGCTTATGTATCAAGCAAAAAAAGCTTGAAAACAAAGCATTTAGAGTCATGGCTAGGTTCAAGGTGCAAAGCACTCCCCCAAAAAAGGAGAAAGCTAAAGGCTCTGAGCACTAATGATGGGAAATATTCAAAGGACATAGTAAACTCAAAGAGCTCCCAAATGATGTGCTTGTGGTGTTTTTGTATCAAGCAAAGCTTGAGGCAAAATATTTAGAGTCGTGACTAGGCTCAAGGTACAAAGCACCCAATGAAAATAAATTATAGAAAGAAAGTAAATAAGCTTGCTTCAAGGTGATGATTCAAGGAAGGATTCTATAATCTAATCCGGACAGAGGCCTTGAAAGATTATAACCAATTGTGTTGAATTGTGCATAAGTGAAATGGCTAACTAAACTCATTTGGATTGCAACCATTCCCCCTTGTATTTTAAAGTTGAAAAATTTGATGACTAAGCCATGATTCTTTGATTGCTTGAGGACAAGCAAGAGCTTAAGTTTGGTATTGTGATGCATGAGCATCTTAAGCACTTTTCATTAGCATTTCTTATAGAAAAGTTGTGACTTTTGCTTAATATTTATATGATTTTCAAGACTTTTCTATTAGTACTTTGATTTCCTTGGTTTCATTATTCTTGTAGAAAAATATTAGGAAAAAGAAGCAAAAGAACAAGAAGGAACCAAGAATTAAAGACAAGTGCAAAGAGAATTCGTGGATGCTGTCAATCCTGACCTCTTCATACTCCAACGAGCACAAATTGAGCTATAGAGGTTCAATTGACGCGGTTCTTGCAGTATTATAAAGCCAATTTTCAGAGCTTTCCAACAATATATAATAGTCTATACTTTTTCTCTAGCATCACGGCGCTAAATGCCGCGACATTGACATTTAGCGCCAAACCGCGTCCAGCAATCACCATTCCATTCGGGACTCCAGGTGCCAAACGCCATAAACCGGCATTTGGCGCCAGACAGGAAGCAAGGAAGTGCGAAATTGTGTAAAAAGCAACACCAAATGGCATCAAAGTTGCGCCAAATACCTACAACATCTCCGGACCCGAAAAATCTTCGTAATTAATGAAGATTTGAATACACCAAGCTTAAATTACAAGAAAGATCATTAGTTAGTCAAAGAGTCATTGAAAAAAGATTTGATTTGATTAGATTTGATTTTGTTTTGATTTAGTTTGAATTTGAATGATTAGATTTGATTTTGTTTTGATTTAATTTGAATTTGAATTCTAGGTTTAGTCTTAGAGGTTTTACTATAAATAGGAGAGTTTCTTCCTCCCCAAGAACACACACTACACTCGTTCTCTCTTCCCTCTTTTCATTCTTCATTAGTTTTAGGTTTTACTTTAGATTAGGATTTGGAATTATCTGCACTATGAGCAACTAATCCTCCATTGTTAAGGTTAGGAGCTCTATTTACTTTGATGGAATAATTATTTATTCTTCTACTCTTGATTAATGTTTTGATTATTGTTTAAGAATTGGTTTCGTTCTTCATCTTAAGAATTAGTGATTATTGAAAAATAACTCTAATTCAACTTGAATTCTATTTGAGTCTTGGAAAAGTTATATCATTAGAATTATAGCTTGAAACTAATTTCTCACAATTCTCTAATTATCTGGATTTAACACGATATGTGACATATAATCGTCTTATTTTTGGGTTCTTAGGGTTTATGTGGCTTATAAACTAGAACTTAGACTTAACCTTCTAATTTAATTAAGTGACAAAGAATTGGCAGTTGATTAGGTTATATGAGATCAAATTACTAAGGAATTAGAGTTTAATCACTTAGGGTTTGCCATGAACATAATCTTTGTATGATTAAGGTAGTTAACATTGAATATTAATCCGAAAATTTAAATATCTCTGACACCTTAACTATTTTTATCATATTATTTTAACCAATTTTAGTTTGCTTTTATTTAATTCTATGTTTTTATGTTATTTGCTATTGAAACCCTAAATGTTGATTGTTTGACTAGAATAATCAATTTACTATTGTTTGCTTAATCCGTTAATCCTCGTGGAATTGATACTCACTCACCTATGTTTATTACTTGGTACAACCCAGTGCACTTGCCGGTAAGATGTGGATTGTAAATTTCTCACCATGTGTGCCTCCTCTTTACGTTCTTATTCCATCATTCCAATATATATCTTGGTGACACTTTATTTACTCACTCAAAGTTTAACGCACTCAGAGAGTGACGGCACAATATCCCTCTTGACTCGAATAATAAGCATTGGCATTTAACTTTAGATGATATCGCATTGTATGTAACCGAAAATTTGTTGAATGTTGAGTTAGAAACCTGCTATACAACTTCATATACCGTATAACTTAGAGCGGACTGCGTTGATCTTGTGATGCAATTCACCTTTCCTCTAAATTGTGCTTGGACTTCCCTGAACTTCTCGTGAGTATACACATGCTAAAATTGAGCTTCTATTGAGGATTTTGTTGCACACAGTATGACGGTATAAAAATCTGCAACAACCAATTTTCTCTGTCTGCTCTCTACTTCCTAGAAAATTATCATACTGTTTGACAAATTGGATAAGTGATCTATTGCACGTAATAAACTTGTTAAAAAAAGCATGCATGCTCTCGCTCCTTTGTGTGCTTCTCATCCCGACCCAAAAGTGGTGATCAAGATAAATTGAAATCTATGAATGACGATCTTCAAAAGACTCTGAAAAAATCAGATGGTACCTAAATCATAACCAAAATACACTGAAAGACATACAGTTTGACACCTCTAATGCACAAGTAAAACACATAAATATCCACACACTAAAAGTAACAACATCAGTTAATCCTAATAAAGATACCATTACCTGAAAGCCACTTATTGTTCCCAACACCATACTTCATAAAGAAATTATTCTAATTCCTATCAAATGATTCTTTTGTAAAAGAGTTCCAAATAACATGATTCATCTCGTGTTCAATTTCTTTGTGTCACTTGTAGCCATTTAATTTACTTGGTATCTTCTTTATGATATGTCAAATACACCACCGATGAATTGTTATGGGCAAGCAAGCCTCAATAGCCCTTTGCATCGATGCACATTGATCGGTAAGAATGCCTTTCAGAGCATTTTATCCCATGCAACGAAGCCAACTTTCAAATAACTATTTGAATGATTGAATATTCTCGTTTTTCATCAAAGCACATCCCAGATGTGTTGACTGACCGTAGTGATTCACCCCAACAAAAGAACCAAAAACCAAATTATACCTGAATACAATGACACAGAAATAAATCATATATACACCGAAAGTATTTCAAAATACAGATAAACCAGAACAACATATTACCTATTTGTATTGTAAGTGGTATCGAATGAAATAACATCTCCAAAATATTCACAGGTAGTCCTATTTCTTGCGTCGGCCCAAAAAACAATCTTAATTGACTAATCAACCTCAAGTTTAAGCTCGAAAAAAAATTTTGATTCTTCTCTTTCATTCTTAATAAGCATTTCCCAAATTCTTTTGCATCCTCTAGTTCCGAAATATTCTGGACTTCTCTCGTGATGTAATTTCTCTCATCTTTTTCAATAAAACTTAATTTACGATAACATCCTGTTACTGCGACAAATGATTTATATGTTTTGCTTGGTTTGATTTTGGCTTTCTTGTTATTCTCTATTGTACATCATATAGACATGCTTAATTATCTGTGTTGATTAAGCATCTCTGCTTGATTTGGACAACATGAATGTAAATTATGCAACACAATTTTTGAAATGATCTAAATACCAACGTCCTTCAATATATGTATATAAATTCTTACAGGACAATTTAATCTAACTAAGGGATTCGTCTTCTCAGTTGGAAATATTTTCGATTTTCATTTTCCTCTCTGGTACATGTAACCAATTGGTTCTTAATTTCATTTTCTTTCTTATTTGTGTTCCAAATATTCGTAGAAAAACCTGCAAGTTTAGAATAATTTTTGTAGAATTTTTCAGCTTCAAGCACGTTAAAAGTCACCTAACCTTTAGAACAAACTGCTCATTAACATCACACAGAAACCGAAAATATACCAAAATCGTTTCAAAATAAACCATATTAAAATCTAGAATACACCGAAACTTTGAATGAAATAGATTCATCAAAATAATAAAATCATATTCAGAACTCGTACATTACATTCAAATTCAAACCATTAACCATGAACAACAATTTTCAGAAACAAACACAAAATTATTCAACTACAGAATCATAAACAACAAACTACATTAACTAGATTCAAATCACACCTCACCACTTGATTCAATTCAAAATAATAATACAATTCGGCCTGGTCCAATTGAAAGTCTGAACCTAAAAGTACATCGAAAGATTTTCAAAATACACTAATTTATAAATAGAAATACATCGAAACAAGAACGGAACAGATTCATCACAATAATAATTCAGATTTAGAACTGCTACATTACATTTAATTCAAACAATCAACCATGACCAGCAATTTTCAAAGACAAAAACAAAATTATTCACCTACAGAATCATAGACTACTAACGAACTACATTAACTAGAATTGAACCACACCTCAGCCACTTGATTCTATTTAATACAATAATCCACTTCGCTTTGGTTCAATTAATAGTTTGAACTTGAATCATTCATTATCTTCGACAATGAAATACCTGTTCAAACCTGATTTCACAGCTTGATTTCAAAAATTTTGATCCAAATCTTCAAATCAGATAAAAGAGCATTGAACTTGAACGAAAAGAACATAAAAAAAAAAGAAAAATGCAGAGAACGCAGAGATGGAACAGAACGTAGATACGCAGAAAATGCTGAGAAAATTTGAGAAAGGAAACGCAATCCGTATGAAAAATACAGTTATATATTCTCCCGGTGAGTCAAAATTTTTTTAGTAGTGACGAGTGGAGGTAAATTAGATCAAAACTATTTGGTTGAATTTAGTTGGTTAAATGACTTGGATATAGAAATTAATTGATAAAAAAATATTTAAAATTTTTGAAAAATTAATATTCAAAAATAATTTAAGTAAATATTTAAAATTTAAATTCAATAAAATTTTATTGTTAATGGAGTTCATACTACACTTGTTATTATAGCATTAACTAAGAAAGTAAATGATAAATATATTTTTATCTTTTTTGTTTGTAGATATTTAAACCTCTAAAAATTGAAAATTACATTTAATTTCCTTTTATTTAAAAACGTATGACAATTATATCCCTTTAATCGATTGAGTTAGGGTTAAAAAACGTAACGAAAGAAAAAGTATATGGAACCAACTCCAAATCAGCCTAGAATGGAACAATTTAATTAATTATAAATATAGTAATTAATTTTATTTATTTATGATTTAAAATATTAGTTATTAAATATTTTAACACATTTAAATTAGGAGGAGATACGTTCAGTATCATTGCAACGTGAATTACGGAAACTTATTTAATTAACTTCCGTCTCTTCATCCTCCTTCCCTCTCTAAATACCTAAAACATGATAAATTAGAAAACAGATTCAAAACCATCCAATTTACAAAGAAAAAAAAGCATCCTAATACCTAGCATAAGTACCATCCACATAGAAATTTTGAATTTACCCAGAGACATTTAACTGGTTTTTGGCTGAAACCATCTTGGCTAACATTATTGGTAACGAAAAATACTAATTTGAAAGAGAAATAAATGATGTATCTCTTCCGGTGATGATGTAGATAATTAGCAAAAAATAAAGGGATAAATAAGTCCCCTGTGGCTCAAAACGACGCCGGTGTAATCCCTCGCCTCCCCTTGGCCTTCTTTTGATTCTCATTCCCCAAACCAAAGTCGTCATCATCTTCCTCAAACGAAAAGAGTAGAAACTTACTATACCGTGTCATTGCCCCTGTTTTACTCAAATTTTTGTTCCATTGTTAACAACAAATAAATCAACAATTTTCGAGTTTTGTTTCACAATCTTAATTTAAGGAGCGGAAACGACTCCTTTTGTGGGTGTCTCAAAGTCTCAATTGTAGTTTCGAAAGTAAAATTAAAGATGAAAAGAAAACATGCAAGGTGTCGGAGGCAAAGTAAAATGCAGAAATTAAAATAAACAGGAATTAAAAAGGAGATGAAGGAAGAAACATGAACGTAAAAGAGAATAACAAGTAAAAGTAGATGAATTTTATTAATAAAAACTGGAAAAAAGCAAAGTACAAGTGTTTGAATTCAGAGGAATTACTTAAGATTCCCAATGTTACTCTGTGATGCCAAGGGGCTGAGAGCGTTTTTTGGGTTTCTAAGCGTTTTCCAAGAAGAACTGAACTGATTACAATATTTTCCTAAAGCTCTATTTATAGACTAGCCTAATATCAGCTAACAGTTACCATTTGTACACCACTTGCAGAAAATTTGAATTTCTTGTAACTGTTCCCGCACTTCTTGCTTGATGTTAATTTCAAAATTTAAATAAATAACCAACTATCAAATGATCTAATTTAATTTAAAATAGATATAAATATTATATATAGGAACATTACCAAATAACTAATTATTTCTTTTTATAATTTTCTTATAAAAATTATATTTTGTCTAACAAGATGCCCCCCAAGATTTCTCACTTGAAGATATGCAAAGATTGAAAGTGAGAAAACTTAGTTGTTTATTGACATTTTTTTTATTTTTGATATTGAGAGTCAATTGACATTTTAGACACATCCGCTTGACAGATTAAATGCCTACTAGTAATAGACTTAACATAATTTCTAAGTCTATAAATTTTTTTACATTAATAGTTGAACTGTCAATGGGGTCTATTCTTTTGTATGAAATTTTTAAGTGTGTCAAATGATATCTCTTCTAATTTCGGCACATTAAATGTGTATCAATTGACCTTTGTTTTGACCTTTAATATTTCAATTAAGAGTTTTTTTTTGACACACACTTTCATTGTTTTAATTGACACAATTTTCCTAACTTCAGAAGTAACAAAATCTTAACTTCGTGAAGTCGTTTCTTTCATATGTTAAACTCCAGGTGTCAATTAAATTTGATAAAATTTCTAATCCTATAAAATCTCCACACTAACATTCTAATAGTTTTGACTCCAAGCGCTAAGAGACTCAACAGAATTTCTAAGTCAATTAGGCTTTTGTATTTATGAAGTACATACCCAAATGTCAATGAGAGATTATTTTTGTCCAAGATCTTAAACTTGATGCATTTTTTTAAATAAAACCATTCATATCTATTTTACACATCTCAATACTTTCAGGATTAAATGCCTTGGTGTCAACTGTTAGTGGCTTGACTCCAAGATTATACATCCTGAACTCCATATGCATCTCATCATAATAACATGTACTATTATTAGCAGGAACTTCTTCCACTCCTCCATCTTCGTTCCAGAAAATCAACTTTTGATGTAGAGTGGATGGAATAGCACCCATTCCATGAATCCAATCACGTCCCAAAAGCAAGTTAAAACCAGCTTTAGAAGGAACAACAACAAATAGAGTTGGCCTATTGACAGAACCAACCTCAATTGACAGCAGAACCACACCTCTAACAGAAGAAGTCCTTCCATTAAAATTTGTTACCCCAATGCTACTTTTAATCAGCTCTTTTTCAGTCTTTCCAAGCCTTCCCATCATTCTTTCAGGCATGAGATTGACAGCAGCTCCCCCGTCAACCAAAATCTTATTGACTATCCTTCCATCAACACGAACCTTAATATGCAGTGGACGTAAGTGTTCCTTATCATTTTCAGTAGGCTTCTCAAATAATCCTCCACCACACATATTATCATCTAGCAATAAGCATTCGCTTCCAGGGAAGACATCATAACAATCATCTTCTAATGACTCTACTTTCTGGACTTGACTATACTCCTCAGGCAGTATTGACACCACAGCTATAGGTTGCTTAACACCAAATATTGCTTCTAAGCTGTCATCAAAATCAGTGTCAAAATTATCAGTAATTAAGTCTTCATCCTTTTCTCCCTTGTTTTCAACCATTACCCTCTTCTCAACAAGATTCTTCTTGACATTTTTATTGCATTTAGGGTGATTAGAAGAATTGCCTGTTTCTGCAGACTTGGCCATGGTTGGCAAAGGAGGAAAATCTACTCCGTGTCCCTTGTATGGATCCAAAAGAACATACTCAGGTATATTCTCTTTCTGCTCAAAAGTTGTAAAAGGAGAATATTTTGGAATATTTTGACAATTTTGCCAAGGAGAATAATTAGGAACCTGCTGTATGTTAGAATTATAACAAGAATAAATTGGCTTTGAGGGAATAGGCACATTTTTTGGAATATATATACTACCTCCGTCTTGTGCATGATTCATGTTCCATAACTGAGACTCATAGTACCTGGGCTTAAAAGGTCTAGGCTTTACCCATTTATTTTTTCCTCTTGTAAAAGCAGTAGGTTGATTCTACACATTTCTCACATTCTGGACCCATTTATTGTTTGAAATTTTGGTGGGAGGTACTCTTGTCTTTTGAGAAAATCCATCAAGTTTTCCACCAATCATGACCAGAGTCTTCATCTTCTGGTTGACGGGTTGTACCCCAGTGTTGTTGACGCACTTGTTCAAAGGAGTTTGACCGCCCAACTTTTGTTTTCCCTCGGCTATCTTCCGCTTTAGCTCGTTAGTTTCATTTTCTTTTTCAGCAATCTTCTTTCTCAACTCAGCCTTTTCTTTCTCTTCAACTTTGTACTTTTCAAACTCTTTTGCAGCTTCCTTGTCAAAAATAGCATTGCACTTTGGGCACATGGCAATGGTGCTGTCAGATTCTTTAATTCTCAACAAAAGATCTAACAGATCCTCACCAGGACGAGGATAAACTGGCTTCTTATCTTGCTCAAAGACTCTTAGGTCTTTATTTTCATCTTTAGCACTAACCATTGTGGTATCAACTTCTACCATGTTGATTGACAAATTGAATGACTCAACATAATTTGAGTCAGTAGCAAATGGTTCAGTGTCCACCTTCATAGTAGTTTTATCCTCAAACTTCAATCTTCCCTCCTCAATTGCTTTTTGTATCAAGTCCTTGAAACGGACGCAATTATTAGTGGTGTGTGAAAATACCTGATGAAACTTACAAAATTTCTTATTCTTTATTTCATTAGCTGAAGGCATCTTTTTTTCTTCTGGTAAAATAAGCTGTTTATCTTTTAATAAAACCTCAAAAATTTAATCTGTCTTATAAATATCAAAAGAATAAGTCTTATTTTCAACTTTAGAATAAGAAGAAACTTTTTCTTTTCCTTTAACACGCTTCAAAGATTTGCATACATAAGGAGGACCCCCACGTAATTCGGCAATATAAATCTCTTTCTCATCTGAATCACTACTATCAGAAAAATAATCAATATATGCAACCTTTTTCGAACACTTTTTGAAATTTTTTTTTTCTTTCTTAATTTGTTCTATTTGTCTTACTCTTTCAGCTAACTGGGAAAGATCTAAAGTATGTTGATTGACAAGTTTCTTCCTAACTCCAAATTCTAACCCATTAGTAGCCATTTTGACAACTTCAGATTCTGGAATCGGAGTAAAATATTTATTTCTCATGTTTCTAAACCGTGCCAAATAGGTGTCAATGGATTCTCCCTCTGCACGTTTAACAGAGAATAAATCTGTAAGACTAACTTTTAATTCACCTCGAAAAAATTGATCATGAAAATTTTTTTCTAACTGTGCCCAAGAATGAATAGAATTTGGTCTTAAGTTGGAGAACCATGTAAATGCATTTTTTGTTAAAGAAGAAGGAAAGTATCTCATCTTGAGATATTCATTAGAAGCTGCTTCCCCAATTTTAACAGTATATCGAGCAATATGTTCTACTGTAGACTCATTTTCTTCTCCAGAAAATTTTGTAAGGGATTTTCGAATTTTTCAACCCCTTGGGAGCTCTGCTTGTTGGACACATTCAGGAAAAGCAGACACAAAATATGACCTATTTAAGAAACCAACATTAAATCCCAAACGGTTTAAAACTTTTCAACATTTCTTGCTAGATTATAATGCCCCCTAAGTTGTTTTGCCTAAGTCTTTCTAACATATCATCAGCATTTTGACCATGTCTAGGCATATGAACATCATAATTAGGAATTGCTCCACCGTTCTGATTGACATTATCAAATCTTAAACCTTGGTTGTCATTTTCTTCTAAATTTACCACAGTAGCAATTCTATTAACTTGCCTATTTAATTGTTCAATTCTAGTGTTTGTGTTTTCTAAAAGAGGGTTTAAAATTGTCACCATTTGATGAGTTAACATGTTTACTAGATCATGGTGGCTTTCATCCATCTGTTGCCTAATATTTGCTAAAGATCCCACAGTTTGACTAGGTTGATTAACAGGCATTGCTCTTGACATGTCAGGAAATACAGGTCTGGAATTTTCTACCCTAGTGACGGTAGATGTAGTAGAATTAGATGCACTATTATTTCCTTCATTAACAGCATGTGAAAAATTTTGTTGTGATATGTGTGAACCTGACACCCCAGAAACATGTACATTTGACATGCCATATGGATTTTGATAAATAGGATTTTGAAAAGTTGAGTAGAGAGGCACAGGCAATCCTTGTGTCACCATGGAGGGGACATACCCCGGTGGCAAGCCATATGGCGGCCACCCCACGGTATTTATGTGAGTTGCATTTAACCCTGTATGGGCATGGCCAACACCATCATGCCTCACTGACATCAAGGTAGGCTCTGCGTTTGAAACCATAGGAGAATTTCTGGATTCATTTCCTCTAATCTCATCACTAGAAGTAGAAGAAGATGCTGCAGAAGTATTTGACATGTCAACTGACGCTGATTTCCTTGGCTCTGGACGCACGAACTTACCACTACGCAACCACATGCAAATTCAAAAACTCTTGATTTTTCTTTTGACAAACTACAATCTATTGACAATGTCCCACCGGGCGTGCCAATTTATTTTACTCAAATTTTTGTTCCATTGTTAACAACAAATAAATCAACAATTTTCGAGTTTTGTTTCACAATCTTAATTTAAGGAGCGGAAACGACTCCTTTTGTGGGTGTCTCAAAGTCTCAATTGTAGTTTCGAAAGTAAAATTAAAGATGAAAAGAAAACACGCAAGGTGCCGGAGGCAAAGTAAAATGCAGAAATTAAAATAAACAGGAAATTAAAAAGGAGATGAAGGAAGAAACATGAACGTAAAAGAGAATAACAAGTAAAAGTAGATGAATTTTATTAATAAAAACCGGAAAAAAGCAAAGTACAAGTGTTTGAATTCAAAGGAATTACTTAAGATTCCCAATATTACTCTGTGATGCCAAGGGGCTGAGAGCGTTTTTTGGGTTTCTAAGCGTTTTCCAAGAAAAACTGAACTGATTACAATATTTTCCTAAAGCTCTATTTATAGACTAGCCTAATATCAGCTAACAGTTACTATTTGTGCACCACTTGCAGAAAATTTGAATTTCTTGTAACTGTTCCCGCACTTCTTGCTTGATGTTAATTTCAAAATTTAAATAAATAACTAACTATCAAATGATCTAATTTAATTTAAAATAAATATAAATATTATATATATGAACATTACCAAATAACTAATTATTTCTTTTTATAATTTTCTTATAAAAATTATATTTTGTCTAACAGCCCCCTTTCTATTAATTAAGCACAGAAATGGTTGGTCCAATTTCACCCTCATGATTAACAATCTACTCTTCCAAAACTTCAGTTTCAGCCACACAGTTCCTCGCATCACTACTCTTCAACTCAATTCATCAGAACAAGGAATCCTCTCATTCTCAAATGCCTCGAGAAAAGAAAAGAACTTTATCCTAACGACATCATCCTTCTTATCCACAAACAATCTGGCCCTCCTAGACTGTCTCCTCAACAACTCAATCTGTTCTCTAACATTGTTGCTAAGGTCAACGGCCCTAACAGGGAAAACATCCAAAAGGGTCGAAAATTCTGAAGTGACCGGAAATAGAGTGGTTTTGAAGCAACAGCCATAACTTGCTCAATTGTGCGCAGTAATCAAGGAGAATCTGTTGGAACGATATACCAGCAAATAGAGCTCCCTCAAGTAGAGCGCGCACTCTTGAATCCCTCAGTGACTCTAATAGGAGCTGAAAAACCTCGATCTTTCGGATTAGGGAGTGAGAGTTCTTGCGCTGGAAGGGGAATCGATGATCGGAGAAGCCCGTGACGAGGTCGCCGACGACAGCGACGACGGCACCAGGAAGGCCTCTAGCGACGGTAACTTTCGACGCCGCATCGATAAGAATATAACCCCAGAATCCATCCAAAAGTTCTTTCTTTCCTAGGTTTTACAGAATTTTCAGAGAAGGATTGCAAAAGAAGACTAAACGGATTGCAAAGGTTAATCGGCGAAACATGCAATTTGCGCAAGGAAAGAAGACTTCTTCGCGCGGCGTCATTTAGAGCCACCACAGAACCTATTTCTCCTTTACTTTTTACCAACCACATCACCGTAACAAACAAATCATCTGTCTCCCCTCCAGATAAGCATTTTTCGATACATTTTTTAACTCCCAACTCATCATGCGTTTTTAAAACTGAGAGAGTTAGTAACTTTTTAATTTTTAGAGACTTAAATATTTGTAAACAAAAAAGTCAAAAAATTATTTATCTTTTACTCTAATTAAAATTAAATGTTATGGTACTTATTTTTAAATATTACTCATATTTATGGGGTAAATCACACTATTAAACTAGAGTGGAGGAGAAATTACGTGATTTAATTAAAGCCAAAATCGTAATATGAATCAACTAGAAGTGTAGTTTGAATCAGACTCCTTCGAATTATCAAGCCACATACGTGAATTCCATGACATAAATTTAATCCATGCAATTATTTTAATACACAATCATTATATTTATATGGAGCCAATGCTAAATCGAATTCAATTAGTTCGATAATAAAAAAAATGTATTTTATAAAGTTTAAAAATTTTTATTATGTGATAGGTTAGTAAAAGAGTACATTGCAAATTTTTATAATACTCATCGTAATAATGTTTAATTTCAAAATTGTTATTTAAATTTTAGTTGTACTTATTACAAAATGAATAATTACAGTAAAAAATTTTAAAAATATAAAATGAATTGACCGATTTAAAAATAGGACAATCTAATAATATTGAATGCCATTTAATTTAAAAACATAATTTAAAAAATAAATCCTTTGCATACTTACATAATTATGAATTCATGTTTGACCGAATTATTTATTTAAATGGTTTAATTTTTATCTAACCTAATATAACAAAGTATGTTTAAACCTTATTATTATTATTATTATTATTATTATTATTATTATTATTATTATTATTATTATTGTAAATAATTTTAAATTAAACATTGTTATGATGAGTATTATAAAAATTTGTAATGTACTTTTTTACTAATCTATTATTAAACCACTCTTCCACCTTAACCCATGACAACAATAAAGACGTCTCACGCAAGGTAGAGAAAATCGAGATTTTATGTGAAATCGAAAAAATAAACAAAAAATGTAAAACGTAAAATCTTAACAAGATTTAAATGTAAAATCGTCAGACTTAGTACAAATTTCGTAAAATCGATAAACTCATTTAAAATCGTAATATCGGAAGATTTTAAGAGTTAAATCGAGATTCTAGCTACTATGGTCTCACGGCCCACAAATTCAGCCCAACAGAATACACAAATTAAATTATAATTTAGTCTTTATCTTATCTTATAGTTATCTTTATCTCTATCTTATCTTTTTCTACTTTTATCTTTCATAGGCTAATACTCTATATATACTTAGTTTTACCTTCATAGTTTACAATTCAATCAATCAACAATTAATAAAATTTTCTTCATCTTTTTCTTTCACAATTCTTTTATAATTTTATTATGGTATCAGAGCTCCTCTTGAGCTCTGCTGACATCCATGGATCAAGGAGAAAGGGCACACCAGCAACTTCATCCGGAGCCTCTTTTGGATCTTTCGTCAGCCCAACACTTCTCTTTCATGGCACTTCCTTCCAATGAAGAAGCTCGTCCTTCAAACCAGCTTGAGCTTTTGCCAAGTCCAACTACTCATTATCTTTGTTCTTTCAATGCCTTTTCTACTGTTAACAATTCTTCAAATCGAGATTCATTCTTGAATACTTGGATCATTGATTCTGGTGCCACAGATCACATTGCATCAAATTTGTCTTGGTTTATTTCTTACACACAAATTTCTCCTATTATTGTTCATTTACCAAATGGTTCTCGAACTACTGTTTCTTATAAAGGCATCGTTCAATTTTCACCATCATTGGTTCTTCATGATGTTCTTTATTTACCTCATTTCAACTTTAATAATATCTCTGTTTCAAAAATTACTTCAGCACTCATATGTGAACTCACTTTTTCATCTTCTTCTTGCACTCTACAGAGCAACAATTTGGGAACGATTGATTTGGCCAGAATGAGAGAGGGATTATATGTCTTTGAACCCAATTTCGGTAAAAATTCATCCACTACACACTCCATAAATTCTATCCAATCTCCACCCATTACACCTTCCAATATATGGCATTTTCGTTTAGGACACCTGTCTGGGCAAAGACTTAATCATTTACATAAACAATTTCCTTTTATCTCTATGCATCATAACGAGGCTTGTGACATTTGTCATCTTTCTAAACAAAAGAAACTTTCATTTTCTCAAAGTTTTAACAAAGCCAATGCAAGTTTTGATTTATTACACTTTGACATTTGGGGTCCGTTTTGACAAAATTCTATTCATAATCATAAATATTTTTTTACTATTGTTGATGATTTTAGCCGCTTTACATGGGTTACTTTATTAAAATCAAAAGGAGAAGTGCAAAATCAAATAAAAAATTTTATTACTTTAATTGAAACACAATTCAACTCCAAAGTCAAAACTATTCGTTCCGATAATGGACCAGAATTTATTTTACCTGATTTTTATGCTTCAAAGGGCATTATTCATCAACGTAGTTGTGTTGAAACTCCTCAACAAAATGGAAGGGTAGAACGCAAGCATCAACATATTTTGAATATAGCTCGTGCTCTTATGTTTCAATCTAATTTACCATCATCTTTTTGGTCTTATGCTGTTGGACATGCTGTTTATTTACTTAATAGAGTTCCATCATCCGCAATTAATTTTAAAACATCATTTGAGATTTTATTCAATCATCCACCAAATTATCATGACCTTAAAATTTTTGGATGCTTATGTTTTGTTTCTACCCAAATGGCAAACAGATCAAAATTTGATCCAAGAGCCAAAAAGGCTGTATTTATTGGCTTTCAACCTGGTTTTAAAGGGTATATTGTTTATGTTTTAGAAGATAAAAGAATTGAGATTTCTAGAAACGTGATTTTTTATGAAATGATCTTGCCCTTAGTCACAAAAAATGTCCAATTCCAGACACTCAGCCCAACATTGCCAAACACACCTTCTCAAAAACAAGATTCAGTTAGTCTTCCAGTTGAACCCTCACCTATACCCATTGACCCAACTCCACCTAGTTCTTTATTTTCTCCAACAACCTCTCCTTCTTCCACACTATCGTTTCCTAATCAAGTTGAACCCATGACCACTGAATCACTTTCAACACTAGACACCAGTCCACCATCACCTTTTCATCCCCCGTCACCTTCTTCACCACCTGAGCAACCCCATCCTCGTCATTCCGACCGGCCTCACCGACCTCCAGCATATCTCTCTGATTACTTGTGTAATTCTTCTCTCATCTCTACAAATCAATCTCCCTCAAAGTGCAAGTATCCTTTATCTTCAGTCATGTCTTTTTCTTCTCTTTCATCTTCACATAAAAAGTTTCTTTTATCTCTACATTCTGACATTGAGCCAAAGTCTTTTAAGGACGCCAATCAACACTCTAATTAGCGTAGTGCTATGAAAGATGAGTTGGATGCTCTTGAGCAGAACAAAACTTGGCGTCTTGTTGATTGCCCTGCAGGGGTTAAGCCAGTTGGCTGTAAATGGGTCTATCGCATCAAACGCAAGCCTGATGGTTCAATTGATCGATATAAAGCACGCCTTGTGGCTAAAGGGTTCACTCAAACTGAAGGTGTTGATTTCTTGGAAACTTTCTCCCCTGTTGTCAAGCCTGCCACCATCAGATTAGTTTTGGCATTGGCCTCTATGAAGCGTTGGCCTATACATCAGTTGGATGTCAATAATGCTTTCTTACATGGGGATCTTTCTGAGGATGTTTATATGACTCTGCCACCCGGATTTATATCTCCTCAACCGAATCAATGCTGTAAGCTACTAAAGTCACTGTATGGTTTACGACAATCTAGTCGTATGTGGTATGACAAACTTTCTCATCTTTTGCTATCTCATGGATATCAGCAGACCTCATCTGATTATAGTTTATTTGTCAAATTCATTGGTGATCAAATTTCTATCCTTTTAGTCTATGTTGACGACATTGTTCTCACTGGTAATTCTATTTCTGAACTTGCTGCCATTAAGTCTATTTTGCACCAACACTTTCGAATTAAAGACTTGGGCCCATTAAAATATTTTTTGGGTATTGAGGTTGCTCAATCAGAGAAGGGAATTTGCTTATCTCAGAGAAAATATTGTCTTGATCTTTTGGAGGATTCTGGTTTATTAGGTGCTAAACCTGCCTCTGTTCCAATGGATAATACCACAAGACTATATCAAGACAAAAGTCCCCTGCTATCCGATCCTTTTATATATCGTCGTTTGGTTGGCCGTCTTATCTATCTCACCACTACTCGACCGGACATCATGTATGCCACTCAACAATTAAGTCAATTCATGGCATTTCCTACTGAATCTCATCTTCAAGCTGCCAAGCATGTGTTACGATATCTGAAAACTAGTCCCGGCAAAGGACTTTTCTTTCCAAGGGAATCAGAAATTTAGCTTCTCGGCTTTAGTGACTCTGATTGGGCCGGATGTCCTGACACTCGACGATCTTTAACAGGTTATTGTTTCTTCTTAGGCAGTTCTTTAGTCTCCTGGAAGACCAAGAAACAAACCACCGTTGCCCGCTCATCCACGGAAGCAGAATATCGTGCACTTGCCAACACAACTTGTGAACTTCAATGGATATTAAATGTGTTACAATTTTTACGCATCTCTCCTATCCGCCCACCAGTTTTATATTGTGATAATCAGAGTGCTCTTCATATTGCTGCTAACCCAGTTTTTCATGAACGAACCAAACATTTAGAGGTTGATTGTCACTTGGTTTGACAAAAAGTTCAAGCTGAAGTGATGAAACTTCTCCCAATTTCCTCTTCTGGGCAACTAGCTGACATCTTCACCAAGCCTTTGTCTCCTCAACCCTTCCATCTTAATCTGAATAAGCTTAGTGTTCTTGACATCTTTCATCCTCCAGCTTGCGGGGGCGTATTAAACCACTCTTCCACCTTAGCCCATGACAACAATAAAGACGTCTCACGGCCCACAAATTCAGCCCAACAGAATACACAAATTAAATTATAATTTAGTCTTTATCTTATCTTATAGTTATCTTTATCTCTATCTTATCTTTTTCTACTTTTATCTTTCATAGGCCAATACTCTATATATACTTAGTTTTACCTTCATAGTTTACAATTCAATCAATCAACAATTAATAAAATTTTCTTCATCTTTTTCTTTCACAATTCTTTATAATTTTATTATCTATTACATAATAAAAATTTTTAAATTTTATAAAATACAATTTTTTTATAGATTTGTATTATCGAACTAATTAAATTCGATTTAGCATTGGCTCCATATAAATATAATTGTTGTGTATTAAAATAATTGCATGGATTAGATTTATGTCATGGAATTCACGTGGGTGGCTTGATAATTCGAAGGAGTCAGATTCGAACTACACTTTGAATTGCTTCCCTCATAATTCGAATCAATGTGATTTGAACTACCTAAGTCAACCTGGATGCGTAATTCGAATTTGGCTGATTCGAACTACCTATGACTTAATGCATGCATAATTCAAATGGATCAAATTCGAATTACACTTTCCTATTAATTCGAATTGATATGATTTGAATTACTCTTGTTTTTCTAGTTCGAATTAGCTTGATTCGAATGATATAAAAACATGCTTTTGGTTGATCCATGTTATGTTTTTAGCTTTGGTTAAATCATGCAATTTCTCTTCTACTCTGCTTTAATAGTATGATTTGCTTTATATTTATGTGTCAAAAATTAATTGTCAAACTTACGTATATATTTAGAAAATTAGTCGTATTTATATTAGATTATTGTAAATATATCTAATAAGAAAATTTGTAAATATTTTAAAAATATTAATGTTTTAATAATTTTAGTTATTAATATTAATTATGTATATATTTTATAATAAAAATCAATCATTAAAGTACTTGAATACTAATAATGTTCTTTCTATACGTGATAACCTTCTTGTATAATATGAAAGTGTATGTGCCCGTCGCTCTTCCTTCTTTTATTTGGACTTGTGCCTTTTTTTCAAAGAAAAAGAAAAATTTGAAAAGTGACCTTTTCTTTTTTGATTGTGATAGATTTTTTATTTAAAGCTATCATCTCATTGATAGTCGTCATGCACTTGTGCTTAGAGTTGATTAATGTATGTTTTAAATTAAATAAACAACACATATAAATTTTTTTGTGACCAAATTAAATTAAATTGATTCAAATTCAACAAAAAAATAGTTTTATTATTCATTACATGCGAATACGCTCTCATTTTTCACATACACGACGTTTCAATGTGCGCTCTTTGACACGAAAAATCATTTCAAAATCCTATTTTAACACTAAACTTGAAATGACTTAAAAATTTTTCAACCAACCTCTCTCTGCTAGGTTAAATCATCAACACCACCACCAAATAAAAAATCTCAACGAACTTCTCTATGCTAAGTTTCGAATCATCAACAACAACACCAAACGAAGAAACTCTCAACGAAGCTCTCTGTGCATTTCTAAAAAATGAAAAGACGAAACATCATTGAAGATAATATGATTCTAAATCGTGCATTTTTGCTTCTATGTAGTTGTAGTATTTCGGTGATTTAGATTTAGTGTGATTCTTGTCATAGGTTTGGATTTGGGGTCTCTACGTAGTACTATTTCTTATTTGATTTAAACCATGTTGATGAATCTTCTCTGTCATCATTTCCAATTTTTGGTGTCATTGTCATTTAGATTTAGTGTGATTCTTGACATAGGCTTGGATTTGGAGTCTCTATATAGTTATTTTGTTTCTTATATGATTTAAGCCATGCTGATGATTTTTCTGGTGTGATCATTTGCAATTTTCTGGTTTTATTATGAGTTACATTCAGTGTGATTCATGTCATAGGCTTGCATTTAGAATCTCTATGTAGTTGACTAGTTGCATTGTTTCTTATGTGATTTAAGTCATATTGATGAGTCATCTGGTATCATCATTTCTAATTTTCGGTGTCATTTTGATTTAGATTTAGTGTGATTTTTGACATAGGCTTGGATTTGGAGTCTCTATGTGGTTGTATTTTTTTCTTATATGATTTAAGCCATGTTGATGAGTTTTTTGGTGTGATCATTTGTATTTTTCAGATTTTGTTGTGAGTTACCTTCGGTGTGATTCATGTCATATACTTGCATTTAGAGTCTTTATGTAGTTGTATTATTTCTTATATGATTTAAACCATGTTGATGAGTCTTCTCAAGTCATCATTTCCAATTTTCGGTGACATTTTGATTTATATTTAGTGTGATTCTTTTCATAGGCTTGGATTTAGAGTCTCTATGTAGTCGTATTGTTTCTTATTTGATTTAAGCCATGTTGATCAGTCTTCTTGTGTCATCATTTCCAATTTTTGGTGTCATTTTAATTTAGATTCAGTGTGATTCTTGTCATAGACTTGAATTTGGAGTCTCTATGTAGTTGTATTGTTTCTTATATGATTTAAGCCATGCTAGTGTGATAATTTGTAATTTTTGGGGTTTATTATGAGTTACATTCAGTGTGATTCATTTCATAGGCTTGCATTTAGAGTGTCTATGCAGTTGTTTTGTTTCTTAAATGATTTAAGTCATGTTGATAAATTTTTTGGTGTGATTATTTGTAATTTTTGAGTTTTATTATGAGTTAGATTCAGTGTGATTCATTTTTTTATTCATTACAAGCAAAATGACAAAGAAAAAAATTGTTAAAAACATATTATAGCTAAAAAAGTACCAAAATATGATGTAAGCATATTTTAACAAAACAACTCTGTTTTTGTTGCATAAATAAATTTTATAACATAATTTTTAAATTACTTTGCTAAAAACACATGATTTGCGGTACTCTACAAGAACTATAACTGATGTTTTTATAAAAATGATTAGAGAGAAAAAAGTTATTGTGGATGAAATGTGATTTTGTACTTTGAGCCATATCCCATCCTTAAATGTGACACACAAGCTTCTGAACGAATTAGCTAATTCTTTCAATTTGTATGAAAACACCCTTATCACAGGATATTGAAAAATCACCATAACCCCTGTAAAGATAAGGGATGTCCTAGACTTAAATACAATAGATAAAATTTGCTTCTCTAATCTATTCTCATGATCAACTTTCGGTATTTTTATTCTTTGGTAACGTCGTTTTTGTTTTCCTATTTTGGTGTTGTAGGGAATACTTTTTCAAAAAAGATTAAAAATAAAGACAGCACTGAAGAGAAAAAAGAAGTTATTGAAAGCTTCAAAGGCTCCTCATTGTCTTCTTTGACAAAATCTTTGTTGGAAATGAGCCTGGATGGAGAAGAAAATAGGTTGAAATTCACGAGGATATTCATTCTCTTAATCCAAAATTGCTTCTTATTGCCAACAACCATGAGCAAAGTCTCTCTAATTCACATGTCAACGATCTTTGATACTGAAAATACACGAGGGCAGAATTGGGCTACTCATGTGCTGAACTTCTTAATTAAAGGACTAAAGAGTCACAAAAATGAAGAAAAATACTCAATCGATAAGTTTCTTTTTACACTCATGAATCATAATTATATACTTTTATGAGTCCAAATTTATTGATATCATAGCAAATACGATGCCCGGACTATTGTGAGTTGCCCATTGGATAAGGGAGATGCTCGTTAAAAGGATTAAATGTGAGGGGAAGGAAGAAATGGTAAAATAAAAGAACTCATTTCTTTCAAATTTTGGTATCATTATTTCTTTACAAAATAACACCAAATGTCATTTAAATTAACACCCAAAGTTCTGTCTTATAGCACTAAGGCCCAGTTTGGTTAAATAACTTAAATAAGTTCTTTTGGAAAAAGAGTTTAAAGCATAAGGACTTTTATTAATAGCAGCTTATAAGTAAGTTATTTTGTGTTTAGATTTTTAGTTATAAAAGTACTTATTTTAAAGTTGTAGCGTTTGGATAAATAACTCAAAAATTAATTTTTTTTACAGAAGAGAATGAATATTAAAATAACGATGATAAAAAATACTTTCTAATATTGAATGTTGATTTTACATGACCTAATCACTAATATTGTGTATGATATGGTAGGTGAAAATAAAAAATAAATATAAAATGTGTGTCAATGTATATTTTGTTGCTATTTTCTATTTTTTTTACTCCTATTAAAACTCCCTTCTCCTTTATTGAGGTAGGAACTTGCTATAATTAACTATGAAAATAATAACAAGCTATAAAATCACATGTGAAAAAAATAAAATTAAAACTGAAATTTCATACCACAGTTAAATACAAATTTAATAATAAAAATAGAGTGATAAAATGATAAAAAAAAATACCTAGAAGCTAGGTTGTTCAGATGCAATATTGTCTGAAAATGGTAGTGGAGGATCAATACTTCCATCAGATGAATCATTATGTGAAAATGGTGAGATTTGGAATATTGCGTGAGAATGATGGTGGAATGATGGTGGAAGGTCAGTACTTCTAGTAGACCTTGCGTGAAGATGGTGGTGAAGTATTTTTCACAGAGTCAAGAACGAAAGTAGATTTTTTTGTTTTGAAATTAAATTTTTTTTAAGGAAGTAGTAGAATGACTTATCGAGAAGCAGAGAAGTCATATAATTCTACTTCTTCAAAAAGCTGTGAATTAACTTTTCGAAAAGTTAAAAGCTTTTTTTAAAATGTTGCCAAACACGTAGATTTTGACTTTTCATAATCCAAAAGTAAAAAAAAAAAAGTAGCTTCTGCTACTTCCCAAACGGGCTCTAAATATGTTAATTAATTAAATTTCTATTTTAGAAAATCATAAAAAGGGCATAGCTCAAGTAAGAAAAAAAAGGTAAAAAGAAGAAGAATGAAAAAAAGTTTATTATAGAGCTTTTATCGTTAGAAATAAGGATTGATTCTGACTATAAGTAAGATTTAAAAGCTATATATTTATTTAAAAATATATTCTATTTATTGAACAAATTTTTTTCTGTTTTAAAAGAGAAGAAAGGAAGGAAAAAAAAAAAGAAAATAACCAGAAAGAAGAACAAAGAAGAATGATAAACCTACAGAAGTGAAGGCTAAAAAGAAAGATATTTCACGGGTTAATACTCAAATTCATCCCTGAAAGATCACTCATTCTTCAAATTAGTCCTCAAATGATTTTTTTAGTCATATTAGTTCCTGAAAAATAAAATGTAAATCAAATTAGTCCTTCCGTCAGTTAGATGATGACGTGTTACGTTAAGTGCCACGTGGCATAATGACTGTTCAACCTAAACAACAAAAAAGTGAAGAAGACTCAACAGAAGCTCAACGTGCTTCTTCAGAATGGTAAAGTCAAGATCTTATATTGTTCTCTTTTTGTTTCTTTATATAATTTCCTAAAAGCTGTTCTTTTTTTTTAGAATATCGACTGTTAATTTTTCGAGTGAGAATAATCTTGTGTTTCAAACACAGTCAAGCATTGAGGGATCTTTAAATGCACCAAGTGATCTCGTGTAATTTTTCTTATTATTTTTTTATTTCTTAAATATAAATTTATTGTGTTACAATTGTGTAGCTTACGTGCTTTTAATATGAATAACTTGGTTCATAACTATAATTTCATATCTTTTTTCTTTGGAAATAAACACAAGAATCTCCTCTAAAAATTTTTTTCAAGAAAAAAAATACATGAAAAAAATGGAAAAAAAGAGTTTGCTGCCTACAACCTTATAAGTTTTCATATATAACGTAATTTTTTTTATTTCTATTCAATAATTTTTGTGCTGTCCTAATATAATTTCAGTGTTATTCATCTTGGAAGTGCCAAAGGGATAAATGGAGGAAGATGTCCAAGTTAAAGAAGTACCAATGGAGGAAGAAAATGCTCCTCTTGCTGAAAAAGAAATCTAGAAGAAACTAAAATTGAAAGATGTACTAGAATCTGACAAGTAAGGTATCCTATCTTTGAGTTGATATTGCACAATTTTTGTGTTATTAAGACCATATTCATATGTCTCACAAAATAAATTCTTGTATTTTAAATCAGTAGTCCAACTATTAATCTTGAGAGTGAGACTGGTGCTGAATAACAAATGCATATGGATATGTAAGTTTTCTATTTTAATGAATCTAATATTTTTCACTTAATTAAGTATAACTTTTTAATAACATGCATTTTTTATTTGTCTTCGTTAGGGTGCCAATTCATCCTACACACCTCAACAACAAGCATACATATCCACTTCCAATCCTCTACAACCTGAACAAAAATCTCTTTATGTGTAAGTTCTAGTTAAATTTTTTTTTTTTATAATTTCTGTGTTATTCCATTAGTTATTCTAAATAATTTTTTGTGTCATCCTGCAGCTCTCAAGATAGTGATGACATAACTCCTCCAAACACTAAAGCTACTATTATAGAACCTAGCCTATCACTAACTTAACCCCTGAATATATAAATTTTCTATTTTAATGAATCTAATATTTTTCATTTAGTTAAGTATAATTTTTTAAAATTTTGGTGATATTCTGTCAGTTATTCTGTGCTAAATTTAGTGCTATTAAGCACTATTTTAATAATATGCACTTTTTGTTTGCCTTCATTAAAGTGCCAATTCAAGCAATTTATCCTACACCACCTCAACAACAAGCCCAAAAACAACAAGCACGCACATCCACTTCCAATCCCCCACAACCTCAACAACAAGCCCAAGAATCTCTTTTTATATATATATATATATATATATATATATATATATATATATATATATATATATATATATATATATATATATATATATTTGTGCTATTCCATTAGTTATTATGTACTGTATTGATTCATAGTATTGAGTTATTCGAAATAATTTTTTATGTCATCCTGCAGTTCTCATGATGTGACATGTATGGACCATCATTTGACTTTGGTATAGGTCGTCTAAGCACTAAAGCTACTATTATAGAATCCAGCCCATCACTGGTTGAAGAGATGGAAAATTTGCTTAAAGTGATGGATGCTGGGATTGAAGAATTATACTTGAACTCAACAACATAACAACAAAAATCAGATATATATATTTCTAAAAAAAAACAACAAATGTTTCTAATTACACCAAAAATGTTTCACACTAGCACAACAAAGTATCTGTTTATATTATAATTTATAAGTGGTATCAAATGAAACAATATTCCTAAAATACTAAAAAGCAGCCCGACTTTGTGAATTATCCCAAAAATTATTTTTAATCAATTCACCAGCTTCAAGTTCAAGCTCATAAAAAAGGTTTTGATCATTCTCTTTCATTTTAAATAAGTAAGCCCCAAATTCTTTGGCATCATCTTATTTAGATACATTACAAACTTCTCTTGTAATATAATTGCTAACATCTTTTTTAATAAATTTTAGTTCACGATGACCTCTGTAAAATCCCTACAATACCCTTATTCCCCTTTTTTCAAACCAAACCTAACCCTCTTCTAACACACTCACTCACCTCTCACTGTCGCACACACCCTCACTCCCCTCACACCCTCTTCCTCACAGCACACACCCACGAGCTGAGGAAAGAAAGAAAAGAAAGATGGAGATTTTGAGAGTGAGGGAAAGGAGGAGAGAAGGAAGAAGAGGAGGGAGAAGGCTGATAAACCCTAATTTTGTGGTTTATCTTGTGTTGATTTTAGGCGATTTTATCAACTTATCTCACATTTATTCAATGAAATAGCATGTTTTTGTAATTCTCTCTAAATTTATGCTTAAGAGTGAAAACATACTTTTTAGGCCTTAAAATAGCTAAATTTAATTCACTTTAATTCCATTCGATGTCTTGATATGTTTGTTGAGTGATTTCAGATTCATAGGGCAAGGATTGGATGGAAGAAGTGAAGAGAAAAGCATGCAAGGTGGAGAATTCATGAAAAAAATGAGCATTTGGAGGAATCAAGGCCACGCGCACGCGTCATTTACACGTACGTGTGAGAAGAACATTAATGACCACACGCACGCGTCACCCACGGGTACGTTTGAGGGGAAAATTTGCCAGCGACGCGCAAGCATCAACCACGCGCATGCGTGACGCTGATCACGTGACCTCATTAAAGTGAATACGCTGGGGGCGATTTCTGAGTTGCCCAGGCCCAAATCCAACTCATTTCTGAAGCTATTTGAGGCTGAATTCAAGATGGATCAAGGGAGAGCAATTAGATTAGCTTAGGACCACGCTTTAGGTAGTTTCTAGAGAGAGAGAAACTCCCTCTTCTCTCTAGAATTATGTTAGAATTAGGTTAATCTCTCTTAGATCTAGGTTTAATTTCTTGCTTTCATCTTGTTTTCTTTACAATTTCTTATTCCTACATATTTGTTCTCTTAGTTTATGGTGTTAATTTTCCTTTTGTGTCACTTTTATGTTTATGAGCACTCTTGTTACTTTAATTTCTTTTTAATGCAATTTAATATTTTTTTGTTTATTGTTGTTTATTTGGGTTGTTATTGTTAATTCCTTGCATTGGGTAGTTGTAGATTTACATTTATTGTAATTTTATGATGCTTTCCTTTTATGCCTTCCAAGTGTTTGATAAAATACTTGGTTGGATGTTAGAGTAGCTTTTTGAGCATTCTTGGCTTGGAAAGAGAAATTAGGCAATCTTGAGTCATTAATACACAGCCAACTCATGTTGGTGATCTAGGGTTGTTAGTTAATATTGTTTTCATTGACTCTAATCTCTTGCTAATTCAATTAGTAAGTTGATTAGGACTTTTGGATTGAGATTAACTAGTCTTATTTGACTTTCTCTCAATGTGAATATAACATTGTACCTTCTTCCGATTTTAGGATGACGAAATAGGATTAGCTATTTTTAATCATTGTATGATAATTAATGATTAGGATAGAAAACCTAGGTTCTCAATCCTTGCCATGAATGTCTATTTATTACTTGTTTTATTTATTTGCTTGCTTTACATCTCTTGCCATTTAATTTCTTGTTTTATCAACCCAATCCCCTTGTATCTCATAACCAATAATTGATCACTCGATTGTGATTCCTAGGGAGAACGACCCGGGACTAATACTCTCGGTTATCTTTATTGGGTTGGACTTGTGACAACCACAACTAAACTTTGATTTGAGGATCGATTGTCGGTTTGGGCTATGCTCACAGCAAAAATATTTGGTTAAATTCCGAACCGGTATAAATCCTTCTTTCAATAGCTATCGCACAGGCGGTGTGCCTCACCGTCGTCCAACTTGCCGTCGTGCCGCCACCGCACCCGTCTTGCCCAGCCGCATTCAGCTCGCTGTCGCGCCGCCTTGCCGTCGTCGTCGCCAACGATAGACGAGAGAGAGAGGCGAACGCGAGGAGAGAGGGAAGCTGTTCGCGCATGCTGGAAGGTCGCCACCATCGTCCTCATCACGACCTGTCACCGTCGCTGGAGCCAGCCATCTTCGTCGCCATTTCTCGCCATTTGTGCCACTACCGAAGCCTGGATCGTCGCCGTCTGGGTTGCGTGGAGGAAGGAGGAGCCGTTGGGTGGCGCCGCGCCTTGTCTCCGTCGCCGTTGAGCTTTAACCGCCGCCATGCCAAGTTGCTGTCACCATTGTTGAGAGAGAAGAGAGTGCTTGAAGAGAGAGAAATAGGATGTGCGAGAGGAGCTACGGTGAATAGAGGGCTATTTCGTCACCGTTGTTGCGTCACCATTCGGGTGAACCTTGGTTACTGCTGGAGCTGTTGGTGCCGCTCGTGGAGCTAAATCGTTCCTGTCACTAACCCAAACTATCGCCAGCTCCACCTTGTCGCTGCCCCAATCCAAATTCTGCGCTCATTCGTTCCATTCTACTTCAATCCTCGTCACCTTGGATTCTGGCACTTGGGATTCGGTATCTTCGGTCCCTTGGGACCAAGTTGTGAGTAGGCTTTACATTTATAATTGTTTGATTGTGCATCTATGATTATTTTGACATATATCTATTATAATTTTGAATTATACTCACTATATTTGTCTTGAATGGTTTTAAATTGATTAGAATAATTGATTTATTAAAATTGAATAATTCGTTTTTATGAAGTTTATACTTTCAGAACTATACATGAGACCATATATATTTTTTATGAAGTTTTGTATTATTTTAATTTTTTTATCTTACTTGAATATCTGTTTTTGAGACCATATATATTTTTGATGAAGTTTTACATTATTCTAAAATATTTGATTTTACTTGAATATCTATTTTTGAAGCATTGAAGTATTGGTTGGTATTCACTTAGTTTAAAGATTGTGAAATATGTTTGAAATGTCTTATGATTGAAAAAGTATGATTGGAAAAGATTTTGATGAGAAAGTATAATATGATTTGATTTGATTCGATACCTTATATATTTGAAATATCAAAGATTTGTTGTATTTGAAATTATATGTTTTGAATTGGTTTGAGAGGCTCGTATTAGAAAACTGTAGTTAACAGTGGTTATGACGTTAACTTAGAAGCATCTAACTCAGACCTCAGCTGGCAGGGGTGTTGCTAGCCTAACGTGTAGGCCACACGTTAGATCTCTTATTCTGTTAGGACACACGAGAGGAAAGGGCTACCCATTGAGGTGGAGCCGCCCAAGTGTGGACTTTTGATTTGATTTCTGTATGAGAACTCCCTTATTGATTCGCTTATTATTATTATCAATTATTATTTTCTAATTAAAAAATCACTTTAATAATGATATTTTTATGGTCTCATGTCGATTATAGATGTATTGTCTAGTCACTGAGTTGCAAAACTCACCCCATTTTTCTAAAAATATTTTCAGGAATAAATATTTGATTATGTGAGCCTTCTATTCAAGATTAATGATCTACAAAGGTATCTATTCTTTGTTGAGTTCTTAGACATCATCTGCTCCATATGTCACAGGCAGGATCCATCTATATTTTATTTTTGTTAAAAATATGTAATTATTCATTTTTGAAACTGTAAATTTATCAAAAATATTTGTAACTTTCTTATTTGTCTTATATTCGAATCTGTTAGGCTTGCTGGGAAACTATTTCCCTAAGCGCCAGTCGTAGCTCATTTTGGACTGTGACAAAGTGGTATCAGAACTTTAGGTTAACCTGTGTAATATGGAACAAGTGTCTTATGGTAGGATCACAATTGTATAAATAGAAGCGTGCATATTTATACGAATTGTGGCAATATCAGAAGCCTATATGAATGTCATCTTTGTCCTCTGTGTCATTGTTGTCTTTTGATTGTGATCATGCGTCTTCTGTTGCCTTTTACTACTCCTGTCTCTTTGTACCCAATCTTGACTTATCATTTGGTAGCTTTTCTTGAACTTGCTTTTGCAATGACTTCAATTTCGATTCCAGTTCGCGATATCTGCCTTGTAGCTAATGCTAATTTTCCTCACTTTTCTAAATGTATGCTTTAATCTTATTCATCTTCGTGTTGTTCTTCTCTCTGATTCTTGATGTCAATATCTCATGCATTACTTGGAAGATTCGATCCGTGCTTGCCGTGAATTATTATCTAATTCCCTTATAGAACTGTATTTAGATTTGTAGATTGCATGGATTTTATGAGTTTCTGATCGAAATGCTTTGTTTTGGATTTGATAAGCGATATTGAAATTTTTTTGCTTATGTTGATAATCTTTGAAGTTATAACACATAATTTTAATTTGCTTTTGATTCTTTCTTTTAAATCAGTAATTTTAAAAACTGTTATCTTGTTGCTCAAGAAGAAGGACTATGTGATGAAATATGAATAAAATGTTATTGTTGTTTGTTCGATTGGCGATTTTTTTTGCTTAAGTGTAGTGAATTATTTGGGTAATCAGTTAGTTGGATTGAAAATTTTTTTTCTGATCTAGAAGTTTGGTTGTGTTTTTCTAATTTGACGATTCAATTCCGTTATAGTTTTTTGTTGCTGAATATGGCTTTTCTATCACGGAACTATTTCTGTTTTAATAAGTTGAGAGAAAGATTATGAATGCTTGCTTTTGGGTTGGTGATTATAAGATGAATTTTGTTTTGGCTAAGATATGAAACTTGAGAATGTTCTTAACATTTTGCTTTTCTAAATATTCTCTTGTTCTTAACCATTGTTCTTATTTATAGAGATTTAGGAGATTTGTTTTCTTGATTTGTAGTGCCCTTGTGAGATTGGGATTGTAGATCTTAGATATTGGAAAAAATTGCTGGCAATTTCTGACAAAAGAGACTAGATATCCTATTTCTTAAAGCTAAATAAATTCTTTATATGATTTTTCTCCTTATTACATTCAACTAATTATTAAACCATGCTTTTTTTTTCATGAACTTAATAACTCTTATTTTAAATTATCAGATTTCTCAATGAGACCTAATGTTTCATGATTCACATTTGGTTAGGTTCATGAAATAAAATAGTGTAAGTGAAATTATGTACTAAGGTACTAATTTGATCTATGCAATGGTGCTTTGAAGTAAAATTTTACTAGAATTAGAAAGATATTAGCTATCTTAATACAATAATATAGAATTCTTGTGAACTTTGTTGCTTCTAAATTAAAAGCGGGAATCAATATTAAAATAACTTGAGATTTTATTAGGATAATCTCATAACATATAAAGACTACTTTGATAAATTTTTCAGCAAGTTAGAATTTTTTTTTAAAGATTAGTAGTTTGAAATGCCTGTGCGCTGGTAACAAAGTTGCTTCTATATTTATTATTTGTATTATTGAGTATTTATATGTGACAACTTTTTCACGGATACAATTTTCTGTTTTCTATTATGATATATGATATTATTGCTAAATATTTTATCTCTAGCTATTAGAATAGGTTGTTTCCTATGAATTGTTATTGTGATTATGGCTATTTAAGTCATCATTGCGTGTGATCGATATTATTATTGTTCGTAAACAATAAATTCTTGCATATTGATATAGTTAGGATTTGATTTTCTATTCAATAGTGACTCAGTAATGTTTTGTCAAGTTTTCTAGTATCTTTCTCTTTTTATCTCATTGTTATTATTATTGGTCTCTCACATAATATGTGTTTTTTTTCAATTCAGTATGCCTTGCATGATATTTCAAGTGCCTTTGATATTAAAAAAAATTACGTTTTTATTATTTTTGCATGATGACTTTGTAGGTAGTATTCTAATTTGTTTAATTGATTTGGTTTTGTTATTAGTAGTAGTTAGTAGTGAGTAGTGGTACTGTTTTGTGATTGAATTTTTGAGTTTCTTGATTTTTATGTAGTTGTTGTTTCTGTGCTTGTTAGGTTCACTTTCGGGTTGGAAATGAGTAAGGAATTTAGAAAAAAAATAAAAGAAACTTTCTCATGATATTATATTTTCCAAAATAAGACAGATTTGAGAGATATATTTTTGATAGTTAAATTAAAAAAAAATTCAAGAAAAAAAATTTAATTATGAATATTATGATTATTATTTCATTTTAATAAAAGATATTTTCTTAAAGACAGTTTTTAAATTACTAAGGTTTCTCCTGGTATTCAATTTTATTGGTGGATCTTTTTAGAAAAAAAAAAAAAAGAAAGGAGAACACCACAAGACGATAGCATTGTGGATGTGATTAAAAATATCAGTTATGCAGCGTGAATAGAGATGCACATTAAAATGAACATGGAGATTCATGACTACAAGTTTAACGTCCAAGTTTATTAATTTCTACATGTATTAGTCTTTGTTATGAAGAATATTTATATATTTGAGTTTGTCTTTAGTTCATGAGTTTTAAGTTCAGTTGACTATTTATGAAAATGGGTTTTCTTTTTGGTGTTTTATCTTTACAAAAAAAAAATGATCCCATGCTAATTTCATAAAATTCTTTTGCTATATGCTTGGATTATGTTGAAAGCTAAATTAGGTTTGAAGATTTAGGCGAAATAAAAAGTAGCAGCTAATTTATTATAACTAATGTTAGTTTGTGTTAATTGTAATCATGTCAAATTTTAGTTTTAATTTCATTATCTTACATGTGCATTATTCGTAAATTAAGTTATAACTGTATGATCATATAAAAATATTTGAGTGTATTTTACAATAGTAATGAGTTAAATGTACAGGTGAATTTTGGCCTTAAGGATAATGAGATGATTGTTTACATTTTCTCGTTATGTTTTACGTTATTTATCTATTATTTATAGTCAAAGGCTATTACATTTTATTCTAGTATACTTAATATTCAAGATTATGGCAATAATTATTTCAAATGGTCTTTGTCAAATAATTCTAGATAAGAAAAAATGAAGATGTTAATTTTTATGACAATTACTATTTTTAATTTTCATAACTATTCAATTGTCTTTCTAAAAGGTGTGGTCAAATCTTCAATTTGTTGTTTTGCTTTGCTCCTCGGATATTGTCTTTGTCTTGTTGCTTGGGATTTTGATTTACAACTGTGTGTATTTTATTTACGTTGTATGTTTGTTGTTGTTCATTTTTCTTTGCCTATATTGCTGTTGCTTCCTATTGTTTTCTTTAACTTCGTATGTCCTAATGTTATTATTTTGGTCTATAAATATTATAAACTTTAGGTCTCGTATGTTCTTCCTCTTCTTTAATTCTAAAAGGTTGTGTCTTATTTGATTGTGTTCCTAGTCATTCTCTTAAATCTTTGTGAATATTGTCATGGACTATAATGGCCATCTCTTGTGAACTTTGCACTTATTTGATTCAACTTGAACCTGTTTCGACCTAATTCTTCATCTTTTCTTTTATTGTTTCTATCAAAGTTCTTTGATTCAGATTTCCTTGTTAGGATGTAATTGACTCTTTTTCTGGCACACTTCATTTTTTTTTTGTACATTGTTGCTTAATTGTGATCATATGCATTCTTTCGAATTATTGCGAGCCTCATCTATGATGTTTCTCTTCTCTTCCAAAGTTTTGAATCCTTTTAAGTAAACTCGTGCTGGTTTTGATGTCACGTGGGATTCTCAGATATAGCAAGTGATACGTTAGTTCTTTAGGACACCGCTGATCGATGTTGAACTTCGAAAGCTGTAATTCAAATACTTGACATAAGACTGGTTGCAACATAGATATATACTATAGAACCAAGGAGATTATGAAGCAAGATTATATTTTGAGGAGATTGATGAATGAAGTGAAGAGTGCTATTTATATATGAGTTGTCAAGGGAATGAGAGTCGGTGAATGTCAACCGCATCGTTTTAACACACACCTATCTTGTAACTTTTGCACCTCGTTATACTTATTTATTATGTTTGATAAAGTGCTAAAACCATGTAAATTTTTGAAGATTATATCAATTTTCGAGGACGAAAATTTTTATAAGGAGGGTAGAATGTAAAATTCCTACAATACTCTTATTCTCCTTTTTCCAAACCAAACCCTAACCCTCTTCTAACACACTCACTCACCTCTCACTGCCGCACACACTCTCACTCCCCTCACACCCTCTTCCTCACAACACACACCCACGAGCTGAGGAAAGAAAGAAAAGAAAGATGGAGATCGAGAGAGTGAGGGAGAGGAGGAGAGAAGGAAGAAGAGGAGGGAGGAGGAGTCGTCTGTGCCGCCGCCGAAGCCTGGATCGTTGCCGTCTGGGTTGCGTGGAGGAAGGAGGAGCCGCTGGGTATCGCCGTTGAGCTTCAACCGCTGCCATGCCAAGTCGCTGTTGCCATTGTTGAGAGAGAAGAGAGAGCTTGAAGAGAGAGAAACAGAATGTGCGAGAGGAGCTGTCATGAATAGAGGGTTGTTTCGTCACCGCTGTTGCGTCGCCGTTCGGGTGAACCTTAGTTGCTATTGGAGCTGTTGGTGCCACTGGTGGAGCTGAACCGTTCCTGTCACTAACCCAAACTATCGTCAGCTCCACCTTGTCGCTGCCCTAATCCAAATTCTGCGCTCATTTGTTCCATTCTACTTCAATCCTCCTCACCTTGGATTCTGGCACTCCGGATTGGGTATCTTCGGTCCCTTGGGACCAAGTTGTGAGTAGGCTTTACATTTATAATTGTTTGATTGTGCATCTATAATTATTTTGACATATATCTATTATAATCTTTGAATTATACTCACTATATTTGTCTTGAACGGTTTTAAATTGATTAGAATAATTGATTTATTAAAATTAAATAATTTATTTTTATGAAGTTTATACTTTCAGAACTATACATGAGACCATATATATTTTTGATGAAGTTCTGCATTATTCTAAAATATTTGATTTTACTTGAATATCTATTTTTGAAGCATTGAAGTATTTGTTGGTATTCACTTAGTTTTAAGATTGTGAAATATGTTTGAAATGTCTTATGAATGAAAAAGTATGATTGGAAAAGATTCTGATGAAAAAGTATAATATGATTTGATTTGATTTGATACCTTATATATTTAAAAGATCAAAGATTTGTTGTATTTAAAATTATATGTTTTGAATTGGTTTGGGAGGCTTGTATTAGAAAACTGTAGTTAACGGCGGTTATGACGTTAACTTAGCTGCATCTAACTCAGACTCCAGCTAGCAGGAGTGTTGCTAGCATAACGTGTAGGCCACACGTTAGATTTGTTATTTTGTTAGAACACACGAGAAGAAAAGGCTACCCATTGAGGTGGAGCCGCCCAAGTGTGAACTTTTGATTTGATTTCTTTATGAGAACTTTCTTATTAATTCACTTATTATTATCAACTATTATTTTTTAATTAAAAAATCACTTTAATAATGATGTTTATATGGTCTCATGTCGATTATAGATGTATTGTCTAGTCACTGAGTTACAAAACTCACCAGGTTTTTCTAAAAATATTTTCAGAAATAAATATTTGATTATGTGAGCCTTCTATTCAAGATTAATGATCTACAAAGGTATATATTCTTTGTTGAGTTCTTAGACATCATCTGCTCGATATATCACAGGCAGGATCTATCTATATTTTATTTTTGTTAAAAATATGTAATTATTCATTTTTGAAACTGTAAATTTATCAAAAATGTTTGTAACTTTTTTATTTGTCTTATATTCGAATCTGTTAGGCTTGCTGGGGAACTATTTCCCTGAGCGCCAGTCATGGCTCATTTTGGGCTGTGACAACCTCCTACTGCTATAACAAAGGATTGGTATATCTTACTTGGCCTAATACCAGCTTCATCGTTATTCTCAATTGTGCGACGATCAAACATACTTAACTGCCTATGTTGTTTAAGCATATCCGCTTGATTTGGACAGCATGCATGTGTATGATTTAAAACAACCTTGGAAATAACCCAAACACTAGTCTCCTTCAATAAATGTATATAAATTTTTGTAAGACAATTTAATCCAACTAATGAATTTGTCTTCTCAGTAGGAGATATGTTGGATTTTCATTTCCCTTCTCTATTACATGTAATTGATTGATTTTTTTTATTTTATTTTCCTTCCTATTTGTGTTTCTTATTTTGGTAGCAAAATCTACAACTTTAGCATAATTTTTGTAAAATTTTTCAACTTCTTCAAGTGTTTTAAAAGTCATTTCAACCTTTGAAACAAACTGCTTATCAACATCAAATTGAAATAACACACATAAATAAATATAGTAGTTATTTTAAATATTTTAATCTTTTATTCAACAAGTGATCCCATAAATCGGTTTTTAAATTATTGAATTCTATCGTTTAAATTAAATAATAATATAAATTATAATTTTAAAAAATTTAAAAGATTTAAATTTTAAAATAACTACTATATTATTTAGTAAATTTAAAATAATAAATTATTAAATATATAATTAACAATAATGTAATAAACTCATTTAAATAAAAAAATTTCACTATAAAAAAACTTACAATTTAAAATATAAAATTTTAAAATATAAATGACAAAATAATTTTATAATAATTTAATTATTTTTATTATTTTATGTAAAGAGAATTTTGTTTATTAAGGTCTAAAAATAATATTAAAATTTGTACTATCAAAAAATATTTTAAATTTAATATTATGAAAAAATATAAAAAAATTATATAAGGACTACTTTGATTAATTTTTAAAATTTTAGGAATGAAAATGACTTATGTTTATATTTTTAGGGATTATTTTGATTATAAATAATTTTTTTACATGTCAAGTGACACGTGGCGTGTTAGATGTCACTGACACATTAACCAATTATCTAGTGACTTGTGATACTTAATGTGATACGTTATCATCTAACTAACAAAAAAACTAATTTGACTTATATTTTATTTTTTAAAGATTAATATAACTAAAAAAATTATTTAAAAATTAATTTAAAAAATAAGTAATTTTTTACGAACAAATTTGAGTATTAACCAAAATAAAAAGGAATGGAAGAAAGGAAACGTATACGGCGCAGGAAGAAAGAAAAATAACATACTACTTCCTAGAGTACGATCACGTAATTAATTATAATAAAACAACAAAAGATATATGGTCCACACTTAATAGGCACGTATACGACACATCAAGAAAGAAAAAATAAAATACTACCTCCAAGGGTAGGCTCAATTTTATGGAAATGGAGGTCATGTGTGTGCTATGCGTCGATATGGAGTTATGGGAGACTTCACAAATATGTGTGACAGTTTGGTTGTCAGTGTGATATAGAGGAATTCGGACCGTGCAAGTTCTTTGGATTAAATTTTTGAATAACAAATCGCACGGTCCGATTTGTATTGGAGGGAAAAAATTTTGGGTATTGAAATCGTACCCTACGATTTCTTCAGTAGGGTTTGTTGTCGCATATCGCACGGTCCGAGTTTGTGATGGATAGTTCGAGTTGAGGCACATTGAACTCGGACCCTCCGTTTTGTGGAAGGGGTAAGGGAAACTCGGATGGTCCGAGTTCGTTTACCTTTTTTTTTTGGTTCAGTTTAACCTAGTCGATGGGTGCGAGTTCCTTAACCATGCTGATATAAAAGAGTGAAGTGTTAGTGGTGGTAGCTTAGTTCCGCCTTCTTCCTTGTTGAGCGGCTGCTTCCTCTCTTCTTCTATCTGGGTTCTTAGTTTTGATTTTGAAAGTGTAGTTGCTAAGGCTAAGCTTATGCTTATTTTTTGTTGAGTGAAAAAAATGAGTGACAGAGTATTGCTAAAAATATACTATTTTGGTCAGATTTTGTTACAAACGAGTGAAGGAGTAAAATTTATTTGTGAAAACCCATTAGATCTTGTTATTCCTTTTATTATCTCATTTGAAGAACTCAAAGGTGTAATCTGTGAAAAGATTAATTTTGAGCGGGCAAGAAAGATATCATGTATCCTATACAGATATCCCGTACCGGTGTTTGGTGGATTCATCCAGTATCAAACGAAATATGTGACGGACGAAGCGAGCATGCAGGAGATGTTTTCAATGTATATTGAAAACCGGTCTCAGATCTCGTTCATCGAGTTGTATGTTGAGTTTGAACAATCTGAGGCTGACTGGAATATTCTACGGAAAGATTATAATAGTGACAGTGAAGAAGAGTTCGAAAGCAACTACGAATTTGTTGGTCCAGATGGAGATGAAGATCAAGGTGACGGAACCATGGCCCCAGATGTGACAGAAGTGGCAAATACACTCACAAACGAAGTGCCGTTTGAGGAGCCATCATTCATGCGAGTGTTGGACTTGGAAGCCATGCATGTTCCGGAATATCCGGAATATATGACTGCAGGTAAAGTAATCGTGGTATTATGATTTTTTTAGTTAGACATTGATTGAGTTATGAATAATTCACTTTTTATTTACCATTAATTAGTCATGCGTTGAATGTAGTAGTTGCTAGGATGGAACCGGGTTAATACAATATTTACCACTAATAGAAAATTTATTTTTTTAACTGCTATATGCTACTAGTATTTATTAGAAAATAATATTTAAATTCTCTATAATATGGTTATTACAAAATGCGTGAGTTTGTGGACATTATTATTTGCACAGGTTCGACCCAACGTACGGTTCAATCTCTTTGAACCGGACCGGTCCGGTCCAGTTTGTTACTTTGGCGGTTGAACCGGCCAATTCGCTCTAGTTTTTACGTTTGCTGCTTATGTTCTTATTTTGTTTAGAGTGACATAATAACATGTTGCAAAGTCTGGAGTTATAGCATACTGGATGCAGTGAAATTTGATTTACCTTTAGAATCGCTTATGAAATACCTGTGTATTAATGAATTTTTTTTCCAATGGTGGCTGTCGCAGCAGAAGTTCCTATTGTCGCAGATGGTGAATTTGCCATTGGTATGGAGTTCAGTTCCAGAGAAGCTGTTATTAAGGCGGTAAAAGAGTATACGATACGACGAAGCGTAGAATACCGGGTGTATGAGTCTGAGCCGTTGACATTTTATGCCAAGTGTACACAGTATGGGTCAGGGTGTGATTGGGTTATCAGGGTTAGCTTGATCAGCAGGAAGTACTGTTGGGTTATAAGGAGGTATAATGGTAGCCACACCTGTACCAGAGCCACCATTTCACAGGATCATTCGAAACTGGATTCTATCACAATTGCAGAAGCAATAAAACCACTGGTTGAGGCTGACCCCTCCTTAAAGGTAAAATCGGTTATAGCAGAAGTGCAATCGAAGTTCAACTACACCGTGAGCTACCGGAAAGCATGGTTGGCTAAGCAAAGGGCAGTAGAAAAAATATTTGGAGGTTGGGAAGCCTCTTATGAGGCGTTGCCTATATGGTTTGAGGCCATGTGTCACAAGGAGCCATCTGCTGTTGTCCATTTTGAAACTATGCCTGCATATCAAGGCGATGACTTGGTGGGTGATATTCGGGTACTGCATCGTGTATTTTGGAGTTATTACCCTTGTATTAGGGCATTCAGACATTGTAAGCCAATTGTCCAGGTGGATGGGACTCACTTGTACGGAAAGTATAAGGGTTGTCTACTTGTGGCAGTTTCACAGGATGGCAATAACAATATTGTCCCAATTGCATTTGCTATTGTGGAGGGAGAGACTTCTGATACATGGTATTTTTTTCTTAGTAACCTGCGTCAACATGTTGTTACTCGGGATGGTGTCGGTCTAATATCCGACAGGCACGAGTCCATCAATGCAGCTGTGGAGCGCAGTAACGGAGCTTGGTCACCGCCTAGAGCTTTTCATATGTTTTGCATCAGGCATATAGAGTCAAATTTTTTGAGAAAGTTCAAGGCCCCGTACCTCCAAAAATTGGTCGTCAACATTGGTAACCATTTATTAGATTTAAGTAAATTATTAACGGATTGTTCCTTAAATAATTCTATTGAAAACGATTACTTTTCTTTCTATTTGTTGTGACCTACCAAGATATTCGAGGACGGTGCGGGAGTACGAAGTGCGTTACCAGCGGTTACGGGAACGTGGCGAGGCGTACACAAATTGGTTAAACCGAATTCCTCGCGAACAGTACGCATTGGCCTTTGATGGTGGGTACCAATGGGGTCACATGACGACGAACCTAGTGGAGTGCATCAATTCAGTTTTGAAGGGTGCACGCAATCTTCCCATTACTGCTCTTGTGAAGGCAACATTCTACAGACTAAACGAGTTGTTCACCCGAAAAAGAGCGGAGGCGGAAGCCCGGATCAATGCTGGCCATGTATTTTTTGATATCGTGACATCGAAGTTGCATGCAAACTAACTTGCATCAGGAAACATCCAGGTTAGTTGCTTTGACCACCAGAATGAGGTCTTTGAGGTTCGTGAGATGCCGAGCGGGCTGGAGTTTGCAGTCGATCTACGTGGCCTTCGATGTGACTGTGGTGAGTTCCAGGTGGACCGGATCCCCTGCAGACATGTGTTCGCATGTTGTGCCAACCAGCGACTGGATTGGCAACTATATGTGCATGATGTGTATAAGATGGACCAAGTGCGGTGGGTGTACCAAGCTAGGTTTAGGCCACTAGGTAATCCTGCCACATGGCCTACTTATAACGGACCTCGGTTCATATCAAATCCGTACCTGAGACGGGTCACGAAAGGTCGCCCCAGGATGACGCGCTTTTTGAATGAGATGGACACGTGGATGTTACGTTGTCCCAGACGATGTACGCTCTGTGGGGCTGAGGGACATAGTCGTAGCAGATGCCGTCAGTCAGCTGGTTCAAATACCAACAGAGATGCCCCTTAGGTTATAGCTTTAAGATGATCTTGTATAATATAACCTGATTGAGCAATCTGAGTTAACATGACCTGCTATATGTAACCTTATAAATTATGACAATCTACTATTATCACATATCTGTTGCATTATATAATATGATGGTTAATACATCAATACATCAATATATGTATGAACATATTAGTATTTTATGAAACATTATTACATACTCCAGATGGTTAATACATCAAAAAGTTCATAACAACTAGGTGATAATAAACATACAATATAATCTTACCATAGTCCAAGTCATTAATACATAATGTCCAACACATAAAAATTACTCAATACAAAATCCAACACATACAAACTCCAACACATACAGAGTCCAACACATACAAATTACCCTAAACATAACTCCACAACTACTTTCTCATTGTCCACTTTACATCCTTCACAAAGTTCTTGCATTTCTTGGCCGCTTTTTTGAAGACAGAAGGAGTGAAGCGATTAGCACTCCGACGTGGCGGATCAATCCTCAGATTGTAACCTTTGACGTTGTCCTCTGGAGTATCCGCCTGACCTGTATACAATTTTGAATAAACAAGTATATGCAGCACATTACATATTCATTACCAACATAGATACCACAAACCAAGAAGGATAACCAAGTCAAAGATGCGATGTATGATTACAAAAAAAATAACTTATCGTTTATGTAAAGCAAAATAGTTAACATAATACCATCGTTACGAGATTCTTCATCCTCATCGAACTCTTCAATTTCATCATCCTCACCATCGCCCTCGTCATCCGGGTCGTCTACTAGATAAGCATCGGTTTCTTGTTCGAGTGTGTTAGTGTCTTCCTCAATGAGTCCCATGTTAAGATGGTTAGGATTTTGACTATTGAGAACACCTCGTCCACCCTCACTCCTACTTGAGTCATCAACAGATACGAACCCCCTGGAAGCAACGGAAGAGGTATGGCCTGGAAATCTCGCATCCAACGAATACCTGCCTGGCATGAACTCAGGCTGATGGCCATATTGTGATTGTGCGGCATCTACAGCCATGAACCCAAGCAACTGGCTAAAAGAACCTCCTTCGCCTGTTTCAAACTGTGACATACCCCAATATTGTTGCTGCATTGGAAATGATGGGGTGAACTGTGTATGAGGTATAAACTGGTTTGAGGACTGAGGTTGTTCTTGTGGAAGCGGATTTGGAGGAGATATATGCGGCTCCTGTTCTTCATTGTCCTCATCCATATCCTGACTACCCTCATCGGTATCATGATTACCCTCATCCATATCCTCATTACCCGCATCCATATCCTCATTACCTGCATCCTCTTCACCCACAAGATTTGACAAGGCTAAGCGGTTCCCAAATTTTGATCGGTACCAGTTCATGTAAGTATCTAATGGATGCTGTGAAGGGATGGGAAGCTCAGAAAGAACGTAGTGATACCTGTTTGTCCAATGCATAACCCAAATTGAATGACTCGGTGCCGTGGCCCAGTTCAGATTCTTAGGACCAGTGAGGACCTCCCCATGCGCCTTATCCAGATTCTGCTCCTGACTAGGTACTCCCTGAACGAAACCGAACTGTCGCCTTACCCTATCGGTGGCATGCCACTCGATACATTCAAAGGAAACCAATGGAACTGTAGCGCTCCATACAACCGATTGCATGTAGATTTCAGGAGGAATTATGTTCGGATCCACACGATCCACAGCATAAGCAACCCAGACAAACTGAAAAAATATAGGAAACTCATGATTACAACCCACAATTCAAATAACAATAAGAATGCATCATATTTTTGTTAAAGACCCTAAACCCGAAATTAATACTTATTTAAATAAAACGCACCTGGCCTTCCTGAAGTTCATCAAAGGCTTTCCTAAAGTCAGCTAGCTTCAGATATCTATATCGTCGGTCACCACGCTCCCAGTTACGCCACCTAATATGATGTTTTCAATTAGCTCAACTGATTCTTAAATATCAAGAAACGGGTACATTGTAACATAATATTACCTATTTGCTAGTGGAAAGCTGCGGGGTTCTCTAGGAAGCGGTGATAGATATGGTAGTCGGATCCAAGCCCAACCGAGCAGAAGTGTTAGTGGACCATCTATTTCCTTACAGTTATAGTGAGATACCCTGCATAATGCCCTGTAAAGGTGTGCTAGGCATGCCGAACCCCAGCTATACTGTCCAATGTTGACAAAATCACGAAGCAAGGGTAGAAACTTCCAGTGCACGCCTGCCCCAGACTTATCCCCAAACAATATCGTCCCAATCAGCAACATAATGTGGCACCTCACATACCTTTGTATACTGATTTCATCGTTCAATTCTAAGTTCTCTTTTAGATTCCGAAGCCAGGTCAGTTTTAGCCAGCTAGATCTACAGTGCTCCTTACGCGGTGCAACGCCAAATTGAAGCAAACACTCCGCCTCCATGGCTTCAAAACTACTCATTGTCATCCCTGTAACTGGAAGACCATCTGTGGGAAGACCAAGAATTAGAGCCACATCTTCAAGAGTCACGGAACATTCACCAATGGGAAGGTGAAACGTATGTGTATCGGGGTGCCAATGTTCGATTAGAGCATTTACCAATGCTTTTTGACACTGCACTATCCTAATCTGAGATACATGATAGAAACCGGTAATTCGTAAATGCTCCTCCACCTAACGTCGTACCGATCCGGAGGAATTGGGTGGTTACATGTCAACATTCTTGATTTCTACAAAAAAAATATAACAAATTACTAGTCAGATAAAAAACAATTACTACCTTACTATCATCAATCATTTTACTGAATCCTTATATAAGTAATTATTCTAACTTCTAAAATTATTTAATTAATCCTTCAAATTAACCATAACTGCAAATAAAAATCATTACTAATACAAATATTCCTAATCAAAATTCTCAACCATATTACAACATCTACAATAATATCTAATATTAATGACTCATTTGTTAAACATTTTTTTTCTCAACAATCAAAAAATATTCCTAATCAATATATGCCATCATTCATTATTCATACAACGGTAACAATAAGTAACTTGCTAATAATAATTACTACAATTAAAAAATTAAAATTTTCTCATAACAAAAAAGCTAACATTCCTTAACTACAATAATCCTACTAATCATTCAACAATAATACTATCTCACAATAACAATAACATTAACATCAACTTCATCATTAACAGTTATAGTTAATTTTTTTAAAAAATATTTAAAAATGATTAACGTTCCTCACACATAATTATACTAAAAATTAATTAAAAATTTAAACAAAAATTACATTCTCTACTTATACCACTCTGTTTACTACTCTTTTCTTTTTCTATTACAGGTTCTAACTAACAACAATAATAATAAAGAATTTCTTATAATAACATTTATAATTACAAATCTGTAAAAAAATTTTTGAAAAATCTAACAAATATTGAAAAATTAGTAACAATCATTCTATTTATTCTCTTTAATTGCATTGGACACAACAGCCATAATAATTAAATTTTTAATATTAATTTCCTTATAATAATATTTATAATTAAAAATCTGTCAAAAATTTTTTAAAAAATCTAACAAATATTGCAAAATTTGTAACAATCATTCTATTTAGTTTGTTTAATTGCATTTTTCACAACAGCCATAATAATTAAATTTTAAATATTAATTTCCTTATAATAATATTTATCATTAAAAATCTGTAAAAAAATTTATGAAAAATCTAACAAATATTCAAAAATTAGTAACAATCATTCTATTTATTTTTTTTAATTACATTTTCCACAACAGCCATAATAATTAAATTTTTAATATTAATTTCCTTATAATAATATTTATTATTAATTAAAATCTGTAAAAAAATTTTTAAAAAATCTAACAAATATTAAAAAATTAGTAATCATTCTATTTATTTTCTTTAACTGCATTTTTCACAACAGCTATAATAATTAAATTTTCATTATTAATAAATATAAACATACTAAATTTATAAAATTTAAAAAAATTTTAAAAAAACTTACATAATCAGGATCGTTGAGATAATGAATAATGTGAAGCTCAGATCGATCAACATCTTTGACTTTATATTTTTTTGGCATGATTAAAGCTCCTCCACCATGCAAAGAAGCCAGAGAAAGGATGAAAAAGGTGGCTGAAGTTGAGAGTGAAATGTGAGTGAGTGAATGATAATCGGATGGTGAGAGAGGGTGTTGAGGGGTCTTTGTTGGGTTTCAGGGGCACCGTTCGGGGTTAACTATGCGCGCGACACGTGTCAAGTTGGTGGCGAACTCGGACCGTGCGATGAGTGGAGAGGAAATCGGACGGTCCGTGTGATTCATCAATCTCGGAGGGTCCGAGTTGAAACCTTCAGTGAACGAAATCAACGCTTCTCGGACCATGCGTGTAGTGCTTGGAACTCGGAGGGTTCGAGTTGTTCACCCCTGACACCACAATTTTGTAAAGCACTTCCCACCCCATACCAGCGTTCTACACCATCCATGCATCAATATGTAAATTAAAAAGCGTCCAAGGATACGCTCACATAATTAATTATAATAAAACAAAAAAAATGTGGTCCACACTTAATAGAAAGAAAGAAAAAATAAAATAATATTTTTTAAAGTATGGTGACATAACTAATTAGAATTTTGCTATTTTATATTCTAAAGACAGATTAAATATGATACAAAAAATATTTTGATTTTATTTATTATAAAAATATTTTTTTATATTTTTAATATATAAAAACAATAAATAATATTAAAATATATCCGTACACTTAATTTATGTTTTTAGAATATAAAAAAAATTTAATTAATTATAATAAAACAAAAAAAATAACGTTTTTGCATTAAAAATCTTACCATTCCGAAATAATTAGAATTACATTTATTTTTCTATTTTTATTCAAGAGTTTTTATTTATTTTCATGTCTCTTTTCGAGATTCTAGAAATTGGATAATTTTTTTTTTAAATATATGCAAGATTCGTTATCATAATAGGAATAATCTTACCGTTAACTACTTTAATTTTATAATAAAATATATGTCCTACTAAAAAAACAATTTATAATTTGCTATCGGACAAAGATTTACTTCCCTAAAAAGAATAATTTGTTAAAACAAAAAAATGTGGTCCACACTTAATTTTTCTTAACTCCTTTCCCAGTCTTGAGTAGAAGTGATGATATATTTTAATATTGTAATTTGGGTGAAGCTTCAGGCTAATTTTTTTTTTTTATGAAAGTAGAAGTGGTGATATATTTTAATATTGTAATTTTTGGTATTTTTTAAAATTATAGAAGTACACAAATCGGAGGGTCCGATTTCTGTACCTAAAATTTTTTATTTTTTTAAACACAAATCAGACGGTCCAATTTGTGTACCTCTAGAAATCGGACGGTCCGATTTCTGTACCTCTAACAAATCAGACGGTCCGATTTCTACTTTTCTAGTTAAACGATTCCACATTTGAGTATAACACCCCAACAATCCACATTTTAAAAAAACACCACTACCACTCCAATATTAAAAATAAAAAATTCGAAGCTTCACCTTCAATTATAAATACCCATTCATTCTCGATTTAATGCACACAAACTTAATCTAGAGTTTTCAGTAGTTAGATATTGGTTTAAATGAATTTAATGGCAGTGAACGCGCTAAGCAGATCATTATGTCCATGTCATGTAATTAATACGTAACCACAAAAATACTATGACGTAATCAATACTATAAACCAAGGTTCGGAAACTGGACCCGTCATCAAACCGCTCTAGTTATTGATTTATTAGTTCAATCGGTTCAACCGGTGGTTCAATCGAAAGAACCGTTTTAGAATAAAATAATAAATAAATTATATATAAACATCATAAAACATAATTATAGTCTAATATAAATCTTAAATATCTTCCAAATTTAAAACATTATATGAAATGTCAACCAAATCCATATGATCTTATCAAAATACAAAGTTAAATAGTAAAAAGAGCAATGGTGCAAACAGCAACAATACAACTAGAAATAATCATTAATCACTCCTAAATTAATTCAAAACAGTAGCATAACAAATAATCACCCCTAAATTAATTCAAAACAGCAGCATAACAAAATCACAAATCACAAATCACAAATCACTTATCACAAATTCAAAATTCAAAACACTCAGTGCCATAATTCCATAACAAAACAGCAGTATAAGTGCATAACAAGTTAACAACAGCAGCTTAACAAGTCACTAATCAGTAATCACAAATTCCAAACTCAAATCAACAGCATTACAAAAGACCTAAGAAATCACAAATCACAAATTCAACCTCAAATCCCTGAAAGAGTAATACAGACTCAACTTTCCACTAACCTCAAATCAGTAAATCAGTAATCAGTAAATCAGTAAATCAGCATTGATCAAACTAAATGTATACCAGCTACCTTCAATTTATTTTTGTATTTTGCAACCCCTGGTTCTGTTTTGCAGTTTTGCTTCCTTCCACTTGATCACATTAGATGTATTGAATCTAATTGCCAACCCTTCATCCAATGGCATAGCCCCCTTAACTGAAAGCCACAATTTGGTGCAGCCCCACTTGCCCATTAACGTCTCCCACAATTTGGTGCAGAAGGTTGCATATTCAGCTTGACAAAAATGTCAGAGCTTCCATTTCCACCAACCTCAGAAATTCAACCTGAAATCCCTGAAAAAGAGTAACACAAACACAATGAAAATTAACAGCATGTTCTTAACCACAACACAAGACCATATCAACAATTCTGCCTACAGCATTCAACCATTCAACAATATTGCAAATCAGAGTAAGTTTCCACTTTCCAGCATTAACAAAACACCAAAACAGAGTAACAAATTAAAAATTACAAAGCATATGGTATTTATTCTCGTAAATTTAATTCCACCAATGTTCAAAAAGAGTTGCACCAAGAAAAAGCAGCCATTAAGACAAAAATAGCTTCACAGTGAGAGAGTAGTAACCCCTTCCTTTAGCTTAATCAACCCAAAATTAATTGAAACGCGCTTCATCCAAACACATCCCTAAAATTATTCAGATTCCATTTCCCTTCACCTGAACCCGATCGCTTAGATCCTCACACCTTCGAATTTCAATTCTAAAGATCCATGGCTTCTTCGAATCTCTAGGGTTTTCCCCAATCCTCATCAAAACTCTCATCCAAAATTTTCTTCTTCTTCTTCTCCATATGCCATATTGTAGCTCTAGGTTGAGGTCCATAAGAAGAAGATATATAGCAATTTCAAGGAGCAAGCAATAGAGTACGTGAAACAAGCGGTGCAAGAAGACAATGCCGGAAACCACGCCAAACCGTTCCCTTTGTACATGAACGCCTTGGAGTACTTCAAAACCCACCTCAAGTATGAGAAGAACCCTAAGATCAGAGAAGAGTGAGACTGAGATGAATGAACGGGAGAAGAGACCAGGCAACGGAAATTAGGATTAGCAGCATCATTCGAAATAGGAGTATCGACAGGCATGTTATTATTCACAGAAGATGAGCAGAGGAAGTTCAGAGAAGATGAACATTGAAGACGACGACTCACTCACCTGGGTTCGATGGAGGGCTACTGGGCTGGGAGCCTGGGAATGCTTCAGTTCATAGTTCAGAGGGCTAGGGTTCACTGGGCTGGGAACCAGGTGACGATGGAGGTCTACTGGTGCTGAGGACCAGGCGACAGCGGTGGCGCTGACGACCTGAGACCGCGGCGACAATGGAGGGCTACTGGGCTGGGAGCCTGGAAATGCTTCAGTTCAGAGGAGGAGGGCTAGGGTTCACTGTGAGACTGAGATGAACGAATGGGGCTCGTGGGAAGAAAGGGGGTTGGGTTCGCGAGTGGGTCCTGGGTCGGGTCGGGTTTCAATTTTTATTTTTTTAAACAATTACAAAAACGGCGCCGTTTAGAAAAACTGGTCGGTCACCGGTCCGGTCCAACCCGTTCATCGGTTTTCAAGCGGTTTTTTGTCTGGCGGTTATTAGAGGAGGACCGGACTGCTTGCGTCACCGGTTCGCAGTTAAACCGGTCGAACCGGCCGGTCCGGTTCGGTTTTCAGAACCTTGCTATAAACACTAATAATTCAAAATAGTAATGATAGATAATTAATAAATCTAATTAATTTAAATTGATCAAGTGATGAGTTTATTCGTCTGTTTAAATAAATATTATTATCGAATTAAATACTAACTTCACTTAATTACAATTAGTTAAAAGTAATTAGAGGATAATTAAAGTTAATTTTATAGCTAGAATGATTAAAAAAATATGTGGTTGTAATTCACTCAGTTTATTACAATTGGGTGATTAGTAGAATAGTTAACATCTAACTACTTTATATATTATTGTAGTGAAAGATTGTAACTTAAGCTTTTTATTTTTGTTCTCTTCTAAAAGGAGTACACAAAATTAATTTTCCCTGTTTCATCCAAAACCTTTTCTTTTTCTCTTCACCAATTACTTCTTCTCCATTCTTCTTCTTTTTCTTCATCTTCTCAGCGTCTGAACTCATATCATAAAGATAATGAGAACAACTTTACCATTTGCAAGACTCTTTTGTAATGTTCTGAAAATCGGACCGAACCGACCGGTCCAATCGGTTTAACCGCGAACCGAATGCTTTTACGGTTTGGTTTAACCTGTAAAACCACCAGTTACAAAATCGTTTAAAAATCGCGAACCGACCAAAAATCGGCCGGTTAGACCGAACCAAGAGCCGGCCGATTTTCCTAAAACAGTGTCGTTTCGCGTTTTGGATAAAAGAAAAAATGGGAACTCTTCAGACGTTCAGTGCCTCCTCTCAACTCTCACTCTCTCAAGCAGCTCTCTTCTCCTAAAACAAAAACCCTAGCAGACTAGCAGTAGCCTCCACCGCCGCCGCAGGGAGGGAGACACTGCCATCGTCATTCTTGAGCTCTCCAACTCCTGTTTACTCCAACTCCTCTCAACTTTCACTCTCTCAAACGAAGCTCTCTTCTCCCAAAAAGAAACCCTAGCTTACAGTAGCCTCCAACGCCGCCGCAAGGAGGGAGACAGTGTCGCTGTCCGTCACGCCGTCGTCGTTCTTGAGCTCTCCAACCCCTATTCACTCCAATCGCAGCTTCTTCATCGAGCTTAGCGTTCGTCGCTGGTCTACCTCTGCTCATCTGCGCTTCTGCTGCCGTCCATCGTCGTGCTTGTTGCCTAGTCGCAGTCGTCCATCGTGCTTAACCACTTTCTCTCATACTCTGCCTAGATTGCTCAGATCGAAGAAGGCAATGGCTTCTCTACTCACTACTAGTGATTGTTCTTCTTTTTATTTTATTTTTTGTTCAGCAATTATATGGATTATTGAATGATTAATTGATTATTAATTAGCTCTGTTCACTGCTATTGTGATGTACTGTTTTGTGTCTTCTTTGCTGCTGTGCTCTGTTGACTGTTGTGCTGTATTTTTGTTTTCAATTTAAATTTTTCTTTGAGAACTTAGTTTTTCCATGCTTGATAAATTGTGTCAATTATGTATTTCTTGAAATTGGTATGACTCTGTAGATTCTAAATAGTGTGCTTCATGTTTCTGATTTCGACAATTTGAGTTATTTATGAAGCATAATTCACTGTTATTGCAAATGATTCGGGACCACTTTTGAGGAGTGTATGAAGCAGATTACTTGCTGTGTTTGAAGTTGTGTATTAATTAAATTGGTTAATTTGTTATTTGGGTCATGTTACAGCTTGTAATCAAAGAGAGTTTAAAGTTCCAATATCCACTAATTAGTTGGCAATGTTAATATTATTAATAATATTATTAGTAATACTAATCACAAAGTGGAGAGGAATTGTAGAATTTGTTATATGGGTTTGGAGAGTGATAGTTCTGAGTTTGATATTCCAATTGAATTGGGTTGTGCTGAGACATGGTTCAAGATTAAGGGGAATTGTGAGTATAAAATCCTATCTTTACTTCATTTATTTCAATTGCAAAATTTAATTTTTGATATTTTTTAATGCTGAATTTGATTGATTATGTGGATATTTTAGACACCCTATTGTTTATGATTCATGGAATTGAGAATTGGATTGTTTGGTACTGTCCTATATGTATACTTGTTTTATGTCTTGGTGCTAAGTCTGACAAATATTCTCAATTACTTACCACTATGGTTTTCTTCTTGAACGGAATTTTATTTTTCCAAAAAAAATCATAGAGGATTAGGTGATGAGTGTAAAGCTGAAGATGATGATGACAAAAGTGCTCGGAAACATGTTTTAAGAGTGTTTTAAAAAAAATTTTGAATTTGTATTTTGATAAGATCATATGGTAGAAGATATTTTAAGATTTATATTAGACTATAATTATATTTTAGGATGTATATTTATAATTTATTTATTATTTTATTTTAAAACGGTTTTTTCGATTGGATTACGGTTGAACCAATTAGACCAATAAATCAGTGAACCAGTGATTAGAACGGTTCGATGACCGGTCTGATTTTCTGAACCTTGCTTTTTTGATATGGTACGGTGAGCGTGAAGTGGTGAAGCTTTGATCACGAGATCGACGCTGAAGGCTTCCAATTCTGTAATTTGATCACTTGATTTACAGAAGATTCAACAAGAACAAGCAAGAATCATCAATGGATACTCCAACAACTCCAATTTCATAAATTGATATGCAAATGTTCGCAAGCATAGTGAACCAGATCAATCAAATACAACAGAATTCAAATTGGGCCAACTTGAGTCTGACAATGGATCTAACAAGCCCCTACTATTTGCATCTGGGAGAAAGTCTAGGTACTCCTTTGATAGCAATGACTCTTAGTTCAAACAATTATCATGCTTTAGAACAAGCTATGTCAAGAGCCCTAACATCAAAGATTAAAATCAAATTTGTTGATGGATCATTGCCAAACCCATAGGTTGATGATCCATTGTATCAAGCTTGATAAAGATGCAACACCTATGTAGTATCAAAATCATGGTTAAATCTCTCTTTGAGGCCCAGTACAGCTCAGAGTAGTGTTGTGTGGAAGAATGTGGCGGCAGATGTATGGAACGACTTAAAAGAGTGCTATTATCAGGGAGATATTTTTCGAGTCACAGAATTACAGGAAGAGATATTTGCTGCAAAGCAAGGGAATTTAAGAATTACCGATTACTTTACTAAGATAAAATGAATTTGGGAGGAGTTGGACAATTTTCAGCCAATACCATCATGTGAAAATTGCAGTGAAATATGCAAATGTGGGTTAGGAATAATGAAAATCTACAGAGAAGACACTCGAGTAGTGAGATTTTTAAGGGGCTTGAATGATCAATTTGCTACAATTAGGTCACAAATCATGTTAATGAAACCGCTTCCAAAATTTGAGGGAGCATTTGCTTCACTTCTTCAGCAAGAAAGATAGAATGTTAAGACAATTGAATGTAATGCGCTGGTAGCTACTGATTCAAACCAAACCTCAAATCAAGTAACAACAACAGGAAGAGGCAGAGGCACTAGGGACAGAGGGGGGGAGGTTTGGATCAGGAAGAGGTGGAAGAGGTTTCAAACAATGTACTTTCTGTGGCAAAAGTGGACACATTGAAGATATGTGTTACCGAAAGCATGGCTTTCCGCTTCATATGAGGGATGATAGCAAGGGAAGCATGATCAACAATGTAACAATTGACACTACTGACTATGAGTCTGAAAAAATCAGCAAGCCCAATAGGGCAATTAATTCTGAGGTAAATTTCTCAATTGAGCAAAAACTTGCACTATTAGCTCTCTTGGATCATCAAAAATCAATAAATCCAACTCTCCATTTGAATCAAGTTCTTACATTACCATCCACATCAGGTATATCTTTCATAATGTCTTTAGTAACTTTTAGGCCTGACTCTTAGGTTATTGATTCTGGAGCAACAGCTCATGTTGCATATTCAATTCAATCATTTAAATTTATTTACCACATAAAGCCTGTCCATGTGAATTTATCAGATGGCACTCAAACCATAATTGATGTGGCTGGAACAATAGAATTCTCAAAGAAATTCCATTTAGTTCATGCACTTTACATTCCTAATTTCAAACTCAATCTTATATCAGTGTCCAAATTGACCTCTAATCTTGGATGTCAATTCATTTTCAATGATACTTCTTGTGAGATACAGGATTGTCTCTCCAAGAAGATAATTGGAGTAGCTGAACAAAGATGAGGATTCTATGCATCTGAACATTTAAAAACTGTTACATCAACAAACATCAATTCAACAATGACATCATTAAGAATGCTTGGAAGCACAAGTTCACTTGACACAACAAAAGCATGACATCTTAGATTAGGTCACGTTCCTTTATAGAAATTAAATGTAATTAAAACAAATTATTACTTCATTGATAATAAAGGCTGTTTGTACCCATGTGACTCATGTCACTATGCTAAGCAGAAGAGCAATCCTTTTCCTTTCAGTTTGCCTAATTCAAAATCTGTTTTTGATTTAGTCCATATGGACATATGGGTTCCCATTAGTGTTCCTTCAATAAGTGGACACAAGTACTTTTTGATTGTTATTAATGATAAAAGTAGATACACTTGGTTACTTTTCATAAAATCCAAAGCTGTGGTCAAGCCTCTTGTACAAAATTTGCTGACTTTAATTCAAACACAATTTCAAAAAACTATTAAGATATCAAAACTGATAATGGAGTTGAATTTAATATGGAATTTTTTTATGAAACAAAAGGCATAGCTCACCACACAACTTGTGTCGAGACTCCACAATAAAATGAAATTGTGAAGAGAAAATATCAACACATTTTGTAAGTAACTAGAGCCTTAATGTTTCATTCTAACTTGCCCAAAAGTTTCTGAAATTTTGCAATAGCTCATGCAATTCACATCATTAACAGATTACTAATTGAGGTGCTGTAAAATTCCTCCCCATATTAAATTCTCAAAGGAAAATTACTAGATATTGATTACCTGAAAGTTTTTGGTTATTTGAATATGCCTCAACACTAAGTGTTCATAGAAAGAAAGTGGATAAAAGAGCCCAAAAATGTACTTATCTTGGGCACAAAATCGATGTAAAAGGCCACATCCTATATAATTTAAATAGTAAAGAAATATTACTTCCAAGGGATATTATTTTCTATGAAAATACTTTACCATTTACAAAAAAATTCTAATACAAGTGGTACTGATATTATTACTAAAACAGCACCTATCATTCATGCATCATTAGATCCATTTGAGTATGCTTATCCATCACCTATACTAGATATACCACACACGGCCACTACTAACACACCGCACACACATTCTAATTCAAATGGACTAATTAATTATGCACAAAGTGAAAATCATACTATTACAAAAGAAGTATAGAGTGACATTCCTAGCACACCACCACTGGTAGAAGTTAGAAGGTCATCTAAGATTAGAAATCCACCATCATACTTGAAAGAATATAAATGTATGGCAACATCAACTTCTAGTTGAGCTACACATAATCATTTTTCAATTACCATTCCTTTCTCACAAGAATTAATTTTTGAGTTAACATCTGCATTACATCCTGCATCCATTTTAGCTATATCCATGCATAAAGAACCTAAAACATATGAAGAAGTAATTGTTGATCCAACTGGACAAAGGCTATTAATGATGAGTTGGTTGCTTTGGAGAGAAATGCGACTTGGACACTTACTGAGTTGCCAGTTGGTAAAATGGGTTTTCAAGTTGAAATCGAATCCCGATGGATCCATTGAGAGATACAAGGCATAGTTAGTTATGAAGGTTTCACTCAAACAAAGGGGATGGATTATAAAGACACATTCAGTCTGATCGTGAAGACAAACACCTTTCGGAGTGTTTTCTCTATTGCAACAGTAAAGAGTTGGCACCTTCATTAGTTAGACATCAACACGACATTCCTTCATGGAGACTTAGATAAGATGGTCTACATGAAGCCCCCCACTAGTCTGCCATTTTCGGATCTATCATTGCTGTATCGGTTGGATAGATCCCTCTATGGCTTGAAGCAAGCTGATGCAGAGTTTCGCAAACTACTATCGGCAAGTGCACCGAGTCATATCAAGTAATACTACGGGAGTGGGTTATCATTTTCACGGGAATTAACGGACTAAGCAAGTAATAGTCAATTGATTAATCTAGTCAGACAACCAAAATTTAGGGTTTTAGATATCTTTATCATAAAACAGTGAATTAAATAAAAGCAACCAGTAAATATTTGAGAAAGTAATATGATTAAAAGTGTTAAGGTTTTAAAGATGTTGAACTTCAGGAAGAATGCTTTTCACTCTCTACTTTAATCATGCAAGATATATCTATGGTAAATCTTAAGTAATCAAACCCCAATTCCTTGGTAGTTCAATTTCTCTTAACTTAATAAACTACCAATTTCTTGATTAATTAATTATGAAAAGAGGTGAAGTACGTCACTAATTTAAAAACCACATAATACACAAGAATTAACCCTAGTTGATTTGATGTCACTTATCAAGTCTAGTTTCAAAACTTAAAAATTGTGAGAAGGAGTTTTCAAACTTAATTCCAAAAGCTAAGTTTTCCAAGATGACAATTATAATTCAATTCAAATTAGAACTATTTTTCAATATATTCAAATTCTTGTGATGAAAAACGAAAACTCTTTCTTAAAAAAATATCAATGCATTAATCAAAAGTAAAAAGGATATAACATTAGTCTATTAGAATCAACAGATTAAGGGACAACACGAAAATGTTTACGTGGTCTTTATGCAATTATCTTAGAAACAAGTTTAAGTTGCTGCAGCATTCAGATGTAACTGATGTTTTATAAATATGCAAGTCCGCCGTGTATCTCAACTTGTTTTGAAAAGGGAACATGCATAAATTAATGCAGTTGTTATGGATTGTCTGAAAACTCCAATGAAGGCAAGTTACACTAACTATCGTCACACACTCATACTCTAATATTTGCAAAAAGAAAATATGTATTCCAGATTTCTGTTGACTTTAGACTACATATGTCATGATTATTTCACTAAAAATGAGGCTATTTTTAAAAAACCACACTTTAACTAGAGTGCCTCATATTCAAGAACCAAATTTGTTTCAAATAATTCTGGTTTGGGATATATTGTAAAATCAGGTACAGATGCTAAAAATCAATTTTATAAAAGAAAGACACCTTACTCAACAACCAGAAAATTTCAAATATTTAATCACTTCAAGACCATACATTAAATTAATTTCAGCATCATAATATTGGTCATTTTTAGCATCATACAATAAAAAATCATTGTTCTAATTGCAATAAAATGGTCATTCTTCCCCTCAATGTTTTATTGACAAAAGAATTGTGGGAAATAAAACATACAAGGTTGTTTGTGATTTTAATAAACTTGTGCAACCAAGATGGATTAACTTCAAAGGATTCAAACTTGTTTGGATACCTAAGGCTACTTAAGAATGATTGCAGATTTGCCTAGCGTCCAAGAGGAAGAAAGATCTATGGTACTTGGACAGCAGATGTTCTAGGCACATGACGGGAAAGTCTACCTTCTTTGTCAGTCTCAACAACTATGATGGTGGCTTTGTGACCTTTGGGGATGACGGTAAAGTAAAAATAATTGTAATTGAAAAAGTAGGGTAAAAATCTTTCTACCTTCATTGATAATATTTTCTTAGTTGATGGACTAAAACACAATCTTTTGAGCTTAAATCAACTGTGTGATCTTGGTTATTTAGTTATTTTCAAAAAATTAGAATGCCAAGTTGTGTGTACAAAATCAAATGAAGTGTTGTTTATAGCTAAACAGTGTGATAATGTGTATGGACTCACTTTTGATGAATTAAAGAGTCAAAATGTATCTTGCTTTCACTCAAAAGATTCTGAAAAGTGGCTATGGCACAAAAGATTGGGCCATGCTAGCATGTTTCAGATTAACAAGCTTGTTAAAAGGGATTTAATGAAAGGTCTTCCTAAAATCAGATTTGACAAAGACATCACTTGTGATGCATGTCAAATGGAAAAACAAACAAAAAGCTCTTTTAAACTAAAGGAAGACATTTCTACCAAAAGACCCCTTGAATTACTACATATTGATCTCTTTGGTCCAACAAGAACTCAAAGTTTGGGTGGTAAATATTATGGTTTAGTGATTGTGGATGACTATACAAGATTTGGTTAAGTTATTTTTCTAGCACATAAAAATGATGTTTTTTCAGCCTTTGAAGTATTTTGCAAAAGAACTCAAAATGAAAAAGATTTAAAGATTGCTTCTATTAGAACTGATCATGTAAAAGAATTTGAAAATCAATTTTTTGGAATTTTACATAATTTTTCTTGTCCAAGAACACCACAACAAAATGGTATTGTTGAGAGAAGGAATCGAAGTCTTCAAGAAATGGCAAGGGCCATGTTATGTGAAAGTGAAGTTCCTAAGTTTCTTTGGACTGAAGCTGTGAATACGGTATGCTACATCTTAAATAGAACAATCATTAGGAAGTTTTTGAAGAAAACTCCTTATGAACTTTGAAAAAGAATCCCACCAAATCTAAAATATTTTCATATAGAGTAAAGTATCATTTATGTCCCCAACGTTTGGGGTAAGTCTCAAACCTATCCCTAACGTTTTAAACATCCTATTTGTGTACCAAACGTTTGTAATTGTAGTCAATGTAGTCCTACCGTCAAAATTGCAAACATTTCGTTAACGGCGTAGCCTACGTGGACGTTATGTGACACGGTGGCAGGGCATGTGTTGTTACCGTTATTCAATTTAAAAAATAAAATAAAATAAAAAATAAATGTTAAGCAGGGGGTCCTCTCGAAAACCCTAATACCCAATTCTTTGGCTCTAGTTGTTGCTGCGCTGTCTCTGAAGGCCGATTCCCCGTGCGTGAGAGAAGATGGAGCATGAAGCATGCCAATCTGAAGCGACCCAAGGCAGCAAGCAAGCCACACGAAGTAGAAACCTAGCACGTCGAAGGAGGACAACCTGTTACTGTGGGGAACAGCCTGTGCTCGCAACGTCGTCGACGGCAGAAAATCCTGGGCGGAGGTTTTGGGGTTGCGTTAACTTCGGGGTGAGCTTTAGCCATGTCCTTATTTGTTGTTGAGTTATGCGTTTTGATCATCAATGGGTGTGACTCTGCTGTATCATGTAATGTATAGGTTGGAGAAGAATGTGGCTACTTCGTATGGGCAGAACCAGAGGAAGATCCGTCACAAGTTTCTAGGCTAAGATTGAAGGTCAGAAATTTGAAGGGCAAACTGGATATGGTTGAGTTCAGATTCATGGTTGCAGTGGGAGTTGCTTTAGTTGGATGGACACTTGCACTGATAATGGTGTTTGAAAAAACAACAGCAACCAAATTTGGCAGACTTTCACTAGAATAATGTTGCTGGTTTTGATGAGTTATAGGAGAAAGTTGTTACATAGCTAAATTGAGATCTGTATGTTGGGTTAGAGATAATAGTCATGTTGAACTAGTTGCTATTTTGTTGAACTCAATGATATTGTAATGCATTGATGTAACTTTGTGTTTTGGTTGAAGAAAGGCTGGTTTGTGCAGATGCAATGTTGTTTCAATGAAAGAGTTGAATGAAATCAAGTTTTGGGTTTTTGCATTCTATTTAAATGAAGCAAGTCAACAGGAAACATAGGGTTCTGTAACATATTACTTAATGATTAACCATAAAGCTGTCATTGGATACAAGCAGAAAATGTTGGAAGCAAAATAACAAAACAAGAGCAACACAGTTTGCTCCATAATAACAAAACAAGAGCAACACAGTTTGCTCCATACTAAGGGTCTGCAATAACATACTATTGTCTTAAAACTAGTTTCCAGACACTATAAGGATACTAAACAGAAATCCTGTACTCATAAAACAAGTAGGCTTAACATATAAACCATCGGACATCATATTTGTCACATCCTTTTCCATGCTTTGGGAGGTGTCCTAGCCATGAACTTCAGTTGGGATTGGCTGATGTTCTTCGATGGGCTTGGCAGCACCCTCAGATTTATGGTGGATGGAGTTAGCTTAGGCTTTATTGAAGTAGCTTGAGAGTGTTATGAACTCACATCAGTAGCAGCAGATTTTCTCTTTGGCTTGGTGACTGTGGTCTTCTTTGCAGCAGCTTGGGATGGCTTAGAGCCCTGGCTGGAGATAGTGCTTGAGATAGTGCTAATGCTGGTGCTAGACTTGAATCTGGAAGCTCTTCTTGTGGATCCAGCTACTTTATTTGCCTAGTAAATAGCCACAAAATCAACTAAGCAGAATTATTCAACAGCTACTCATATCATAATCTTTAAATGCAATTAAAAAAAATGAAGCCCTAACTAACATGAGCAAAATAAATTAACAGTGCTTACCGATGCAGTTGCAGCTACTTTGTGCTTCTTTGGACAGGTCCGTTTGTTGTGACCTCTAGCAAAACAATAGGAGCACTTCTGATTCTGCCCTTTGCGAGACACTCCTCCCCGAGTTGGGTTCTCATCTGCAGCTTTATTACGTTTTAGTTTAGACCTTCCAATGGGTTTTCTGTAAACTGGTGGCAAAACGTCATCAAAGGGTGTCTTCTCCCACAGGTTGGGTCCATTCAAGGGATATACCACATGTTGGTAGCAGTCAGTGTAGGTTGATTTCTTGTAATAGTTTGCAACAAAGTTGTCAACGTTGAAGCACATCTTCCTGATGCAGGTCATTGCATGAGCACAGGGGATCCCGGAGAGTTAAAACTTCCTGCAAGAACACTCATGATTCTTCAAATCAACAACGAACTTCTCTTTTCCTCCATGGATACTTGTTACCTCATATTTATCACGACCAGCATACGTGCTCACCCACTTACCACTTGCATCAGCTTGTTTCTCAACCTTAATCCTGATACGGGGCAATACTTCTCTTGGGTATTCAATTATACGATCCCTATTATCAGCCCAACGCCTCATTATGTATACTCTGATGTCTTCAAGCATGCTGACTATTGGCTTCTCTCTGGCATCCACAATTACAGAGTTAAAGACCTCACACATATTGTTTACCAAGGTGTCACAGTTAGACCAGGTCCCAAACTTGTGGCGGCACCAATATTTGGTTGGTATCTCCATCAGGTGATTGTAGGCTCCATTATCAAGACTCTGTATTTCAGCCATTCTCCTCTCCCTCTCTTGTAAATAAGTAGCCTTTGCAGCATTCCACATCATCAGTTTTAGTTGCAGCCCTGGGAATCTCTTCCTGAAATTGCTGTAAAGATGTCTAACACAGAATCTATGATCCACTCCGGGAATCAGCTCATCAAAGGTTGGAACCAATCCCTAAACCCACAAGAAATAGTTAATACAGTAATTAGAGCAGCATGATATCTGTTATGTATAATTAAATCAGTTAATGCACAAACTCAGTAACTCATTACAACTCAGACCATATATCATATAGTACAAACACCAGCAAAAACTACAAGAACTTCTCCCTACAGTTCAAACACCAGCATACACTACTAAAACTAATACTAGGTTCAATGAAGTAGCTCCTTAAAACTAAGTTTAGAAATAAGTACCTTCTGTTGGTCAGACATGAAGGTGCAGCCCCTTATCTTGTCATACCCGAAGTCATCACACAGATTGGTAAGGAACCAGGTCCATGTGTCCTTCGTCTCTACTTCAACCACTGCATAGGCTATTGGCAACATCTGGTCGTTCGGGTCCCAGCCAATAGCAGTGAGAAGCTGACCTCCATATGGTGTCTTGATGAAGCACCCGTCGAGGCAAATTATTGGACGGCAAACCATGAAGCTCTTCTTGCATGCATCAAGGCACACATAGAGTCTTTGGAACTTTAGCCTTAAATCCACACCAGGTTTTGGTCTCTCAGAAGCAAACTCCGGTGGTCTCTCCACTTGCAACTTCACTGTAGAGCCCGGGTTAGACCTGAGCAATTCGTGACAGTAGTCATAGAGCCTCCGATACTGCTCAATGTACGTTCCTTGTAACTCATCAAGAGCAAACTGCTTAACCCGGGCAGCTTTAGACTTAGTCAGCTCTACATTCCACTTGCTGTATGCTTTCTTCATTAGTGTGGAGAGCTTTATCTTTGGATTCTCAGCAATTTTGTTTAGAAAGACCTTGCTCAACCATTTTGCATGCATAATCCCAATTTTCAACTCCCTAGAACAGCTATGCTTGTTGTGGCAGCTGGTGAGTTGCCATGTTTGCTCATTCTTCATCTTCCCACAGTATGCAAACCAGTTACAACCCTCCACGCAAGTGACTTTCACTCTCCGAAGGTCAACCTTATCAAACCTCAAACCCCTCCCAGTATGTACAGCATAGGCAGTAGCACAATCCTTAAACTCCTTTATTGATACATAAAGAGTTCCAATCTCCCACTTATACTCACTCATGTCCTTTAGCTGCTTGTGCAAGGGATACCTCTTCGCAACATTGTTGGCATCCTCATCATCACCAACAATAGGCACATCAAGAAAATCTTCTGATTCATATCCCTCTTCCTCATCCCCTAAACCTGCAGGTATCTTCTCCTTACCTCTGTCATATCCACTCCTACTCTCTTTTGCTGCATCAGTTTGGGTTTCAGTTGTGCCAGGCTCGAATGTATCCCCTACCCTGATGTCCACATCAACTAACCCCTCAGCCCCTTCCTTATCATCATCACTGTCACCAAACACAACCTCAGCAGCACTATCTTCTGAGCAATAACCATTTATGGAATCAGAACTCTATGAATCACTGCTGTCATCTACACCACCCTTGGGAGTATAGTCCTCATCCTCGCTGCCATCACTACCCTCTTCTTCCTCATCTGATTCATCTTTTCCATTTTTCTCACCCACATTTTTTTCCTCCACATTTGGGCCAGAATTTCTCTCAACTTCTCTTGCTGAATGGGCCTCAAATGCCACAATTAGGCCTGGCCCATTAGATCCACAAGCCTGCTCTTGCATGGTAGTTTCAGTACTCCCTAACATGTGTACATCCTGAACCTCTTCATGGATATCACTAGGTTTATGCACTACATACAGCTCCACCATATCCTCCCTAACCCCAATATTAGCCATATCCATCGCATCTTTGTCTGTTCGCAGCATCCTTAAGCCTTCTTCTGTACTCCCTCCCAGTGATTTGTACCACATTGCTGCAATGTCTTTTTTCAAATACCCTTGTCTGCTCACTATGTCATAAACCTCAATCAGGCTCCACTCATCTTCATTACAGTAGTCTATCACAGTTGTCTCCCCACCCAAATACTTCAAAAGCCCACCTTCAAGACCAAAGCTTCCATGGTGGTAAACTTTGACACTAAAATAACTCATCCTAAAAACTGCACACCCTGTTACATCAAATCAGCAAAGTGAAACTAGTAAATTCTTAAGCACAGCTTGAGTCACAAAAAACAATTCAATTCATGCCCTAACTAACGTACGAAGCGAACAGTTCTCTGGGAATACATAAATTCAAATAAACCCTAAACTGTAAACAACCTGCTATATGACATTTGTTCTTCATCCAACTACTAAATACAAACCCAACAAACAGAATTTCTTCCTCGTACATACCTTGTCGAAGAAAACCTCTCTGTCGCTAGACCAAAGGTGCAATTTTTCATGTAACACAAGGAACCACAACCCGCCAACTACCTTGTAGCCCCTCCCTGCAATCACCCTCGAAGAAGTGTCAGACGTGTGTGGTGTGGAGAACTGGACTGAACAAAGAAGCGTTGAGGTGCTCTGTTTCTTCAACATTTCGTTTTCCCATTCACTGAATGGAATAATAGGCGCGAAGACGCAGACGTGTCTCTCTAAACCATTTGGGCTTACAACCTCAGTGTCCACGTAGGTAACGGAGTTAGCAGAATGTTAACAATTTTGACGGTAGGACTACATTGACTACAATTACAAACGTTTGGTACACAAATAGGACGTTTAAAACGTTAGGGATAGGTTTGAGACTTACCCCAAACGTTGGGGACATAAATGATACTTTACTCTTTCATATATTTGGATGCAAGTGCTTTATTTTAAATACCAAAGCTAATTTAGGAAAATTTGATCCAAAGGCCTATGAATGTATTCTTGTTGGTTATTCCACAACTAGCAAAGTTTATAAAGTCTACCATCAAGATGCTAGAATCATTGAGGAATCCATACATGTTATATTTTGTGATTCTAATGCTATTCCAAGTGTTTTAGAAGATTGTGATGCAGGAAATCGAGTGGAAAATAACATGAGTGAAGCCCTTAATCAAGACCAATATGAATCTGTTCAATCTGCCCTTATCTCAGCTGATGCGGACAATTCTGCAGGAGACAATCTGATTTTATCTCCTGCAACTGATAAAATTCCTGGGAATGTCAACCAAACTGAACCATCTCAAGCTGAATCTATTCCTAAATCATCAAGGCCCCGTGAATGGAGATTTCTAAAAAACTATCCTCAAGAATTCATCATTGGGGATCCCTCTCAAGGTGTCACTACAAGATCCTCAACAAGAAGAGTATCGAAAGAAAATAATTTGGCACTTCTCTCTCAAATTGAACCTCAAATTATCAAAGAGGCTCTAGGTGATCCTTCTTGGGTCAAAGCCATGGAAGAAGAGCTACAGAAATTTGAGAAGAATCAAGTGTGGACTCTTGTACCAGATCCAATTGAAAAGAAAGTGACGAGTACTAAATGGATTTTTAGGAACAAACTGAATGAGGATGGAAGCATAGTAAGGAACAAAGCTAGATTGGTGGCACAAGGATATTATCAAGAGGACGGGATAGATTTTGATGAATCATTTGCTCCTGTGGCCCGAATAGAAGCAATAAGACTTCTCCTTGTTTATTCTACCCATTGTGGTTTTAAACTTTTTCAAATGGATATGAAATGTGCATTCTTAAATTGTGTGATTGATAGAAGTATATGTGGCACAGTCCCCTGGTTTTGAAAATAAAGATTTTTCAAATTATGTTTTCAAGCTTTCCAAAGCACTTTATGGTTTAAGGCAAGCTCCTAGAGCTTGGTATGAAAGACTTAGTTCTTTCTTTTTGAAAAATAATTTTCAAAGAGACACCACAGACACTACTCTATTCATTAAGAATTCTAATGATTCTTTTATTCTAGTTCAAATTTATGTTGATGACATAATATTTGGTTCAGCCGATGAGTCTCTTTGCACTGATTTTGAAAAACTCATGACTAATGAATTTGACATGAGTATGATGGGGGAACTTAACTTTTTTCTTGGGCTTCAAATTAAACAAACTTCAAATGGTATTTTCATTCATAAAGAGAAGTATGCCAATGAACTAGTTAAGAAGTTTGGAATGGAGAATGCCAAACCTATGGGTACTCCCATGCGTCTAAACTCTCGGTAAGAAAAGGATGAAACTGAGAAAGATGTTGATGAAACTAGGTATAGAGGTATGATAGGTTCTCTCATATATCTCACATCATCTAGACCTGATATTGTGCAAAGTGTTGGAGTATGTTCTCGATTCCAATCACAACCTAAAGAATTACATCTTTCTGCAGTAAAAAGAATCATTAGATATGTACATGGCACATCTAGCTAGGGTTTATGGTACCCTAGGTCTGATAAATTCTCTGTAGTTGGGTACTGTGATGCAAATTTCGCTGGTGATAGAGAGGATAGGAGAAGTACTTCTGGTATATGCTGTTTTCTGGGCAGTTCATTAAATGTATGGTCAAGTAAGAAGCAGTCCACAGTGGCTCTCTCCACTGTAGAAGCCGAATACATTGTTGTATCTTCTTGCTGTTCTCAATTATTGTGGTTGAAAATACAATTAGCTGATTAAATTGAATGTTGATAATATTCCCTTATTTTGTGATAACATGAGTGTCATGAATATTTCTAAAAATCATGTTTTGCACTCTAGAACAAAACACATTGAAGTGAGATTTCACTCAATTAGGGAACATGTTCAAAAAGGAAATATAAGCATTCAATTTGTTAAATTAGAGGAACAATTGGCTGATATATTTACTAAACCCTTTGGCTGAAGATAGATTTTGTAAATTAAGGACAAATTTAGGCATTCTGAGTTATGATTCTTTGTTTTAATTGTGCTAATGTCTTGTCTAAGAGTTTTGTTTTGCAGGTCAAAGAGACATTTGTTGGATAAGAAATGAGCGATCTGAATTTTGAAGTGTAGAAAAGGACATGGACCATGCTTGAATCTTATTACACATGTGGTTACTTGTGTTTTCTGAAATCTTTTTGGTCCATATGAGTTTTTGTCAAGGATACTTTAATTTTTTTTATAGCTCTGTTTGGTATTGGAAGTACTATTTTGCTATAGATATGATGTTGTTTTCTTTGAAACATTACATTAATTTATTTTCAAGTTTATTTCCACAATATTTCAAGAATGCAATCTTTGGTTTTCCCATACCTCTAACATATTGTTTTGCAGGTTCTGTTCTCTGTTTTATTTTTATCCACCTTGATGATAAAAGGGGGAGAAAAATGTATATATGAGGGTTGATAAAGCATAAGGCTTACTGAGATTCTTGGATATTAGTTTTGATTAGTTTTGTGTTTGTGAATTAGACTTGTGTTTGTGAACTGAACTTGTTTGACTCTAAGTCATTGTTAGTTCATGGATACTTATAGGTTTTTGTTGTGCTTTATGCTGATGAATTGTTGCTTACCATGATGCCATACAAAACTATTTTAAACAGTTTGTAATATTTGCTTGTATGAATTATTAGGCTTTTGTGCAACCATAGAATTTTAGATAAGCATATATGTACATTAGATTATTTTGTTGGCATTATTGATTGTATCCTTAGGTTTAGTGATAAGCATACATTAAGGGGAGCTACCCTTATGAAAAAGAGGAGGAGCACATCAAGTTAAATTGGTATCATCAAAGGAAAGTCTGTGAATTTTTTATATTTTAACTCCTTTGATTATTACCTCATATATAATGTTTGTCATCAAGGGGAAGATTGTTGAGTTAAGAATATGATTAATTTAATGATGGTGACAAATACTAATTTATTGGGTTAAATACCCAATTGGGTTTAATTATTTCATTTAGTGATGCAGGCCCAAAATAATTGTGCAGCAGCCCAAACCAATGAAACAAAGTAAAGCTTTGTTCAGATAGAAATCTATGTTGTTTCGGATAGAGCAACAAGGATAAAGAGAAGCCTACTAACTGTCCAGATCCATAAAACAAGTGGCTAGCTTCATGAGAAATCAAAGAGGACTTCAGGTCATAAACTGATGAATCAAGCCCATGATTCATAATAAGTCCAAGAAGAGATACAAGTCCATTTAATAAATTTGAATTGGTAGCAAACTAACACAATGCAACTCCATTTGCATCTAAACCTTTCTACCACCACTGAACCAAAATTCTATCTTTTCTCTCTTCTTTCTTCTCTCTTTCACATCACCCACCTGGTTTTTCCAAAAGCAAAAAATCAACAGCTGGGATGCTAGGTGTCCTTCCGGTATAACACAGAAAAGAAAAAGAGAGTTCTTCATTGCAAGCTTTGTCTTTCGGATAATACACAAAGAAGAAAAGGGGGAAGAAGCTTCTTAATGAAGAGGTCAAATCAACGAAGCCAAAAGCAAAAGGCTCCTCTAGCTTGATCAGAAGATAGAGGTAGATTGTTTCTACTTATATGCATGTTGATAGCTTGATTGAAACCTACCTTCTTCTACACATACCATTTTTAGGCATAAGAAAAGAAAATGAATTCATCCTATCTCTGTTGTGAATCAATGGATACAATTATTTTTTGGAGGCAAAGCACAAATCTAAGGGTTTGGATTTATCAAATCCATTGAAAATCTGTTTTCAAGGAAGTTGTATTACTTGTCTCTGATTTCATATCCCTGATTTTTGGGGCTGATGGAAGAAGGAAGAAGAAAGACCTCAGCTAGTCCTAGGTTCAAGAAGCTGACTTTGTGAAGTAAGCTCTTGATGCTGAGACAGAGCTCATACAAATAGAAAAATTACTTTAGTTTGAAGGTAAGGAGAGAGAACCAGAATCGAGTTACATTGAAAGCATTTCTAGTGAGAGTTCAACACTTTGGACTGTGTTTCTACATCAAAGAAATATACTGCCAAAATGAAGATTTCAGATTTCTATTTGTTTGTATGTCTATTTTGCATCTTGTATCTGATGTATCCCTTGCTAAGTTGGGTAAGCACTTAGTCTATTGAGAGTCTATGATGTTGCCTAGCCAAATCAAGCTTATGTTGAAGTTTGGTTTGTCCCAGATAGGATTATGTTGAGTCCTAAGGAATTGGTGTATGTAAAACTTGAAAATATAGTGAAAATTCCACCAACGTTGTGGTGGAGATTGGATGTAGGTTGCATTGTACAAAGCAACTGAACCAGGATATATGCTGGTGCCATCTTCTTCTTCTCTGCACTATTTTATCTCTCTGCGATTTATGAGACAAAACTAAATTGTCTCCTGCATAATCCTTCACGCAGACAAACAGAAGCAAAATTTCATTCCTTGGTTTTAAGGGTTAATCAATCAACTTAAAAGAAGGCCATAGATTCAACCCCCATTCTTTAGGCCATCAATAACCTTCAGAGCGGAATGAACTGAAATGGAAGTTCTCATTCCAGAAGTCAAATCAAATCGAATATTACACACTTAGGGCAGCTCCACCTCTAAGGGTAGCCGTTTCCTCTAGTGTACCCGTACGGTATAATAGATCCAACGTGTGGCCTACACGTTAGGCTAGCAACTCCTCTGCTAGCTGAGGTCTGAGCCAGATGCATCTAGGTTAACGTCATAACCGCCATTAACTATGATTTTCTAGTCAGAGTCTCCCAAACTAATCCAAACCAAATCACATATAACCATTTCTAATACTTGTAACATATTACTAATTTTATAAAAATAGAGTATATATAAGAATGCATATTAAAAATTTCATTAAAGTTTAATAAATACAAATAAGAAAAACAAGTATGCTTTAGAAAATATATAAATATTATCTCATGTGTATCTTTATAAAATTATGAGTTTTTTAGAAATCGATATCCATTCCAATTATTCAAAAATCACAACAATCAAATATTTTCAAATTCTAAAAATAATTATTCAATTTAAATATTGATAGTAGTATACTTAAAAATAATTATAGATATAATATCCACTCACAACTTGGTTCTAAAGAACTGGAAGCAACTCTGATTGCGCCACCGAGCTACCAATTGATGTCCAATAACTTTACAACTTTAGAAATATGACAATAATAATATTTGTAAACTAACAATGTTGTCAATTAATAAAATTTTACTCAATTTGATAGAAACCCCAAATTTCCTAACCATAATAACTCTAATTCGGATTCATGCATACTCATAAATATAGGGATGACAAAAATTGGGGATATAGCTAATTATTGAGTCAAAGAGTTACCTTAAAGTCTCAATAATAACCAAAACTCAAAAGTTGAATGCTTCCTTCACTCATTAAGTTGAAATTCTATGATTTGGAAGTTTTGAGAAAATGAGATTTTGAATAAATAGAGATAGAGTAGAGAAGAAAAAAAAAGTAAGATGATAAAGGTGAGTTTTTTTTGGTGACTGAAATAAACTAAACAAAGAAAAACAAAACTAACAAAATAAGGAACTGCTTAAATAGAGGGACAGTCCCGTTTAAGACTACTCTTAAACTCCTCCCAAGGTGAAAGAAGCTCCACATGTGAAAGTTGTAACTTCATCGCCATCTTTGCCATAGCATCTGCCATTGTGTTTGCATCTCTCATAATCAAACGAAAGTCAACACGCCAATTCCAATGCATGATATCTCTTATTTTGAGCACCAATGGATCAATAAACCCAAAACCATCTTGAGTAACAAGATTAAATGCTTCCACACAATCCGTCTCACAAATAACATCTCGTTGACCCACATCCCAAGCTAAGAGATATCCTCTCCAAATGACAAACAATTCTCCTTGAAGAATACTATTACTCTCAATCATTCCCAAACACCCCCTTTGCCAACTCCCATGACAATCTCTAATAACACAAGCAAAACCAACACTATCACCTGAACCAAAATAACTAGCATCACAATTAATCTTAAAAGTACCAATGGATGGGGGATTCCAAAAACCATGTAGAGGGAAGGGACATATGTTGTAATTCAAAAATATTCCTAAGCTCCTTTTCTGAAGTTAATGCCAGACAAATCACTTTTTTCGGAGGCCAAGTTTCATGAGGATTAAAGATGTCATTATTCCTTGCTCGCCATATCCACCAAAGTCCCGAAAAAAACTTGAACGGATGCTCTCTGCTATGATACAAGAACCAGTTCTTCAAATCCAAAGGATGACAAGAAATATCCAACATATGCCAGACAAGCTGAGCTTTTGGACAATCCCGAATACAATGTAAAACCGATTCCTGGCTAGAAAGACATCTTGGACACCTATCCAATGACGACATCCCTCTTCTAAAGCGAAAACTTGCAGTAAGAAGAGCATCCTTAAGACACAACCAAGCCAAAAACTTATGCTTTTCCAGAACAAGCTGACAAATTTTTTCACAATGGTTTGGTCTTGAAGATGATGCATTTTTATCAAAAAATAATTTTTCAAAACTAGCATCAGTTTTAATTGAATAACCGAAACCGGAATGTTCAAATGAGGGTTTTGTCTTTGAGTTTGATGCTTCGATTTTAGTGAATGATTTTTCAAAAACTGCATCATCCTTTTTCACATAATCCAAACCAGATTTTTCAAATAATGGTCTTTGAGTAGTGGTGCGTGAACTTTTGTTGATATAGAATTTCCTCAATTGAATGAATTCTTGTTGCAATTATAGTTCTAGACCAACAAAGAGTCCTCACATACAAAAATTTAGTTGGTTGTCACAAATAACTAACCCCAATGAAAATTAACCGAAGTATTTGGACTCCAGGTCATCTCCCTAGGAAACAATGTAATGCTTTAATTATTGGATATGAAGGGGTAAGGGGGTTTTGATTGGTAAGAGGGCAAGAAATTAAATGACAAGAAAAGTAAATTAAGCAAGTAATAAAAGAAATAAGATAAAGAACTCTTGGCTAAGACTTGGGTAATTGAGATCACCATCCTTGTCAACAAATCGAATATTGATAATCATGAGAGGCCAACCTATTAAGTCTACTGCCCAAAAGCTTTAAGTACGTAACGTTTGCTCCTAAGCTTGAAGTACGTCAAATAAATTTGATCACATCCACCCTTAAGTCCTAACCCTACCTACTAATTAACTTAGTAGTGAGTTAGCGTCAATGGGTGTCAAATTGATCACCATGGGTTCTCAAATCACCAAATCTATCATACCCAATGACTCAAGGTTACCCAATTCCCTTGGCTTAGGCCAAGAGTTGACAAAACTACTCAAAAATTAAAGAGACCATTTCATCAAACACATAGAGTGCAATAAAAGTAAGCATCATAAATTGCAAGAATAATAAAATCTAACAACTATTAAGTGCAAGAAAAGTAAGATCACGACTCAATTCATCAATAAAAAGAACATCAATACTAAATTGCATTAAAAACAAATCAAATCCAACATGAGTTCATAATCACAAAAGAGAGCAAAACGAGAAATTAACATCACAAATTAAGAAGAACAAGATGTAGGGATGAGAAATTATAAAAGAAACAATATGAGATCAAGTAATTGAACTTGAAATTAAGATAATCTACCCTAATCCTAACCTAATTCTAGAGAGAAGAGGGAGCTTCTCTCTCTAGAAAACTAACTAAAGACTCATGTTGGCTAAACTAATTGCTCCCCCTTTGCTTGGACTTCAATTCTGCATGAAATACACTCAGAAACAAGTTGGATTTGGGCCCGGGCAGCTCAGAAATCGCCCCCAGCGTTTTGCCTTCAAGTGGGCCATGTAAGAGTATTGGTGCGTGCACGCCATGTGCGCGTGCGCATCGATTGACAATTTCTCCATCCGCGCGGAAGCGGCAGGTACACGTGCACATCCATGGGCGAGATCTCTTTTGCGCGTGCACGCCTTGTGCGCGTGCGCGTCCTTTGATGCACTCCCAATCTTTGTTTCTTCATGCATTCTCCCTTTTTGTATGTTTTTCTCCTCATTTCTTCCATCCAATACTTGCCTTATGAACCTGAAATTACTCATCAAACACATCAAGGCATCGAATGGAATTAAAGTGAATTAAAATCACCAATTTAGAGCCTAAAAAGCATGTTTTTACACTTAAGCAAAATTCCAGGGAGAATTACAAAGCCATGCTATTTCATTGAATAAATGTGGAAAAAGGTGATAAAATCCCCCAAAATAGGTACAAGATAAATCACGAAATCGGGGTTTATCAAATAGCAAGTAATTTGTTCAAGTTGCTGAAACTATGTGCAAATTTTTCTAAATCATTATTCAACCCTTTAATCATTTCATTTAATCTTTCATTTTCTACAATCAGTTTTTCTGAAGTGTCAACCGTGTGCTTTCTTTTGAATTTTTCAATTTCAGATTTTAAAAATCTATTTTCTTCAACAAGATCAAAAGCACATTCGGTCTCCTTCACTTTTACTTTTAAAAACTCATTTTCACCTTTCAAAACTTCATTTTCAGATTTGCATTTGTTGTATTTCTTCAACAATTTTTCAGAATGGTGAGTGAGATCATCAACAATAACATGTAATTCTTCAAGAGATAAGTCATAGTAATTTACCTCTTCTAGTTGATCATCACCAGCTATGAAACAGACTTGAGCTTCATATTCGGAGTCATCTTCCTCATCCGAATCATTCTCTAGATCTTCCCAAGATGCCATGAGCACTCTCTTCTTTTCTTTCTTTGCCTTGTCCTCTTTCTTGAGTTTTGGACAGTTAAACTTGAAGTGTCCTACCTTATTGCAGTAATGGCAAGTGACCTTGATGAGATCCTTCTTTTTCTTCTTTGAACTTGATCCCTTGTACTTGCCTTTACTCCTCATTAGCCTTCTTAATCTCCTAACAAAAAAGACAAGTTCGTCATCTGGAAAACTGTCACTTGAATCACTCTCCCTAGGCTCAACTTTTCATTTTAGAGCCACTTCTTTTTTCTGTGTCTTGGCTAGTGTGTGTGGCTTCATATGCTAAGAGTTTTTCTCTCAACTCATCATAGGTTTGTGGACTCAGGTTGTTACTCTCAGCTAGGACAGTGGCTTTTGTTTCTCATTCTTTTGTAAGGCTTCTAAGGACTTTTCTCACTAGAGTTTGTTCAGTGTGTGTCAAGCCCATAGTATCAAGGCTATTGATGATGATTAAGAATCTCTCAAATATCTCATCAATACTTTCTCCATCCTTCATGGTGAACAATTCATACTCTTTTCGCAGCATATCAATCCTTGTTTCTTTGACTTGTTTGGTGCCCTCGTGTGTAACTTGGAGTTTCTCCCAAATTTCTTTTGCCGTCTTGCATCTAGATACCTTTCGGTATTCCTTGAAGCTGATAGCAGAGTGTAGCAAGTTTATGGCTTTATCATTCAGCTTCACCTTCTTTTTGCCATCATCATTCCATTCGGCTTCCTCCTTTGGAGTCACCACTCCATCAGCACTTGTCTTTGTAGGGATTTTAGGACCATTCACCACTATCTTCCATATGTTGTAGTCAATTGATTGAATGAAGATCCGCATCCTTTCGTCCCGGTAAGCATAGTTCTTCCCATTGAAGAAGGGATGCCTATTATTGACTGGCCCTCTATTAGAGTGTAGGCCACAGTGGTTGCACCCATGTTGTTTGCCATTGGACCTTTCCTCCAAACTGTGAAGCTTGATTCTTAAGACCTAGCTTTTGATATCAATTGAAGGTTCTTGATAGCCTAGAGAAGAGGGGTTGAACCTATGTCCTTCTTTTAAGTTGATTGATTAACCCTTAAAACCAAGGAATGAAACTTTGCTTCTATTTGTCTGCATGAAGGACTATGCAGGAGACAATTTAGTTTATCTCATAAACCATAGAGAGACAAAATAATGCAGAGAAGAAGAAGATGGCACCAGCATATATCCTAGTTCAGTTGCTTTGTACAATGCAACCTACATCCAGTCTCCACCACAACGTTGGTGAAAATTTCACTATACTTTCAAGTTTTACATACACCAATTCCTTATGACTCAACATAATCCTATTTGGGACAAACCAAACTTCAACATAAGCTTGATTTGGCTAGAAAACATCCTAGACCCTCAATACATTAAGTGCTTACCTAACTTAGCAAGGGATTCATCAGATACAAGATGCAAAACAAAAATACAAACAAATAGAAATCTAAAATCAACTTTGGCTTTTCTCGCCAAGTTTCACTCTTTGCCTTTTCTCTCTATTTGGCTTTTTCAAATGCCTCACATTTATGGCTTTTCTCTCTCAAGAGAAAACAAAGAAAGATAAACATTGAAATAAAATAATAAAATAATAAACCATGAAAGATATGATGATTCACAGCCGTGAAGCTATCAGATGAACCAACTTTAGAACTTTCTATGATTGTTCTTCATTTTGGCGGTATGTTTCTTTGATGTAGAAACACAGTCCAAAGCGTTGAACTCTCACTAGGAATGCTTTCAATGTAACTCATATTCTGGTTCTCTCTCCTTGCCTTCAAACTAAAGTAATCTTTCTATTTGTATGAGCTCTATCTCAGCATTAAGAGCTTACTTCACAAAGTTAGCTTCTTAAATCTAGGGCTAGATGAGGTCTTTCTTCTATTACTCCCAAAAATTAGGGATTTGAAATTAGAGACAAGTAATACAACTTCCTTGAAAATAGATTTTCAATGGATTTGATAAATCCAAATCCTTAGATTTGTGTTTTGCCTCCAAGAAATAATTATAGCCATTGATTCACAACAGAGATAAGATGAATCCATTTTCTTTTCGTATGCCCAAAAATGGTATGTGTAGAAGAAGGTAGGTTTCAATCAAGCTATCAACATGCATATAAGTGGAAACAATCTACCTCTATCTTCTGATCAAGCTAGATGAGCCCTTTGCTTTTGGCTTCATTGATTTGACCTCTTCATTAAGAAGCTTCTTCCCCCTTTTATTCTTTGTGTATTATCTGAAAGACAAAGCTTGCAATGAAGAACTCTCTTTTTCTTCTCTGTGTTATACCCGAAGGACACCTAGCATCCCAGCTGTTGATTTTTCACTTTTGGAAAAACCACGTAGGCAATGTGAAAGAGAGAAGAGAGAAAAGATAGAATTTTTGTTCGGTGGTGGTGGAAAGATTCAGATGCAAATGGAGTTGCATTGCTTTAGTTTGCTACCAATTCAAATTGATTGAATGGACTTGGATCTTTTTTTGGGCTTGTTATGAATCATGGGCTTGATTCATCAGTTTATGACTTGAAGCCCTCCTTGATTTCTCATGGAGCCAGCCACTTGTTTTATGGATCTGGACAGTTAGTGGGCTTCTCTTTATCCTTGTTGCTATATTCGAAACAACATAGATTCCCATCTTCATTGGTTTGGGCTGCTGCACAATTATTTTGGGTCTGCATCACTAAATGAAATAATTAAACCCAATTGTTATTTAACCCAATAAATCAATGTTTGTCATCATCATTAAATTAATTGTATTCTTAACTCAACACGCTTAATTATTTATCTATTTATTTGCGTAATTAATTAATATGAATTCCTCATCTTTGGAAAGAAATATAGTTTTCATGGTAAAACTTGTATTGTCTCGTGTGGGTTATAGATGTAATGTTTGCTCACTGAGTTGCAAAACTCACCCTATTATATTCCCATATTTTTCAGGTACAGGTATCATTCCAGGTTCCATTCCACTTGCTCCTCAGTAGATCTTAGTCATTTCGGTGAGCCCTTCTTCTTTCTAAGGGCTAAGTATTTATGTAATGGAACCTTTGCTTAAAATCTAGATTATGTCAATGCTCCATATGTCACAGGCAGGGTCTTCGTATGGGTTATGTTATTTTGAATCTCGAACTATTTAGATAGTAATTATGATTTGGTCATGTAAGACTTATGGATTTAACTATATATTTTAGTTATCAACTTAATATATTTGATGCATATTTTGACATGTTTGGTGTTGGATATGATTGGCATATATTGTTATTGTTGTCTTTGGAAATTGATGTTTTATTGATACAGGAAGATAATATTTATGCTGGTAAGGTCCTAGGAATAGAGGAGATTCTGTCCGTTTTTCTGAAAATTTGGTCGTTTGGCTTGCTGAGGGACTTGTCCCTTGAGCGCCAGTCATGGCTTGGTTCGGGCCATGACAAAGTGGTATCAGAGCCTTAGATTTTTCTGTGTAATACGGAGCAAGTGTCTTTTAGTAAGATCACAATTGTGCAAATGGAAGCCGACCCATTTTCACAAAGTGTGATGTTATTAGAGGCCTATAGGAAGTTCTTCTCAATCTTTTGTTCTCATAATTCTTTCTGTCTGTCCTATTGTCTGTGAACCTAATATACATATGTCATTTATGATCCAATTGCATTACTTACTTAATAGGTGGAAGATGCCACCTAAGAAAAGACGTAGTGGAGCTGTCCGTGCCCCTGATACGCTGAATCCAATAGGGCAATTTCTCCTCCACTTGGAGCGCTTCGACAAAGACCAAGGAGCCAAAGGATAGCTGATAGGCGCGGAGAAGGAATACCCCATGAGGGAATTCAAGAAAACCCCACAGTAGGAGTGGTTTAAGTAGACTTTGCAGTTGAATTGAGGGGAATAAATTAAACCCTTAATGCGGTAGTACATGTCCTAACAAATCAAAATAGGGGTGAAGCGGGACTTCTTAAGGTGCCAAATCTTCAGCCTCAAAGTGTTCATCAATTTTTGAGGGATCAAGAGCCGCCAATTGAGAAGTATTTGAAATTAAATTCGTCCACTTTCAATGAAGATTCCTTGGATGAAGATCTACAACAATATCTAGAGGATGCAAAGAAAGTTATTCGGGCTTTCAAGTGAACCAAAGAATGGGTTGTTGAGTTAGTATCCTACAACTTGCACGGTTCAGCAAGATATTGGTATGAATCTCTTCTTGAGAGCAAAGAAGCAGCTGGACTTCCTACTCCATCTTGGGAAGAGTTCACCGAAGAATTTCTTGCTCGATTTTATCCAGCTAACAAGCAAGCAGAAGATGTAATTGCCTTTGAAAGATTAAGACAAAAGAATATGACAGTGATTGAGTATGCTAAAGAGTTTACTAGACTTTCTAAGAGTGCTCCATACTTGGTGAATTCAGAAGAGATGAAAGTTTGTCTTTTCGTTCATGGGTTGGCAAAATCTATGTTCACTACTCTTATGCCTGAAGTCAGACGCATATCTGTTAAAGATATCCTAAACTCTGCTTATAGAATTGAAGCTGTGATAGCGGAGAGAAATGCTTTTAAAGATGTTGGTAATAAGCCCAAGATGAAGGGACAATTTTCTGGTGAATCTAGTTTAGGAGGATTTCAGTCTTATCATGGTCAGACTAATCAGCAAGGTTATTCGGGTTATCGAGCTCGTTTTCAAACATCTTTTGGTGGGGTTGCTTCTTCTGGATCTACTCCCATGAGTGTTTCGAGTCCCAGAACTTTTGTTAAGAGCACCTCTCAATCTAGTGCACAGGGTTCAAATAGGACAGGGCTAGCTCAGTCCTACTACCATCAGTGTGATAGTTACCATTCTGGTATATGTTTTAAGGCCACTGGAGCATGTTTTGGTTGTGTCCAATCTGGTCATCTTAGGAGAGATTGTCCTAATTATAGAGGAGGCTTTGCTCCAGGTATTGCATGTCCGACAACACAAATGCCATCATCTTCAGCTATGTCTATTGGAAATTCTTCTGGTCTTAGTGGCAGAGGAGCTGGTGACAGAGGTCAGACTTATAACAGAGGAGGGAGTCAGAGAGGGAGAGGTCATGCACGTGTGTATGCTTTATCACGTCAGGATGCTCAAGCTTCTAATGCTGTGGTGGTAGGTTGGTGCACAAAAATTACTTCACACTATGTAATTCCGCACAACTAACCAGCAAGTGCACTGGGTCGTCCAAGTAATACCTTACGTGAGTAAGAGTCGAATCCCACGGAGATTGTTGGCTTGAAGCAAGCTATGGTTATCTTGTAACTCTTAGTCAGAATATAATATCAATAATAATTCTTAGTTTTAATTGTAAAAGTCAAGGGGCATAAAATAAATACTTGTTACTCAATAATGGAGAATATGTTGGGGTTTTGGAGATGCTTTGTCCTCTTTATTTCAGCTTTTCTCTTGTACTCCTCTCCACACACGCAAGGCTCCTTCCATGGCAAGTTGTATGTAAGGTGTCACCGTTGTCAATGGCTACTTCCCGTCCTCTCAGTGAAAATAGTCCAAATGCTCTGTCACAGCACGGCTAATCATCTGTTGGTTCTCGATCATGTCGGAATAGAATCCCTTGATTCTTTTGCGTCCGTACAATCGCGAGTTTGAAGCTTGTCACAGCCATTCAATCCTTGAATCCTACTCGGAATACCACAGACAAGGTTTAGACTTTCCGGATTCTCATGAATGCCGCCATCAATTCTAGCTTATACCACGAAGATTCTGATTAAGAAATCTAAGAGATACTCATTCAATCTGATGTAGAACGGAGGTGGTTGTCAGGCACACGTTCATAGATTGAGGAAGGTGATGAGTGTCACGGATCATCACCTTCTTCATAGTGAAGCGCGAATGAACATCTTAGATAGGAACAAGCGTGTTTAAATGGAAAACAGAGATAATTGCATTAATTCATCAAGACGCTGCAGAGCTCCTCACCCCCAACAATGGAGTTTAGAGACTCATGCCGTCAAAGAGTACAAAGTTCAGATCTAAAATGTCATGAGATACAAAATAAATCTCTAAAAGTTGTTTAAATACTAAACTAGTAACCTAGGTTTACAAAAAATGAGTAAACTAAGATAGATAGTGCAGAAATCCACTTCTGGGGCCCACTTGGTGTGTGCTAGGGCTGAGACTTAAGCTTCTCACGTGCCTGGGCTGTTTCTGGAGTTGAACGCCAGGTTGTAACCTGTTTCTGGCGTTGAACTCCAACTTGTAACCTGTTTCTGGCGCTGAATGCCAGACTGTAACATGGAACTGGCGTTGAACGCCAGTTTACGTCATCTATCCTTATTCAAAGTATGAACTATTATATATTGCTTAAAAGCCCTGGATGTCTACTTTCCAACGCAATTGAGAGCGCACCATTTAGAGTTCTGTAGCTCCAGAAAATCCATTCCGAGTGAAGGGAGGTCAGAATCCAACAGCATCAGCAGTCCTTTTTCAGCCTGAATCAGATTTTTGCTCAACTCCCTCAATTTCAGCCAGAAAATACCTGAAATTACAGAAAAATACAAAAACTCATAGTAAAGTCCAGAAATGTAATTTTTAATTAAAAACTAATAAAAATATAATGAAAACTAATTAAATCATACTAAAAATATACTAAAAACAATGCCAAAAAGCGTATAAATTATCCGCTCATCACAACACCAAACTTAAATTGTTGCTTGTCTCCAAGCAACTAAAAACAAAGTAGGATAAAAAGAAGAGAATATACAATGAATTCCAAAAACATCTATGAAGATTAGTCTTAATTAGATGAGCGGGGCTATTAGCTTTCTGCCTCTTGAATAGTTTTGGCATCTCACTTTATCCATTGAGGTTCAGAATGATTGGCATCTATAGGAACTCAGAATTCAGATAGTGTTATTGATTCTCCTAGTTTAGTATGTTGATTCTTGAACACAGCTACTTTATGAGTCTTGGCCGTGGCCCTAAGCACTCTGTTTTCCAGTATTACCACCGGATACATACATGCCACAGACACATAACTGGGTGAACCTTTTCAGATTGTGACTCAGCTTTGCTAAAGTCCCCAATTAGAGGTGTCCAGGGTTCTTAAGCACACTCTGTTTTTGCTTTGGACCTCGACTTTAACCACTCAATCTCAAGTTTTCACTTGACACCTTCACACCACAAGCACATGGTTAGGGACAACTTGATTTAGCAGCTTAGGCCAGGATTTTATTCCTTTAGGCCCTCCTATCCACTGATGCTCAAAGCCTTGGATCTTTTTTATTATCGTTGCCTTTTGGTTTTAAGGGCTATTGGCTTTTTGCTCTTGCCTTTTGGTTTAAAGAGCTTTTGGCTTTTTCTGCTTGCTTTTTCTTTTTCTTGCTCTTTTTTTTCGCATTTTTTTCTGCAAGCTTTGTTCTTCACTGCTTTTTCTTGCTTCAGGAATCATTTTTATGATTTTTTAGATTATCAAATAACATTTCTCCTTTTTCATCATTCTTTCAAGAGCCAACAATTTTAACATTCATAAACAACAAATTCAAAATACATACGCACTGTTCAAGCATTCATTCAGAAAACAAAAAGTATTGCCACCACATCAAAATAATTAAACTATTTTAAAATTCGAAATTCATGTTCTTCTTTTTCTTTTTCAGAAAACAATTTTTATTTAAGAAAGGTGATGGATTCATAGGATATTCATATCTTTAAGACATAGATACTTAGATACTAGTGATCATATAGTAAAGATACAAACATAATTAAACATGAAGCATAGTAAACAAAAAACAGGAAAATAAGAACAAGGAGATTAAGGAATGGGTCCACCTTAATGAGGGTGGTGTCTTCCTCTTCTTGAAGAACCAATGGTGCTCTTGAGCTCCTCTATGTCTCTTCCTTGCCTTTGTTGCTCTTTCCTCATAGCTCTTTGATCTGCAGTCAATTGCTCTACCACTGAATTATGGAAAAACAAAAGCAATGCTTTTACCACACCAAACTTAAAAGGTTTGCTCATCCTCGAGCAAAAGAAGAAAGAAGTGGAGAAGATGGAGGAGATGGAAGTGTGTGAATGGGTGGGTTTGGGAGGGGAATGGTTTGAATTTGAATGGTGAGGTAGGTGGGGATCCTGTGGGGTCCACAGATCCAGTGGGGTCAAGGATTTAGCATCCCTGCTCCAATTAGGCGTACAAAATGCCCTTACTATGCAATCCTGGCGTTTAACGCCAGACTGCTGCCTGTTTCTGGCGTTAAACGCCCAAATGTAGCCTGTTTCTGGCGTTTAACGCCAGACTGATGCTTGTTTCTGGCGTTAAACGCCAGCTTGGTGCTTGTTTCTGGCGTTTAAATGCCAGAATGATCTTCCTCCAGGGTGTGCTATTTTTCATGCTATTTTTTATTCTGTTTTTGATTTTCCATTTGTTTTTGTGACTTCACATGATCATCAACCTAAAGAAAACATAAAATAGCAATGGAAAATAAATAGATATAATTAAATAACATTGGGTTGCCTCCCAACAAGGGCTTCTTTAATGTCAATAGCTTGACAGTGAGCTCTCATGGAGCCTCACAAATAATCAGAGCAAGGTTGGGACCTCCCAACACCAAACTTAGAGTTTGAATGTGAGGGTTCAACACCAAACTTAGAGTTTGACTGTGGGGGCTTTGGTTGACTCTGCAGTGAGAGAAGCTTTTCATGCTTCCTCTCCAAGGTTACAGAGGGAGAACCTTGAGTCTTATAGTTTGCAATGTCTGCAAACCATGGAGCTTCCTGAATAGCAAACAATTGCTCATCCGAAAAGATTTCAGAGATCTCAGTAGGAGGGAGGGATGCTGCTGCTACTGGTTCTATCCGGGACATGTGATCAGCTACTTGATTCTCTGTCCCTTTTCTGTCTCTTATTTCTATATCAAACTCTTGCAGAAGCAACACCCATCTTATGAGCATGGGCTTTGAATCCTGCTTTGTGAGTAGATATTTAAGAGCAGCATGGTCAGTGTACATAATCACTTTTGATCCTACTAAGTATGATCTAAACTTGTCAATGGCATAAACCACTGCAAGCAGCTCTTTTTCTGTGGTTGTGTAATTTTTCTGGGCATCATTTAAAATGCGGCTAGCATAATGAATGACATGCAGAAGCTTGTTATGCCTCTGTCCCAGTACTGCACCAATGGCATGGTCACTGGCATCACACATTAGTTCAAATGGTAATGTCCAGTCTGGTGCAGAAATAACTGGTGTTGTGACCAGCTTAGCTTTCAGAGTTTCAAACGCCTGTAGACACTCTGTGTCAAACATAAATAGCATGTCAGCAGCTAGCAGATTGCTCAGAGGTTTTGCAATTTTTGAAAAATCCTTTATAAACCTCCTATAGAATCCTGCATGCCCCAGAAAGCTTCTGATTGCCTTAACATTGGTGGGTGGTGGTAATTTTTCAATTACCTCTACCTTAGCTTGATCCACCTCTATTCCCTTGTTCGAAATTTTATGCCCAAGGACAATTCCTTCAGTCACTATAAAGTGACATTTTTCCCAATTTAGAACCAGGTTAGTCTCTTGGCATCTTTTCAGAACAAGTGCTAGATGGTTAAGACAGGAGCTAAATGAGTCTCCAAATACTGAGAAGTCATCCATGAAGACTTCCAAAAATTTCTCTACCATATCAGAGAAGATAGAGAGCATGCACCTCTGAAAGGTTGCAGGTGCATTGCACAGACCAAAAGGCATTCTTCTGTATGCAAATACTCCAGATGGACATGTGAATGTTGTTTTCTCTTGGTCCTGAGGATCTACTGCAATTTGGTTGTAACCTGAATAGCCATCCAAAAAGCAGTAGTATTCATGACCTGCTAGTCTTTCTAGCATCTGGTCTATGAATGGTAAAGGGAAGCGATCCTTCCTGGTGGCTGTATTGAGCCTTCTGTAGTCAATACACATATGCCACCCTGTAACTGTTCTTGTAGGAACTAGTTCATTTTTTTCATTATGAACCACTGTCATACCTCCCTTCTTAGGGACAATATGGACAGGACTCACCCAGGGGCTATCAGAAATAGGATAAATAATCCCAGCCTCTAGTAACTTAGTGACCTCTTTCTGCACCACTTCCTTCATGGCTGGATTTAGCCGCCTCTGTGGTTGAACCACTGGCTTAGCATCATCCTCCAATAGGATCTTGTGCATGCATCTTGCTGGGCTGATGCCCTTAAGGTCACTTATGGACCACCCAAGAGCTGTCTTGTGTGTCCTTAGCACTTGAAGTAGTGCTTCCTCTTCCAGGGGATTTAAAGCAGAGCTTATGATCACCGGAAAAGTGTCACCTTCTCCCAGAAATGCATATTTCAAGGATGGTGGTAATGGTTTGAGCTCGGGTTTAGGAGGTTTTTCCTCTTCCTGAGGAAGTTTCAGGGGCTCTTTCAATTCCTCTGAATCCTCCAGATCAGGCTGAACATCTTTAAAAATGTCCTCTAGCTCTGATTCGAGACTCTCAGTCATATTGACCTCTTCCACTAGGGAGTCAATAATATCAACGCTCAGGCAGTCGTCTGATGTGTCTGGATGTTGCATAGCTTTGACAACATTCAACTTAAACTCATCCTCATTGACTCTCAGGGTTATCTCTCCTTTTTGGACGTCAATGAGGGTTCGTCCAGTTGCTAGGAATGGTCTTCTTAGAATGAGAGTTGCACTCTTGTGCTCCTCCATTTCCAGTACTACAAAGTCAGTAGGGAAGGCAAATGGCCCAACCTTGACAATCATGTCCTCAATTATGCCTGATGGGTATTTAATGGAGCCATCAGCAAGTTGAAGACAGATCCGGGTTGGTTTGACCTCTTCAGTCAAGCCAAGCTTTCTAATGGTGGATGCAGAGATTAGGTTGATGCTTGCCCCAAGATCACATAAAGCTGTCTTGGTGCAATTACCCTCTAATATGCATGGTATCATAAAGCTCCCGGGATCTTTAAGCTTTTCTGGGAAGCTTTTCAGAATGACTGCACTGCATTCTTCAGTGAGGTAGAACTCTTTTAGTTTCTCTCCAATCCTTCTTATGACTCAAGATATCTTTCATGAACTTGGCATAAGAGGGTATTTGCTCAAGTGCCTCTGCAAACGAAATCTTTATTTCAAGAGTCCTGAGATAGTCTGCAAAGCGAGCAAATTGCTTATCCTGCTCCTCTTGGCGTAGTTTTTGAGGATAAGGTATCTTGGCTTTGTACTCTTCAACCTTGGTTGCTGCAAGTTTATTTCCTACAGAAATGGTTGAGAAAGCCTTTTTAGAGGGGTTGTTATCAGCACTTGTGTGTGTCTGATCCCTCACTGGCGTTTGAATGCCAGGGTTGGAAGCTTGATTGGCGTTGGACACCAACTTCCTACCTGTTTCTGGCGTTTGAACGCCAAAACTGAGCTTCCATTGGGCGTTTGACGCCAGCTCCTTGCCTGTTCCTGGCGTTTGAACGCCAGAACTGTGCGTGGGTTGGGCGTTTAATGCCAGCTTTGCACCCTTTTCTGACATTTGAACGCCAGAGTTATTTCTCTCTGGGCTCTTACTGTCCTCAGAGGGATTTTGGATAGTATTTTGCTCATCCTCTGTCAGTTGTTCTTTTCTTGGCTTTCTAATGCTCTGAAGTGAGGTATTTAATGTTTTTCCACTTCTTAATTGAACTGTTTGGCACTCTTCTGTTATTTGTTTTGATAACTGCTGTTTTGTTTGCTTCAACTGTACTTCCATATTCATATTAGCCATTCTTGTATCTTGTAGTATCTCTTTGAATTCGGCTAGCTATTTTGTTAGAAACTCTAATTGCTGATTGAATTCAGTAACTTGTTCTGCAGGACTGAGTTCAGCAGTTACTGTTTTAGCCTCTTCTTTCATGGAAGACTCACTACTTAGGTACAGATGCTGATTTCTGGCAACTGTATCAATGAGCTCTTGAGCTTCTTCAATTGTCTTTCTCATGTGTATAGATCCACCAGCTGAGTGGTCCAAAGACATCTGAGCTTTCTCTGTAAGCCCATAATAGAAGATGTCTAACTGCACCCACTCTGAAAACATTTCAGAGGGGCATTTTCTTAGCATCTCTCTATATCTCTCCCAGGAATCATAAAGAGATTCATTATCTCCTTGTTTAAAGCCTTGGATGTCCAGCCTTAGCTGTGTCATCCGTTTTGGAGGGAAGTTTTGATTCAGGAATTTTTCTGACAGCTGTTTCCATGTCCTTATGCTAGCCTTAGGTTGGTTATTTAACCACCTCTTAGTTTGGTCTTTTACAGTAAATGGAAACAGTAATAATCTGTAGATATCCTGATCTACTTTCTTATCATGTACTGTGTCAGCAATCTGTAAAAACTGTGCCAGAAACTCTGTAGGTTCTTCTTGTGGAAGACCGGAATACTGGCAACTTTGCTGCACCATGATAATGAGCTGAGGACTCAACTCAAAGCTACTGACTCCAATGGAGGGTATACAGATACTACTCCCATATGAAGCAGTAGTGGGGTTGGCATATGACCCCAGAGTCCTTCTGGACTGTTCATTTCCACTTAGATCCATGATGGAGAAAGGGAGATGACGTGGATTGTAAATATTATATTTTTTTTTTTGAAAACCGAAATGAAAAATTTGGATATAAGTTCAAAAATTAAAAGGAAATTGAAAACTAAAATAATTAATTAATTAAAAAGATTTGAAAAATAAGGGGTAAGGATTTTCAAAAAATAAAGAGAGAGAAAGTGGTTAGGAAGTTTTGAAAAATTAAATTTTAAATTAAAATTTTTTTTGAAATTTGAATTTTGAATTTTGAAATTTGAAAATTGAAAATTGAAATTTGAATTTGAAATAAGATAAGATCAGATTTTGAAAAAGATATGATTTTTTTTAAAAAAGATTTGAATTTTGAAATTTTAAAACTAAGATAAGATAAAATAAAAATTTTTTAAAATAAAAATCTGAATTTTTAAAAGCAATTTTCGAAAATTCAATTAAAATAAAGGAAAAAGATATTTTTGAATTCAATGAGGAAAGAGAAAAACAATAAAAAGACACAAAACTTAAAATTTTTAGATCTAATGCTCCTTATTTTCGAAAATTTTGGAGGGAAACACCAAGGAACACCAAACTTAAAAATTTTAAGATCAAAATACAAGGAAGACTCAAGAACACTTTGAAGACTCACAAGAACAATAAGAACATGAAGATAGAAAACCAAACTTAAAATTTTTAGAAAACCAAAACAAAATTTTCGAAAATTAAAGAAAAATCAACAAGAAAACACCGAACTTAAAGTTTGACACAAGATTTATCCAAAGAAAAATTAATTTTGAAAAAGTTTAAAAAAAAAGAAGATAGCCAATTACCAAGAACATAAGCATCACGCTCTAGCCAATTGAGCTATAAATTTAAAGTGTTTTAACAAGGTATTCAATAAATAAATTTTTTTTTCTTTTTTTTTTTAGATACTACTAATTCGAAAATACACAAGAAAAACAAGAAAAATCACAAAACAAGAAAAACTAAAGATCAAACAAGGAAAATAAACAAGAACAACTTGAAGATTAAGAAAGAACAATGAACACAGTTTCGAAAATTTAAAAGAAAATAAAAACATGCAATTGACACCAAACTTAAAATATAAAACTAAACACAAACAGAAAAACTCAATTATTAGTAAAAATAAAAATAAAATAAAAAATAAAGTTTCGAAATTTTTTTTGAAAAAGAAAATAAGGATTCTAAAATTTTAACAAGAACAATAATAAAAGATTCTGACCCAAAAGACAAAATCTTCCTAATCTAAGCAACAGGATGAACCGTCAGTTGTTCAAACTCGAACAATCCCTGGCAACGGTGCCAAAAACTTGGTGCACGAAAATTACTTCACACTATGTAATTTCGCACAACTAACCAGCAAGTGCACTGGGTCGTCCAAGTAATACCTTACGTGAGTAAGGGTCGAATCCCACGGAGATTGTTGGCTTGAAGCAAGCTATGGTTATCTTGTAACTCTTAGTCAGGATATAATATCAATAATAATTCTTAGTTTTAATTGTAAAAGTCAAGGGGCATAAAATAAATACTTGTTACTCAATAATGGAGAATATGTTGGGGTTTTGGAGATGCTTTGTCCTCTTTATTTCAGCTTTTCTTTTGTACTCCTCTCCACACACGCAAGGCTCCTTCCATGGCAAGCTGTATGTAAGGTGTCACCGTTGTCAATGGCTACTTCCCGTCCTCTCAGTGAAAATGGTCCAAATGCTCTGTCACAGCACGGCTAATCATCTGTTGGTTCTCAATCATGTCGGAATAGAATCCCTTGATTCTTTTGCGTCTGTCACTACGCCCAACAATCGTGAGTTTGAAGCTTGTCACAGCCATTCAATCCTTGAATCCTACTCGGAATACCACAGACAAGGTTTAGACTTTCCGGATTCTCATGAATGCCGCCATCAATTCTAGCTTATACCACGAAGATTCTGATTAAGAAATCTAAGAGATACTCATTCAATCTGATGTAGAACGGAGGTGGTTGTCAGGCACACGTTCATAGATTGAGGAAGGTGATGAGTGTCACGGATCATCACCTTCTTCATAGTGAAGCGTGAATGAACATCTTAGATAGGAACAAGCGTGTTTAAATGGAAAACAGAGATAATTGCATTAATTCATCAAGACGCTGCAGAGCTCCTCACCCCCAACAATGGAGTTTAGAGACTCATGCCATCAAAGAGTACAAAGTTCAGATCTAAAATGTCATGAGATACAAAATAAATCTCTAAAAGTTGTTTAAATACTAAACTAGTAACCTAGGTTTACAGAAAATGAGTAAACTAAGATAGATAGTGCAGAAATCCACTTCTGGGGCCCACTTGGTGTGTGCTGGGGCTGAGACTTAAGCTTCTCACGTGCCTGGGCTGTTTCTGGAGTTGAACGCCAGGTTGTAACCTGTTTCTGGCGTTGAACTCCAACTTGTAACCTGTTTCTGGCGCTGAATGCCAGACTGTAACATGGAACTGGCGTTGAACGCCAGTTTACGTCATCTATCCTTATTCAAAGTATAAACTATTATATATTGCTTAAAAGCCCTGGATGTCTACTTTCCAACGCAATTGAGAGCGCGCCATTTGGAGTTCTGTAGCTCCAGAAAATCCATTCCGAGTGAAGGGAGGTCAGAATCCAACAGCATCAGTAGTCCTTTTTCAGCCTGAATTCGATTTTTGCTCAGCTCCCTCAATTTCAGCCAGAAAATATCTGAAATTACAGAAAAATACACAAACTCATAGTAAAGTCCAGAAATGTGATTTTTAATTAAAAACTAATAAAAATATAATGAAAACTAATTAAATCATACTAAAAACATACTAAAAACAATGCCAAAAAGCGTATAAATTATCCGCTCATCACAGGTACTTTACAAGTTTGTTTTTTAGATGCTCGAGTGTTATTTGATACGGGTTCTCATTATTCATTTGTATCTCCATATCTTGCATCTCAGTTCGATAAACAACCTGAACTGTTATCCCACCCATTTCATGTTGGCACTCCACTTGGAGTCTCCACGGTGGTTCGAGTCGTGTTTCGGTCTTGTGTTGTTAAAATTAATATGGTTGATACCTTAGCTAACTTAATTCTTCTAAAACCAATGGAAGATATTGATGTTATCCTAGACATGGATTTGTTAGCAGCTTGTCATGTTGATGTGGGTTGTTACTCCAAAATTGTGAAGTTTGACATTTCGGTTATCTCACCTTTTGTTTTTAAAGGTGATAATTGTCCCACTTTAGCTAGCATCATCTCATCGATGAGTGCTATGCAATTGATGGATAAAAGGAGCCAAGGATTTCTGGCAGTTGTTAGAGATGTTGATGCTGAAATGCCTAATCTTGATCAGGTTTCTATTGTTAGGGAATTTCCTGATGTGTTCCCTGATGAGCTACCAGGGATGCCACCTGACTGTGAAGTTAAGTTTTCCATAGAATTAGCTCCAAGAGTCCAGCCTGTGTCTATTTCTTCCTATCGTATGGCTCCAACTGAGTTACAAGAATTAAAGGTTCAATTGGAAAACATGCTGGAGAAAGGATTCATTCGTCCTAGCATTTTCCCGTGGGGAGCTTCTGTTCTATTTGTTAAGAAAAAGGATGGAACGATGTGACTATGTATGGACTATCGTCAGCTCAATAAGATAACTGTTTGCAACAAGTATCTATTCCCAAGGATTGATGATTTTTTTGATCAACTTTAAGGAGCTATTTGTTTCTCTAAAATCGACCTGCATTCAGGGTACCATCAATTGAAGATAAAAGAGGAAGACATTCCAAAAACTACCTTTCGTACCTGATATGGACACTATGAGTTCTTAGAAATGTCCTTAGGTTTGACAAATGCGCCAGCAGCTTTCATAGATCTGATGAACCGAGTCTTCAAACCTTTCTTAGATCGCTTTGTTATTGTCTTCATCGAAGACATCTTAGTGTATTTGAAAAGTGCTATAGAGCATGAATATCATTTGAGGATTATGTTACAAACCTTAAGGGATCACAAGCTTTATGCCAAGTTTTCTAAATGTGGGTTTTGGCTTGATCAAGTGACATTTTTGGGGCACGTTGTATCAAAAAATGGAATAATGGTGGATCCAAAGAAGATTGAAGCCGTTCAGAAGTGGCCAAGGCCTACTACAGTGACGAAAATCTGTAGCTTTCTAGAGTTGGCTGGCTACTATCGGCGATTCATCAAGGACTTCTCGAGAATTTCTGTACCATTAACCAAGTTAACCCAGAAGAAAGTAAAGTTTCAATGGTCAGAAGCATGTGAGGAAAGATTCCAGACGCTTAAGGCTTGTCTAACCTCAGCGTCTATACTTGTTTTACCTTCCGGGTCCGGAAAATTCTCAGTCTTTTGTGATGCATCTCGGATAGGACTTGGTTGTGTTTTATGCAGCATGGCCACGTTATTGCCTATGCCTCGCGACAACTCAAGAAGCATGAGCAGAATTATCCAACTCATGACTTGGAAATGGCAACGGTCATTTTTGCTTTGAAGATTTGGAGGCACTATATTTATGGTGAGACCTGTGAGATCTATACAGACAACAAGAGTTTGAAGTATATATTTCAACAAAAGGATTTGAATTTGAGACAACAGAGATGGATGGAGTTGCTAAAGGATTATGATTGTACCATCTTGTATCATATTGCCAAGGCAAATGTTGGGGCTGATGCCCTTAGTAGAAAGTCGATGGGTAGTTTGGCCCATATCACTCTTGCAAGGAGACCAATTGTTGAAGAAGTCCACTAATTGGAGGCTGGTGGAATCCAATTTGACCTCGGAGAATCAGGAGTTTTTTTAGCACATGTCCGAGCCCAATCTTTCCTGATAGAACAAATCAAGGTTGCACAAAGTGATGGCCCAAAATTAAGAAAACTTATGAAAGATGTTTGCAATGGGAAGAACTCAGACTTTTCTCTTGATCAAGATGTTTTGCGTTGTGGGCAACGCTTATGTGTACCAGATAACTATGACTTGAAGAAAGCTATTTTGGAGGAGGCTCATAATTCTAAGTATATAGTTCATCCAGGTTCCAACAAGATGTATCAAGATTTAAAACAATTTTTTTTTTAGTGGGAAGGCATGAAGAAAGATATAGGAGTTTTTGTTTCTCATTGCTTAACTTGCCAACAAGTTAAAGCTGAACATCAAATGTAAAACCTACTAAATTAATAAATAATTAGCCAAGAATTTAATTTTTATTTAAGGAAATTATGAAATTGAATGTTATAGTTTAATGAGGTAGAATTAATTAAAAACATGAATTTTGACACTAACTTTAAAGAATTTGGCCCAAGATTGGGCCGAACGAACCGAACCGAGTGAATTGGACCTGTAGTGGGCCCAAGACCCAACCCAATCCAGCCCACACTTAAGCATTTCAGCATTCCTTCCTCCTCCATTCATCACATATGTTCATAAACACAAGGGGGAAAAAGGGGAAGTTCCAAACCCTTGTTCCAAATTCAAGTTGCCATAACTTTTCGCTCTGAGCTCCAATCGCCCATCATTTGCGGTCACGTGTTCACCGCATCGAGCTCTACAAAGCCCAGTACTCTATTAGGTAAGGAATTCATAGTTTCATTTTCAATTTTCTCCTCCCCAATTTCGAAAATTCAAAGTGTGAGATGTTGAGATCTTCGATTTTTTATGTTATAGGATCCGATTAGCTTGAAGAATTAGCGGGTTTTTGTTAGCTTGAGGCATAGTTAATGTAAGGATCCTCAAATCCTAGTGAATCCTTTAATTAATTGTGATTTAGAATTGAGTTTATGTGTATGGATGTGATAATATGTGTTAGGTAGTTTGGATTTAGAACACAATTGGAAGCTTGAGTGGGAGCTTTGGGTACTAAATTTTGGTGGTGGAGACTTGGACCTTGCCTAATTGAGTTGTCTTTGGGTTATATGAGGAAATCGGCCAATGTATGATTTTGGTTTCTCGTAGATAATATGTAATATCTCGTGAAAACTTAGGCTAGGTAACCGTAGGATAAGTTGAACGGTATGAGTTGATTGAGTAATGTGGTTAGTAAATGAGTATTTGTATATGTATGTGTGACATTAGGATAGTATGGTGAATTTTTAATTTGCTAATATAATGAGTTGATGATGATTGTGAATTGTTGATATAAATATTGAGTTTAATGGAAAATTATGCATGAGATGGGTGAATAACTAAAAGAGTTTGTATGTGAAATTATGATGTTGATGAGTATAAATAATGATGATTGATGATGTGTTAAGGATGGATGGTGAATTGATGTGGTGTATCTTGAATTAATGGAATTAACATGTGTATGTATGAATGTGAAAAATATGATGATGGGTTGATAAGAAAATGCTGGAATTTTTAGGTAATTAAATGATTGAAAAATGATGGGTTGATGTTTGGTGAGTTGGGATATGGCATGAGATGGTTTGAATAGGATTTGGTTGGTTTTGGTTTGGAAAACTTGAGTTTTGAAGTTTTGGTAAAAATAAATTTTTAATGAATTTCAGTGGTCCATAACTTGAGCCTCGGACTTTGGATTTGAATGAAATTTATTTCAAAATAAAGATAATTTCAAGATCTTTAAAATGGTATAAAGTTTGTGGAAATTAGAATTTTGTAGAGGAAGTTATGGACGTAGGAAATTAGGTGTAGAAAAGAAAAATTTTTCTAAGTGCAGAAAATCAGAATTTCTGGTGTGTGTGCGTACGCACACTAGTGTGTGCATATACACAGACCAGAAAGTGTGATTTGGGGTGTGCGTATGCACACAAGGGTGCGTACGCACAACTTGGGAAGGTCGTTCTGTTGTGTGCGTATGCACAGCACCTATGCGTACGCACACTACCCTATTTTGCACAAAAACTCTGTTTTTTACCATTTGACCTTCTCGACAAGCCTGTAAACATCCAAAACTATTGTTTTGATGAAAATTTACTATTTTTGAACTATTTAACATTTCTCTGATTTTCTAAACGTCTGAAAACTCTGATTAAATTTTATTAGTAAGGTTTTGAGTCACGAAGTAAGGGTTAGTGAGTGGAAGAAAATAGAATTGGCATCGGAGGAGTTGTTGAAGGGGATACTCAATTTGATGAGATGATGAAAGTAATGAATGAGCCAAGTGTTGAATGATAGTTAATGTGAAAAAGATTAATTGAACTTGAATGAGATATGAGACAAGAAAGCTTAGAATATTGGTTATGATAATGGGAGTTGTTGAGTAAAGGCTTTGAGAAATAGATGAGTAATTCTTATGTATGATGTAATTTTTTAGGGTAGACGAGTAATTCCTATCCGAGATGCAATTTTGAGGATAGACGAGTAATTCCTATCCGAGATGTAAATTTTTAGGATAGATGAGTAATTCCTATCCTAGTCATGGCATGTGGATAGACGAGTAATTCTTACCTGGGTTATGGTTTGAGGCACCAACCTAAGTAGACGAGTAATACCTATTCTGGGTTGGGTGAAACACCGGCATGGGGAGACGAGTAATACCTGTTCCATGTTGCGGTGTTCTGTCCAGGGTTAGCTACCGGACATGTCGGGTTGGCTTTATAACCGACAGATGAGACTCATCAGCCATAGGGTAGGCATACATCATATGCATATGTTTGATTTGCTTGTTTGTGCATTAATTGGGAATGCCTATGTGAATTAGTATGCCTAATTGTTATATTTGCTACTTGCATTACTTGTACTCTAATTGTGTTTGCCTTTGTTTGTTTGTTTGTCTGTGTGATTCCACCGGAGTTGGGAGGACTAGAGGAAGGTGAAGGATTAAGGATTTTGGTTAGAGTTTGGATAAGTTTAGGAGTCTTAGAGAACCACCCCTGTTTTTGGTTTTTCTTTTTAAATCTTTAAGTTTTATAATCTGAGTGTTGGAGTTCTACGATTGCCTCTGGCTTTCTTGGGACCTTATATCTTATTTATATGGGCACCGTTACCATGCTGAGAACCTCTGGTTCTCATACCATATATATGTTGTTGTTTATAGATGCAGGTCGAGAGGCACCTCGGTAAGCGTCTGGAGTTCATTCTGCAAGTGACATGTTATATTTGGGACTCTGTATTTTGAGCTTATGCTTTATATTCTCTAGTTAGATTCTCCTCTGTATGTATAACTTTATTTTGTTCCTCTTAGAGGTCGATGTGGAGAAATAGGTTGTTGTTTTATCTGTTTTGGGAAATTTTGGGTTATGTATATCTATGTATTCATACTCCGGCCAGCCTTAGCTTCGCAAGCTGAGTCGGAGGTTTGGTATTTTGTAACTCTTGACATTCTACTCTTTATACTTATGTATTATCCTTTTTTGTTTTCTCGATTTACGTTCACGCGAGCGATGCACTTTTATTTTTTCGACTTATTGTTTCAGCTTTCTTTCAAGGCTCCTCGAATATATATTACATTCTTTCAATTATTATACGTACATATATTTTATTTTTAGAGGTCATAATACCTGACCACCTCTGTTTTACGACTTAAGCGTAAGACTGTGTGTGGTAGGGTGTTACATCAAAGACCTGCTAGGTTATTGCAACAAATTGAGATACCTAAACGGAAGTGGGAAAAGATTACGATAGATTTTGTAACAGGTTTACCTCGTAGCTTTAAGGGTTTTGATTCAATTTGGGTAATTGTGGATAGAATGATGAAGTTAGCCCACTTTCTTCCGGTGAAAACAACTTTTAGTGCAGCTCGGTATGCTAATGTTGATGAGATAGTTAAACTACATGGAATTCCAGTGTCCATTATTTCAGATCGCGGACCTCAGCTCACCTCTTATTTTTGAAAATCTTTTCAGAAAGCGTTAGGAACTCGTCTGGATCTTAGCACAACTTTTCACCCTCAAACCGATGGACAGTCGGAGAGGACAATCCAAACATTGGAAGACATGTTAAGGTGTTGTGTTCTAGATTTTGGTGGGAATTGGGACAGCTATATACCTTTGATCGAGTTCTCTTATAATAATAGTTATCAAGCCAGCATTCAAATGGCACCATTTGAGGCTCTTTATGGGAGAAGATGTAGGTCACCTATTGGGTGGTTTGAGGTTGGTGAGGTTAAGTTTTTGGTGCCAAATTTGGTACAAGATGCAGTTGATAAGGTTCGCTTAATAAGAGAACATTTATTAGCAGCTCAGAGTAGACAAAAGGCTTATGTTAATAACAGAAGGCATAACTTAGAGTTTTCAGTTGGTGATCAGGTATTTCTTCGAGTGTCGCCTATGAAAGGAGTGATAAGGTTTGAAAAAAGAGGCAAGCTTAGTCCTCGTTACATTGGTCCATTTGAGATATTGGATAGAATAGGTGCAATTGCTTACCGCTTGGTATTGCTGCCTGAGTTGTGCATGATCCATCCAGTGTTTCACGTATCAATGTTGCGCAAATATCTTCTTGACCCATCTCATATACTTGCACCACAAGCCATAGAGCTAAGGGAGGATTTATCGTTTGAAGAGGAACCAGTGGATATAGTTGATCGCCAAGTAAAGAAACTACGTTCTAAAGAGATAGCATCTATGAAAGTTGTTTGAAAAAACCATTCGGAAGAAGAAGCAACTTGGGAGGTTGAGGATGCCATGCGCGACAAGTATCCGTATTTGTTTGAGACTAAAGATAATTATTATATAAGTTTGAAATTTGGGGACCAAATTTCTTAAGTCGGAGAATGTAGTAATAGAGAGAGAGAGAGAGAGAGAGAGAGAGAGAGAGAGAGAGAGAGAGAGAGAGAGAGCACATGGCGGGCACATGCCCCTACTTAAATATTTCTTTCTCTCTTTCCCCCTCCTTCGACGACCCCTCCTCCCTTCCTTCTTTCATTTTCTTTTTATTTCTTCCTAACAACAAAACTTAAAACCCTCTCTTCCCTTTCCTTTCCAACTATATTTCCTCATCTCTTCCTCATCTCTTCTCCTTGCAACCAACCACCTAATATCATCAAACTCACATTCATCATCTTACTTTTTTTTTCTTCTCTACTCTATCTTTATTTATTCAAAATCTCATTTTCTCAAAACCTCCAAATCATGGAATTTCAACTTAATGAGTGAAGGAAGCATTCAACTTTTGAGTTCTGGTTATTATTAAGACTTCAAAGTAACTCTTTGACTCAATAATTAGCCATATCCCCAATTTTTGTCATCCCTATATTTATGGGTATGCATAAATCCGAATTAGGGTTAGGAAATTTGGGGATCTGTCAAATTGAGTAAGATTTTATTAATTGACAATATTGTTAGCTTAAAAATATTATTCTTGTCATATTTCTAGAGTTATAAAGTTATTGGACATTAATTGGTAGTTCGGTGGCGCGCTCAGAGTTGCTTCCGGTTCTTTAGAACCAAGTTGTGAGTGGATATTATGCTATAATTGTTTTTAAGTATACTAATATCAATATTTAAATTGAATAATTATTTTTAGCATTTGAAAATATTTGATTTTTGTGATTTTTGAATAATTGGAATGGATATCGATTTCTGAAAAACTCATAATTTTATAAAGATACACACGAGACGATATTTACATATTTTCTAAAGCATACTTGTTTTTCTTATTTGTATTTGTTAAACTTTAATTAAATTTTTAATATGCATTATTATATATACTCTATTTTTATAAAATTAGTAATATGTTACAAGTATTAGAAATGGTTATATGTGATTTGGTTTGGATTGGTTTGGGAGACTCTGACTAGAAAACCGTAGTTAACGGCGGTTATGATGTTAACCTAGATGCATCTGACTCAGACCTCAGCTAGCAGGGGCATTGCTAGCGTAACGTATAAGCCACACGTTGGATCTGTTATACCGTACAGGCACACTAGAGGAAAGGGCTACCCTTAGAGGTGGAGTGACGAACAAGATTTTTTCCAGTAAATAATTTTATAAAAATAGTCGCGTTGTAGATATAGTCTCTAAACCAACAAAAATCTCTTCGTACAAACGTTTTGGTTATCACAAGTAACAAAACCCTTAAATAAATTGATAACCGAAGTATTCAAACCTCGGGTCGTCTTCTCAAGGAACTGCAGGGAAGTATGTTCTTATTATTGGTTATGGAGATTGTAGATTTGGGGTTTCAAGAATGAGGAACGAATATGATAAATAATTTAAATGGCAATTAAAAATAAATAAATAACTGTAAAATAAACTTTGGCAAGGTATGAGAAATTAGAGGTCCTATCCTGGCTATGCTTATCAATGATGATAATAATTGAATCTTAATTCCACTTCGTTAGCCTTTACTAATATAAAGGAAGGTCAAGGGATTAATTGGTTTGATCTTCGGATCCTATTTATTTCCTAAGAAAAGATTGGGATTATTGAAGTTCAATTTAATTAACAAGATAACAATTATCAATCACGTTTGAGTTTGATAACTCCTGAGTTACTGATTTCTTAACCAAGACCAAAAGGAGAAAAATAAATCTACTTGGAATAAAAATGTCTTCAGAGTAAAAGCAACAATAGCATAAATAAGAGAAATCAATATTAAACTGAAATACCTCAAATAACATTAATAAAAGAGTAATCTGTAACATGAAAGGATTCATAAAGTAGATTGCAAAAGTAAATAAAAGGAATATTGAACCTGATCAAAAGAAATAATCCTGAAAGCGAATAAAAATCCTAAATCTAAATCCTAATCCTAAAGAGAGAGGAGAGAGCCTCCCTCAAAACTAATTCTAATTCATGGAAAGTAAAAATTGGCAAGCTCCCCCTGAATGGATGCATTCTCCCATTTTATAGCCTCTAATCTATGTTTTCTGGGCCGAGAACTGGGTCGAAAACAGCCCAAAAATCGCTGGAGAAGAATTCAAACACGCTGATTTCTGTCACTGCGATGCGGCCGCATGAAGCACACGGTTGCGTCGCCTAGCGTCAGGGAAACTATAGCATATTATATATCAAATCGAAGCCCCGGACTTTAGCTTTCCAACGCAACTAGAACCGCATCGTTTGGACCTCTGTAGCTAAAGTTATAGCCGTTTGAGTGAGAAGAGGTCAGGCTGGACAGCTTAGCAATTTCTCCAACTTCTTGTATTCCTTCCACTTTTGCATGCTTCCTTTCCATCCTCTGAGCCATTCCTGCCTTGTAATTTCTGAAATCACTTAACACACATATCAACACATCTAATGGTAATAAGAGAGGATTAATATTAGCAAATTAAGACCAAAGAAGCATGTTTTCAATCAAACCACATAATTAGGAAGGCAAATGTAAAACCATTCAAATAGTATGAATAAGTGGGTAAAGAGTTGATAAAATCCACTCAATTGAGCACAAGATAAACCATAAAATAGTTGTTTATCAACCTCCCCACACTTAAACAATAGCATGTCCTCATGCTAAGCTTAAGAGAAGCTATAAAGATGAAGAAAAATAGTAGAATGTATGAAATGCAACCTATCTATATGAATGCAACTACATGCAAAATGTTTCTACCTACTTAGTTAAAAGTAAAAAAATCTTTCAAGAGGAATTATGAACTGGATTTCACTAATTCAAATCATGGAAATGAAGTACAAATAGACTTGCAAGAAGAAAATAGCTCATGAAAGTAGGGAACAAGGAATTGAGCATCGAACCCTCACTGGTAGTGTATATACTCTAATCACTCAAGTGTTTTTAGGTTCGATTCTCTCAATTCTCTACTAACCTTGCTTTCTAAGGCTTGCTCTTCATCTAACAATCAACATAAATTTAATGCACAGATACAAATATCAAAAGGTCTTTTAAGGGTTGTAATGGGGTTAGGGTCAAGGTAGGATTGTATTTGGCCAAGTGGACTAAAATCTGAATCCTTAATTAACTTAAACTTTCCACCTAACTTTAGACAATCCATGTAATCATAATACCACATCTAACTATCCATTAACCATGTTTTCCACATATTCATGCATTCTAATTTCAAGTACAGTACATATGCATTGTTTTCAACATTTACTTTGGGGCATTTTGTCCCCTTTTTCTTATTTGCTCTTCCCCCCCCCCCCTTTTTTTATATACATTTTTTTTCTTTTATTTTTCTCAATGCATATGATTAAATTATTGGATGCATGAATTATGTCCTAAACATTTTTTTTCACATTTTCAGAAAATTCTAACATACTCAATTCTCAAACCAAATGTTTCCAAATTCACTTCCCCACACTTAATTTATGAGCACTCTCACTAGTCTAAGCTAACTAAGGATTCAAATTAAGGATATTATTGTTTTCCGCTTAGAGTTAATGATGTGCTAAAGTAAGGAACAAAGGGGTATAATAGGCTCAACATTGATTTGCAAAGAATAATGAAAAGGTAAGACCATATGGGTATGTAAGCTCAGTGAAACAAAGGCCTCAATCATGTAAGTGTATGCATACATCAAACCATGAAAATATAGAATCAAGCAAGACAAAGATCACAATTTTAGAGAGAAAAACACACATCAAAAATAAATTATTGGTTGACAAAATGCAACCAATCAATTAGGCTCAAAAAATCTCACAGGTTTTGTGTGTTCGAGCTCTAAACCATGTTCCAATATAATATTTCTTCAAACAAGTGTAACAAAAAATTTTATTCAAATTAGTGAAATACTTTAAAGGTTTCTTGAAAGAGAAAATATTACTTTAACCAAGTGGTAAAATATGCAAAAATCAAACAAATATGCAATCAATCATGCAAATGCAACAATGAACAAGAAAAATAAACCATTGGTGTTGAGATAGAAGAGTAACTAACCCATGGAGATCGGTGATGAGCGGATAATTTATACACTTTTTGACATTGTTTTTAGTATGTTTTTAGTAGAATTTGGTTACTTTTAGGGATGTTTTCATTAGTTTTTATGTTAAATTCACATTTCTGGACTTTACTATGAGTTTGTGTGTTTTTCTGTGATTTCAGGTATTTTCTGGCTGAAATTGAGAGACTTGAGCAAAAATCAGATTCAGAGGTTGAAGAAGGACTGCTGATGCTGTTGGATTCTGACCTCCCTGCACTCAAAATGGATTTTCTGGAGCTACAGAACTAAAAATGGTGCGCTTCCAATTGCGTTGGAAAGTAGACATCCAGAGCTTTCCAGCAATATATAATAGTTCATACTTTGCTCAAGTTTAGACGACGCAAACTGACGTTCAACGCCAGCTCTCTGCCCAATTCTGGCGTCCAACGCCAGAAACAAGTTGCAAAGTGGAGTTCAACGCCCAAACTGGCACAAAAGCTGGCGTTCAACTCCAAGAATAACCTCTCCACGTGTAGACTTCAAGCTCAGCTTTTGCACACACCAAGTGGGCCCCGGAAGTGGATTTATGCATCAATTACTTACTTCTGTAAACCCTAGTGACTAGTTTATTATAAATAGAACTTTTTATCATTGTATTCGTAGTCTTGGTTACTCCGGTTCCCCTCTGGGGCCGAGACCAATGAACTCCATTATCACTTATGTATTTTCAACGGTAGAGTTTCTACACTCCATAGATTAAGGTGTGGAGCTCTGCTGTTCCTCAAAGATTAATGCAAAGTACTACTGTTTTCTATTCAGTTCAATTTATTCTGCTTCTAAGATATTCATTCGCACTTCAACCTGAATGTGATGAACATGACAATCATCATCATTCCCTATGAACGCGTGCCTGACAACCACTTCCATTCTAACTTCGATTGAATGATTATCTCTTGGATCTCTTAATCAGAATCTTCGTGGTGTAAGCTAGATTGATGGCGGCATTCATGAGAGTCCGGAAAGTCTAAACCTTGTCCGTGGTATTCCGAGTAGTACTCTGGGATTGAATGACTGTGACGAACTCCAAACTCGCGAGTGCTGG